>NC_053040.3:141639980-142011647 GCF_002575655.3 Aegilops tauschii subsp. strangulata | reverse complement strand
GCCAATTGTGGTAGAAGACTACATCCCACTGCCTCCACCGCCTCGCCGCTCTTGGCGCATCAGGCTGAGGAAGGAGAAGGATAAGAACAAATGAGAACTGAACTATGTCAGGTATGTCAGATCTCCAAAATGATCTATATATAGTTAGCTCTAATATGCTTAGTTACCTATGTTAGCTCTAATATGCTTAGTTACATATGTTAGCTCTAATATGCTAAGTTATCTCTACTATGCTTAGTTTCCTATAGGTTAGCTCCAAAATTACTTATGTTAGCACAAAATGACCAAGATGACATAATAAGCTTATATTTTCTTCTTCTTCTCTCCAAAATGACATAAGTTAGCTATAAGTTAGCTCTAATATGCTTAGTTCACTCAAAGATGGCATAATTAGCTAGGTTGGATCCATTTTACCTAAGTTGGCTCTAATATGCTAAGTTATCTCTAATATGCTTAGTTTCCTATAGGTTAACTTCAAAATTACTTATGTTAGCACAAAATGACCAAGTTTACATAATAAGCTTAATTATAGTCTTCTTCTTCTTCTTCTTATTCTTCTAGTCTTCTTCTAGTATTCTTCTAGTCTTCTTCTTCTTCTTCTTCTTAATTTTCTTCTAGGTTAGCTCGATTTTACTAAAGTATGCTTACTTCTTATAGTCTTCTTCTTCTTCTTCATTTTCTTCTTATTTTTCTAACATCTTGTTTATCATTTTGCAGATTTGATTTAATTCACGAAAGCTTGCATGGATGGAGTGCTTCTTTTCCATTTGTGCTTTTATTTTGTATCAATGAACTTGCATGGTTGGAACTTGCTATATGGATGGATGGATAACGGTGTAGGATGAACAATGTGAAACTTTTGTAATATGTAAGGATGGAACTATATATGTGTTGGTTATGTATGTATATATGATGAAACTTGTGTGTTGGATATGCTTGTTGTGTATATATGTGAATTGTTGTGTATATCTGCGTATCTCTAAATTGCTGTCAAATTGAATGAATTAAATTAAAAACAGGGATGTACAGGCTCTTTGCTGTCAGCTAGCTGATGGCAAACATGCCACATGGCAGCTACCTGTGCTTCCTGGGACTGGCATGTTTGAGCACTTTGCCGTCTGCCAGCGGAGGGCAAAGACCTTAGCCTCTTTGCCATCCACTGGCTGACGGCAAAGCACGCCGTTAACCCCTAATGGCCCTGACACCACCTCACTGCTGTCCACGATCTTTGCCGTCTGCTGGCCACCAACGGCGGACGGCACAATCCTTTGCCGTCCGCTTCCAGGAAGCGGAGGGCAAAGAAGGCCTTTGCTGGCACGTGTTGGGACGGACAGTTTGTCGTCTGCCTTTGCTGTCCGCCCAGTAGTGACTACGAGATACGCTAGACGTAGAACCGACATTGGTGCTTTCATTGAGAGCCTGCTGGGCGAACGCCGCGGATCGATGAGATGATTAGGTGATATTTTTCAGTTAAATCTGTTTCGCGTAATATGCTTTTTTCTGCAAATTATTGTCGGTAGTCTTGCGCTATTTTGTTGGCAGATTGGTTTTGATCTCGAGCGTCGTTAAGCGATCCGAATACACTTAGTGATCTGAATCCTCCACCGGACATGCATGGTTCATGCAGCGCCGGCCCCGCCTCGCTGGAGATCAGGCAGATGTGGTACACTACAGGACGTCAAATCAAGACATATCCGAACACCCTTCGTGCTGGGCCCCGAGACGTATAGGCCAAGGACATGCCAGTACCTGGCGACAGATCAGAAGACGCTCTTGCACGGCAGCGGCCATCAGGGAGACTCTTTCCCTTTTGTCTTTTTCCTTGTATATGATGTTTTCTTTCTTAACTCTACGCAAGGTGGCCACTATCGTTTATTGATAGCAGTGTTCTTTTGCTGCTTTGTGTGTGCCAGAGTGCTAGTGCAGTCTGTGATCAGTTTTGCAGCACGGTCTCCAGGATTTAGATGATAAAACTAGCCATTTAACTAGTACTACTACCTCACGTTGTCGATTGTGGGTACTAGCATCTCAATTCTTGGTACTAGTTGGTGCTAGTGCAGAACAAATCAACTTGTTTTATTTGCTTCGGTCTGCTACAGTCTTCTTCGTCAAACAGGTTTTATTTCTCCGAGCTATTTGCTTAGCACTTAAAATTATTACAAAGAATATTTTCTTTGGGTTCGTACTACACTTTTTTTCCAGAGATATTCTACTGACGTTGGTACGTCACGGTGGTCTGGCCAACCTCTCGCCATCGTAAGGATTGACCGACCTTTGTCGATGTCGTCATGCCACAATGCCAAGCGCGTTTGGGGTTGGCTTCGCGTGTGGTACGTAGCGCTGGGTCCTGAGGAGTACACATGCCTAGGATGGCCAGTACCACGAAGATCCGAGGACACTCTACATGGACGGTAGCGTCATCAGAGGGGAGTTCTTTCCTTTTCTCTTTATGATTTTTCCTTTTTTTAATTCAGCACATATGGTCATTACACTAGTAGAAAAAGGGTCAAATGTGAAGCACATTAGTGCCGGTTTGATTTTGAGCCGGCACTAATGTGTCCATTAGTGCCGGTTCCAACAGCTAGGCGGGAGGAGCTCTTTAGTACCGGTTCCTAGCGAACCTTTAGCACCGGTTCGTGCCACGAACCGGTACTAATGAGGCTGTGGCCCCATGAGCACCTTTAGTACAGGTTCGTGGCATGAACTGGTACTAGAGTTTCTTACTAAGCTGTTTTTTAGTCCCACCTCGCGAAGAGAGAGGCACTAGGAGCGGTTTATAAGCCCTGAGTGCAGAGACGATGAAGAAGAGGCGCAATGCTCACCTTCACGTTGCTTAGCTTCAAGCCTTGAGGAATAGGGTAGACTGCATGGAGCTATGTGCAGTGCAGTCTACACTATCCCGAAAGGCTTGAAGCTAATTAACGAGCATTGCGCCTCTTTTTTATTTTTAATAACTTATTACAGCTCCGGACTTCTTGTGTTACGGCAAAAACTAGATGCATTTCGTGTACAAACTGGACAATACGGCAAAAACTGGATGCACTTCGTGTGAAAACTGGACAATCCCTTTCGAAGTATCAGGGCCGGTTTCGGACAAAAAATCATCTGTTACACCGGCACTTCATTTTTTTAAACTTATTACAACTCCAGACTATTTTTGCGTTCAGTACGCAGCATTCAAAGCGACCTCATCAATTTTCAACACTTTCTGACATCATTTGCTGTTTTTCAGTCATTTACCGATTTGTTTTCAGAGCTAAATGACCGTGAAATTGAAAATCGCTCCAAAATGAACTCTGAAAATGTTGAAACTTGGCATGGTATCATCATTTCACCCACGTAGCATGTGCAAGAGAGTAGAGGGGGCTACGGCAAAAACTGGACGCACTTCGTGTACAAACTGGACAATCTCTTTCGGAGAATCAGGGCTTCGGACGAGAACTCATCTGTTACACGGGCACTTCAATGTTTTTTAAACTTATTTGAACTCCATCCTATTTTTGCGTTCAGTACGCACTATTCAAAGCGACGTCATCAATTTCCAACACGTTCTGACATCATTTGTTGTTTTTCAGTCATATACCGATTTGTTTAGATAGCTAAATGACCGTGAAATTGAAAATCGCTACAAAATGAACTCTGAAAATGTTGAAACTTGGCATGGTATCATCATTTCACCCACATAGCATGTGCAAGAGAGTAGAGAGGGTTACGGCAAAAACTGGCCGCACTTCATGTACAAACTGGACAATCTCTTTCGGAGTATCAGGGCTTCGGACGAGAACTCATCTGTTACACGGGCACTTCACTGTTTTTTAAACTTATTTGAACTCCATCCTATTTTTGCGTTCAGTATGCATCATTCAAAGCGACGTCATCAATTTCCAACACATTCTGACATCATTTGTTGTTTTTCAGTCATATACCGATTTGTTTAGATAGCTAAATGACGGTGAAATTGAAAATCACTACAAAATGAACACTAAAAATGTTGGAACTTGGCATGGTATCATCATTTCACCCGAATAGCATGTGCAAAAGAGTAGAGAGGGTCATAGCGAAAACTGGACGCACCTTCTGTACAAACTGGACAATCTCTTTCGGAGTATCAGGGTTTCAGACGAGAACTCATCTGTTACACGGGCACTTCAATGTTTTTTAAACTTATTTAAACTCCAGCCTATTTTTGCGTTCAGTATGCATCATTCAAAGCGACGTCATCAATTTCCAACACGTTCTGACATCATTTGCTGTTTTTCAGTCATTTACCGATTTGTTTAGAGAGCTAAATGACAGTGAAATTGAAATTCACTAAAAAATGAACTCTGAAAATGTTGGAACTTGGCATGGTATCATCATTTCACCCGCATAGCATGTGCAAAAGAGTAGAGGGGGTCACGGCGAAAACTGTTCGCACCTCGTGTACAAACTGGACAATCTCTTTTGGAGTATCAGGGTTTTCAGACAAGAACTCATCTGTTACACGATCACTTCAATGTTTTTTAAACTTATTTCAACTCCAGCCTATATTTGCGTTCAGTACGCACCATTCAAAGCGACATCATCAATTTCCAACACGTTCTGACATCATTTGCTGTTTTTCAGTCATTTACTGATTTGTTTAGAGAGCTAAATGACGGTGAAATTGAAAATCACTACAAATGAACTCTGAAAATGTTGGAACTTGGCATGGTATCATCATTTCACCCGCATAGCATGTGCAAAAGAGTAGAGAGGGTCACGGCGAAAACTGGACGCACCTCATGTACAAACTGGACAATCTCTTTCGGAGTATCAGGGATTTCGGACGAGAACTCATCTGTTACACGGGCACTTCAATGTTTTTTAAACTTATTTGAACTCCAGCCTATTTTTGCGTTCAGTACACACCACTCAAAGTGACGTCATGAATTTCCAACACGTTCTGACATCATTTGCTGTTTTTCAGTCAATTACCGATTTGTTTAGAGAGCTAAATGACGGTGAAATTGAAAATCACTACAAAATGAACTCTGAAAATGTGGGAACTTGGCATGGTATCATCATTTCACCCCGCATAGCATGTGCAAAAGAGTAGAGAGGGTCACGGCGAAAACCGGACACACCTCGTGTACAAACTGGACAATCTCTTTCGGAGTATCAGGGTTTTCGGACGAGAACTCATCTGTTACACGGGCACTTCAATGTTTTTTAAACTTATTTGAACTCCAGCCTATTTTTGCGTTCAGTACACACCATTCAAAGTGACGTCATCAATTTCTAACACGTTCTGACATCATTTGCTGTTTTTCAGTCATTTACCGATTTGTTTAGAGAGCTAAATGACGGTGAAATTGAAAATCACTACAAAATGAACTCTGAAAATGTGGGAACTTGGCATGGTATCATCATTTCACCCCGCATAGCATGTGCAAAAGAGTAGAGAGGGTCACGGCAAAAACTGGACGCACCTCGTGTACAAACTGGACAATCTCTTTCGGAGTAATAGGGTTTTCGGACGAGAACTCATCTGTTACACGGGCACTTCAATGTTTTTTGAACTCCAGTCTATTTTTGCGTTCAGTACGCACCATTCAAAGTGACATCATCAATTTCCAACACGTTCTGACATCATTTGCTGTTTTTCAGTCATTTACCGATTTGTTTAGAGAGCTAAATGACGGTGAAATTGAAAATCACTACAAAATGAACTCTGAAAATGTTGGAACTTGGCATGGTATCATCATTTCACCCGCATAGCATGTGGAAAAGAGTAGAGAGGGTCACGGCGAAAACTGGACGCACCTCGTGTACAAACTGGACTATCTCTTTCGGAGTATCAGGGTTTTCGGACGAGAACTCATCTGTTACACGGGCACTTCAATGTTTTTTAAACTTATTTGAACTCCAGTCTATTTTTGCATTCAGTACGCATCATTCAAAGCGACGTCATCAATTTCCAACACTTTCTGTCATCGTTTGCAGTTTTTCAGTCATTTACCGATTTGTTTAGAGAGCTAAATGACGGTGAAATTGAAAATCACTACAAAATGAACTCTGAAAATGTGGGAACTTGGCATGGTATCATCATTTCACCCGCATAGCATGTGGAAAAGAGTTGAGAGGGTCACGGCGAAAACTGGACGCACCTCGTGTACAAACTGGACAATCTCTTTTGGAGTATCAGGGTTTTCGGACGAGAACTCATCTGTTACACGAGCACTTCAATGTTTTTTAAACTTATTTGAACTCCAGCCTATTTTTGCATTCAGTATGCATCATTTAAAGCGACGTCATCAATTTCCAACACTTTCTGTCATCATTTGCTGTTTTTCAGTCATTTACCGATTTGTTTAGTGAGCTAAATGACGGTGAAATAGAGAATCACTACAAAATGAACTCTGAAAATGTTGGAACTTGGCATGGTATCATCATTTCACCCGCATAGCATGTGCAAAAGAGTAGAGAGGGTCACGGCGAAAACTGGACGCACCTCGTGTACAAACTGGACAATCTCTTTCGGAGTATCAGGGATTTCGGACGAGAACTCATCTGTTACACGGGCACTTCAATGTTTTTAAACTTATTTGAACTCCAGCCTATTTTTGCGTTCAATATGCATCATTCAAAGCGACGTCATCAATTTCCAACACGTTCTGTCATCATTTGCTGTTTTCAGTCATTTACCGATTTGTTTAGGTAGCTAAATGACGGTGAAATTGAAAATCACTACAAAATGAACTCTGAAAATGTTGGAACTTGGCATGGTATCATCATTTCACCCGCATAGCATGTGCAAACGAGTAGAGAGGGTCACGGCGAAAACCGGACACACCACGTGTACAAACTGGACAATCCCTTTCGGAGTATCAGGGTTTTCGGACGAGAACTCATCTGTTACACGGGCACTTCAATGTTTTTTAAACTTATTTGAACTCCAGCCTATTTTTGCGTTCAGTACACACCATTCAAAGTGACGTCATCAATTTCCAACACGTTCTGACATCATTTGCTGTTTTTCAGTCATTTACCGATTTGTTTAGAGAGCTAAATGACGGTGAAATTGAAAATCACTACAAAATGAACTCTGAAAATGTGGGAACTTGGCATGGTATCATCATTTCACCCCGCATAGCATGTGCAAAAGAGTAGAGAGGGTCACGGCGAAAACTGGACGCACATCGTGTACAAACTGGACAATCTCTTTCGGAGTATCAGGGTTTTCGGACGAGAACTCATCTGTTACACGGGCACTTCAATGTTTTTTGAACTTATTTGAACTCCAGCCTATTTTTGCGTTCTGTACGCACCATTCAAAGCGACATCATCAATTTCCAACACGTTCTGACATCATTTGCTGTTTTTCAGTCATTTACCGATTTGTTTAGAGAGCTAAATGACGGTGAAATTGAAAATCACTACAAAATGAACTCTGAAAATGTTGGAACTTGGCATGGTATCATCATTTCACCCGCATAGCATTTGGAAAAGAGTAGAGAGGGTCACGGCGAAAACTGGACGCACCTCGTGTACAAACTGGACAATCTCTTTCGGAGTATCAGGGTTTTCGGACGAGAACTCATCTGTTACACGGGCACTTCAATGTTTTTTAAACTTGTTTGAACTCCAGCCTATTTTTGCATTCAGTACGCATCATTCAAAGCGACGTCATCAATTTCCAACACTTTCTGTCATCGTTTGCTGTTTTTCAGTCATTTACCGATTTGTTTAGAGAGCTAAATGACGGTGAAATTGAAAATCACTACAAAATGAACTCTGAAAATGTGGGAACTTGGCATGGTATCATCATTTCACCCGCATAGCATGTGGAAAAGAGTAGAGAGGGTCACTTTAACACCCCGAGGATCATGCTACAGTAACTCTCTGTGATTAAGCTAATCATGTTGCTAAACAGGGCTTGATCACATTGGAATCACATTTCTTTTCTAACTCCTAATTCAAACTTCAATTAAAATTAAAGTGGAAAATAGAAGTTTTCAAAAATTTAAACAAAAATGTTCGGTGGGTGCCAAATAATACACTGGTAATTATTGTGGAGAAAACTCCTTTTTAGAAAATGCCTAAGTATTTTAATATGAATTAAAAGGTGAAAGAAAATAAATAAAAGGAAATGCAAAACAAAACAGAAAACGAAAAAAATAAAAACAAAAGCCCCCCCACTGGACCTGGCCCAACTGGGCCAACCTCCAGCCGCCCGAATGGGCCGGCCCACCTCTCTCCCCTATCCACTCCCCAGCGCCCCAGAACGTTTACTAATTAAAAAGAAAAAAAAGAAATATAAATAATAATAATAATAATAATAATAATAATAAAAACAATAAATTAATTAATAAATAATTAAATAATAATAATAATAATAAATTAATTAATAAAAATTGATAAATAAATAAAGAAAATAAAAATAAAATAAGTTTAATTAACTAAATTAATTAAGTTAATTAATCCTGTTTAAATTAATCTAATTAGATAATTAATTTAATTAAATAATAATTATTTAGCTAAACCCTAATTAACCTAAACAGTGAATGACAGGTGGGTCCCACTGGACCCACATGTCAGTTGACTTAGTCAACCCCTGTTGACTGCTGATGTCAGCATGACATCATGCTGATGTCATAAATCCAAATTTCGAATTAAATTAAATAATTAATTAAATTCCAGAAATTAATATCTTTTAATCCGTAACTCGGATTAAAATATTTTCAACATGAAAGTTGCTCAGAACGACGAGACGAATCCGGATACGCAGTCCGTTCGTCCACCACACCTCCCTAACCTATCGAACTCGCAGCTTTCCCCCTCCGGTCCATCTGTCCAAAAACGCGAAACATCGGGAATACCTCCCGGATGTTCCCCCCCTTCGCCGGTACCATCTACTGTCGCGTTAGGACACACCTAGCACCGCTCATTTTCATGTCACGCATCGTCATGCTTATGTTTGCATTGTATTTACTGTTTCTTCCCCCCCCCCTCTTCTCTTCGGTAGACTACGAGACCGACACTGCTGCTGCCCAGTTCGACTACGGAGTTGACGACCCCTCCTACTTGCCAGAGCAACCAGGCAAGCCCCCCCTTGATCACCAGATATCGCCTATTCTTCCCTATACTGCTTGCATTAGAGTAGTGTAGCATGTTACTGCTTTCGATATCCTATCCTGATGCATAGCCTATCCTTGCTACTACTGTTGTTACCTTTACCTGCAATCCTACATGCTTAGTATAGGATGCTAGATTTCCATCAGTGGCCCTACATTCTTGTCCGTCTGCTGTGCTATACTACCGGGCCGTGATCACCTGGGCGGTGATCACGGGTATATACTTATATACTATATACATGACACATGTGATGACTAAAGTCGGGTCGGCTCGTAGGAGTACCCGCGAGTGGATCTTTGTGGTGGAGCGACAGGGCAGGTTGAGACCGCCTAGGTGAGAGGTGGGCCTGGCCATGGTCGGCGTTCGCGGTTACTTAACACGCTTAACGAGATCTTGGTATTTGATCTGAGTCTGGCCATTTGGTCTATACGCACTAACCATCTACGTGGGAGTAGTTATGGGTATCCCGACGTCGTGGTATCAGCCGAAGCTCTTTTGACGTCAGCAACTGAGTGGCGCGCGCCGCATTGGACCGTAAGCTCGCGCTTGTATTAAGGGGGCTAGGTCTGCTTCCGGCCGCGTATGCAACGTGTAGGTGTGCTTAGGGCGATGGGCCCAGACCCTTGCGCGCATAGGTTTAGACCGGCGTGCTGACCTCTCTGTTGAGCCTAGGTGGGGCTGCGACGTGTTGATCTTACGAGGCCGGGCATGACCCAGAAAAGTGTGTCCGGCCAAATGGGATCGAGCGTGTTGGGTTATGTGGTGCACCCCTGCAGGGAAGTTTATCTATTCGAATAGCCGTGTCCCTCGGTAAAAGGACGACCCGGAGTTGTACCTTGACCTTATGACAACTAGAACTGGATACTGAATAAAATACACCCTTCCAAGTGCCAGATACAACCCGGTGATCGCTCTCTAACAGGGCGACGAGGAGGGGATCGCCGGGTAGGATTATGCTATGCGATGCTACTTGGAGGACTTCAATCTACTCTCTTCTACATGCTGCAAGATGGAGATGGCCAGAAGCGTAGTCTTCGATAGGACTAGCTATCCCCCTTTTATTCTGGCATTCTGCAGTTCAGTCCACTGATATGCCCCTTTACACATATACCCTTGCATATGTAGTATAGCTCCTTGCTTGCGAGTACTTTGGATGAGTACTCACGGTTGCTTCTCTCCCTCTTTTCTCCCTTTCCTTTCTATCTGGTTGTCTCAACCAGACGTTGGAGTCCAGGAGCCAGACGCCACCGTCGACGATGACACCTACGACACTGGAGGTGCCTACTACTACGTGCAGGCCGCTGACGACGACCAGGAGTAGTTACGAGGATCCCAGGCAGGAGGCCTGCGCCTCGTTCGATCTGTATCCCAGTTTGTGCTAGCCTTCTTAAGGCAACTTGTTTAACTTATGTCTGTACTCAGATATTGTTGCTTCCGCTGACTCGTCTGTGATCGAGCACTTGTATTCGAGCCCTCGAGGCCCCTGGCTTGTATTATGATGCTTGTACGACTTATTTTTGTTGTAGAGTTGTGTTGTGATATCTTCCCGTGAGTCCCTGACTTTGATCATACACATTTGCGTGCATGATTAGTGTACGGTCAAATCGGGGGCGTCACAAGTTGGTATCAGAGCCGACTGCCTGTAGGAATCCCCCTTTCCACACTCCTTGGCCGAAGTCGAGTCTAGACATTACAAAAACTTTTACTAACATGGCTGTGTGTCTTATGGGCCCACGTCGCCATTGGGTGGTACTAGGATCTTTTACTCCTCGACCTTTACTCTGGGACTCTGAACTCTCTTCTACTCGGGTTAAACGAATTTACTAAACTCTAACACTAGGATCCCGTGACCGCATTCACCCCAAAGTTGGATAAGCCATAGTTGTTTCTTAGAGTAGTATTTTGAAACAATTCACACACTGTCTTTTGACTCCTTTGAAACGTCTTTGCTTTCAGATGGAACCCACGAGGCAGGTCGTTCGCCACACGATGGCCATTGGTGCCTCGGGATCACCTGCGGTGCTAGTTGAGATGATGACCTATCTGGGTTATCGCTGGCACCCTGAGTACACCGTCTACGAGGAGTACCAGGACTTTAACCAGGAGCAGTACCGTGCCATCGTCCACCTCTACTCGCGGGAGTATGACTCCACTACTGTGCTGCACACCGCACATGGTGTTGGTGTGACCATCGATATGGCTGTCCACGATGCTGCCTATGCTGCTCTGACACGTCTTCGTGGAGAGTATCGGGAGTTGGACACCTCCCCTTTCAGGCACATTGCTATCGCCTCTGATGTTGGTGCGGAGGGATACTATACTGCTGCCTACTCCACTGTCACCCGAGAGCCCTTCTACCATCAGCACCTGGTTCTGCATGCTGATGGGCTGGATCGAGCTAACCGAGCTCTTCGCCACGAGATGTACACCACCCGTCAGCACCTTTACCGTGCTCTGACGCTGCTGCACCCCTTTGTCCGATCTGGACAGGTACCGCGTACTGCGATCTACCCAGCCAGGACCGTGATGCCCCACGGTGTCGGTTGGCCAGAGGTGGGAGGCTACTCTCCCGCACTTGGTCCTCTTCTGCCACCTGAGCGTCGGGCTCTACACCTGAGTATCCGTGGCCCCCAGTCTGCTGACGTGGAGGGCTATCCGTTGCCTCACTACCAGCTGTCGGGCTACGATTACCTCCACAGTACCTCTTGGGACTGATGTAGGCTTGCTAGTAGTGTTAGATGCATTCGCCGCGAGCCTGTGTGCCGCCTATGATGTTTTAGTCTATGTACTGAACTCTATGCATGACCCCCTTTTGTAAGTTATGCCGACTACTATGTAGTAGCTATCATGCTCCTTTCATTATGCATGTTTCATCATGAATGATTCTTATCTTTGCAAATTTCTCAATGCTGAACTACCCCTGTTATATATTAGCAGGATGGTTAGACCAGGTGGTCGTGGTCGTGGTGGCGATGCCCCACCACCACCTGAGTACATGGCTGGTATGATCCAACAGTTTGAACTGAACCGCCAATTCATGGAAAATATGATGGCTCAGTTTCCTCGCCCCAATATGAACCAGCAGCCAGCCCAAGTGACTCTTCAAGATTTCATACGCCTCAACCCAACCATCTACCGCAGCTCAACTCAGCCTCTGGATGCTGATGACTGGCTCCGTGACATCACCTATGAGATGGAGTCTGCTGATGTAGCCCCTGCCAGCTATGTCACCTTTGCTTCCTTCTTCTTGAAGGGACCCGTAGCTCAATGGTGGGACAGCCACAGGCGTACTCTGCCAGCTGGAACAATCATCACATGGCCAGACTTCCAAGCAGCTTTCCGTGCCCGCTTCATTCCTCAGGGAGTCATGGACCGGAAGAAGCGTGAGTTCCGCAACCTCACCCAAGGCAACAAAACTGTCGAAGCTTATCAGCGGGAGTTTCTGGACTTGTCCCGCTATGCTGAAGAGGACATTGCGACTGATGCACGCAGACAGGAGAAGTTCCGTGATGGCCTTCAAGCTGACATCAAGCTCGCACTTCTAGTGCATGACTTTGCTGATTTCGCCACCTTGGTGAACAAGGCCATCAATGTCGAAACTGGTCTGCAGGAATACCAGAGCTCTCACAGGCGCAACCGTGACACGGGCTCATCTTCGGGCTCGCCCGCACAGAAGCGTAAGATATGGATCCCGAACAGCATGTACCGTCCAAATGCATCTGCCCCAAGGCAGACATATGCTGCACCTCGTCTGCCTCCACCACCATCTAGGCAGTCAAGACTTCCAGCTCCACCGTCCCAAGCCCCTGTTCCCACTCCCAATAATGGTCTGTGCTACAAGTGTGGACAACCAGGTCACCGTGCCAGGGACTGCAATCAGAATCAGAATCAACTGGCCCTTCCAGCAACGGGCCGTGGTAACAACCAGCCCCGCAACAACAATGCTAAGACATATGGTCGTGCTCATGCCAACCACGTTGATCTCAACGAAGCTCAAGACCAGCCTGCTACTGTGATGGGTACACTCCTCGTAAATTCAGTACCAGCATCCGTTTTATTTGATACAGGTGCATCGCATTCATTCATGTCAGAAGATTTTGCATACAAGCACGACGTTAAATGTGAGGAGATGAACACCTCTGTATTGGTCAAAACCCCCGTGGGACAGTGTCAAACCTCCTTGGTTGGCATCGATGTCCCCGTGGAAATCGAAGGGCTGGAATTCTATGCCTCTCCCATTATCCTGAAGTCGTCTAACATCGACCTCATTTTGGGTATGGATTGGCTGAAAGCGCATACTGCTTCTATAGTTTGCGCCACTAAAACCGTCCATCTGCTACACCCTTCAGATGAAATAGTTGCTTACCAAGCTAATCTGGTGCAAAATGCCGAGGCAAGGCTCTATGCATTGAATGCATTGAACGCTGCACCACTCGAGGGCATTGAAAACATTCCCGTCGTGCGTGAATTCCTCGACGTCTTCCCTGAAGAACTTCCGGGGATTCCCCCTGCTAGAGCTGTCGAATTCATCATCGACTTGAAACCAGGCACCACTCCTATAGCCAAGCGACCCTACAAAATGCCGCCGCATGAACTCCTTGAGCTTAAGAAGGAAATCGACAAATCTCTTCGCAAAGGATTCATTCGCCCAAGTTGCTCTCCTTGGGGAGCACCTTCTCTCTTTGTCAAGAAGAAGGATGGGACTAACCTATTGGTTCAAGACTACCGTCCTATAAACCAAGCCACCATTCAGAATAAATACCCCCTTCCTCGGATCAATGATTTGTATGATCAACTGGCGGGTTCGTCAGTGTTCTCTAAGCTCGACTTGAGGTTGGGCTACCACCAGATCCGTGTTCGAGAAGAGGATATCCCAAAGACCGCCTTCGTGACTCGCTATGGTTCATACGAGTACACCGTCATGTCTTTCGGTTTAACCAATGCTCCAGCCACCTTCTCTCGTCTGATGAACTATATATTCATGGATTACCTCGACAAGTTCGTCGTGGTTTATCTGGATGATATCCTGGTATTTTCCAAGAACGAAGAAGAACATGCTGAACATCTTCGACTTGTGCTGGAGAAGCTACGAGAACATCAACTATATGCCAAGTTCTCCAAATGTGAATTCTGGCTACCGGAAGTAACCTATCTTGGTCATGTCATCTCTAAGGATGGTATTGCCGTCAACCCCGAGCGAGTTCAGGCTATTCTTGATTGGAATCCTCCCAAGAACGTTAAGCAAGTCAGAAGTTTTCTCGGTCTCGCCAGCTATTGCCGTCGATTTGTCGAGAACTTCTCTAAGATCGCCAGGCCTCTGACTAACCTGTTGCATAAGGGTGTCAAGTTCCAATGGACAGACAAATGTCAGGAAAGTTTCCAGGCACTCAAAGACAAGTTGACTTCTGCTCCAGTTCTAGCTCCACCTGATACTAAGAAGGACTTTGTCATTTACTGCGACGCTTCCCGTCAAGGATTAGGCTGTGTCCTAATGCAAGACCGCAAAGTGATTGCTTATGCCTCTCGGCAATTGCGCCCTCACGAAGAGAACTACCCAGTTCACGACCTCGAACTTGCTGCTGTCATTCATGCGCTGAAGCAGTGGCGACATTACCTTCTCGGTAATCGTTGCGAGATCTTCACTGACCACCAAAGTCTGAAGTATCTGTTTACTCAGCCAGATCTGAACCTCCGTCAACAGAGATGGATGGAGCTTGTTGCAGACTTCGACTTGGGTATTTCCTATACGCCAGGCAAGGCTAATGTAATGGCTGATGCCTTGAGCCGCAAGTCTTACTGCAACCACCTCCAGGTTCATAAAGTTCAGCCCTCGCTTGTTGAAGAATTCAGGAAGCTGAACCTCCATATTGTTCCTCCGGGTGCACTCGCTCCCCCTCCTAAGGAGTTTGGCAAGGTGAACCTCCACGTTGTTACCCAGGGTTCCCTCAATACCCTAGTTGCTAAACCAGATCTCGAGGACAGCATCAAAAGGCTACAGAAGTATGACTCTGAAGCCCACAAGATTAAGCGCTACCTCGCAGAAGGAAAGCCCTCATTCTTCACTATTGCTGAAGATGGCACCTTATACTTCAAGGGCCGCCTAGTGGTGCCATGTGCAGAGAAAAACCTGGATATGACACAGGAAGTTATGAAAGAAGCTCATGATACGCCTCTATGTATCCATCCTGGTAGTACAAAGATGTACCAAGACATCCGTCAGAGATTCTGGTGGTCTAATATGAAGCAAGACATTGCTCGTTATGTTGCTGAGTGTGACGTTTGCCGTCGTATCAAAGCAGAACATCAAAGGCCTGCTGGAACTCTGCAACCTATCTCTATTCCTGAATGGAAATGGGACCATGTTGAGATGGACTTCGTCACTGGATTTCCCAAATCACAGAAAGGTAATGATGCTATTCTTGTCGTCATTGACCGGCTTTCCAAAGTTGCACATTTCCTGGCGGTTAAAGAAACGATCACTGCTAGCCAGTTGGCAACGCTCTATATGTCCAGGATTGTTTCACTCCACGGTATTCCTTTGGTTATCAGCTCAGACCGTGGCAGCTTATTCACTTCAAGATTCTGGGAAAGTTTCCAAGAAGCTATGGGGACTCATCTGTCGTTCAGTACTGCGTTCATCCTCAATCGCAAGGACAAGTTGAACGCGTCAACCAAGTCCTCGAAGATATGCTTCGAGCTTGTGTTATTTCCTTCGGCAAGAAATGGGAGGAATCTCTCCCGTATGCTGAGTTCTCTTATAATAATAGCTATCAAGCTAGTCTGAAGATGGCCCCCTTCGAAGTGTTATATGGACGAAAGTGCCGAACCCCTCTGAACTGGTCAGAAACTGGGGAACGTCCACTCTTCGGTCCGGATATTATCCAAGATGCCGAAGAACAAGTACGCATTATCCGTGAGAATCTCAAGACTGCTCAGTCACGTCAGAAGAGTCACTATGACCATCATCATAAAGACATGGTCTATCAACCTGGCGAAAAGGCTTATCTTCGAGTCACACCTATGAAGGGTGCTCACCGCTTCGGAATCAAGGGCAAATTAGCTCCTCGATATATTGGCCCATTCCTTATTCTCAAAAGACGTGGAAAAGTGGCATACCAACTGGAGCTACCGCCGAACCTTTCTCAGGTTCACGATGTGTTCCATGTGTCACAGCTCCGCCGTTGCTTCAAGGACCCAATCCGAGCTGTGGATCATGAAGTGCTCGAATTGCAGCAAGACCTCTCCTATAAGGAGCATCCGGTCCGCATTCTCGACCAAGCTGAACGCCGCACACGTCAGAAGGCGATCAAGTTTCTCAAAGTCCAGTGGTCGCACCATTCTGAAGATGAGGCCACTTGGGAACGAGAGGATCGTCTGCGCGAAGAATACCCCGCACTGTTTCCTTCTACCTCCTAAATCTCGGGACGAGATTTCTTGTAGTAGAGGAGATTTGTAACACCCCGAGGATCATGCTACAGTAACTCTCTGTGATTAAGCTAATCATGTTGCTAAACAGGGCTTGATCACATTGGAATCACATTTCTTTTCTAACTCCTAATTCAAACTTCAATTAAAATTAAAGTGGAAAATAAAAGTTTTCAAAAATTTAAACAAAAATGTTCGGTGGGTGCCAAATAATACACTGGTAATTATTGTGGAGAAAACTCCTTTTTAGAAAATGCCTAAGTATTTTAATATGAATTAAAAGGTGAAAGAAAATAAATAAAAGGAAATGCAAAACAAAACAGAAAACGAAAAAAATAAAAACAAAAGCCCCCCTACTGGACCTGGCCCAACTGGGCCAACCTCCAGCCGCCCGAATGGGCCGGCCCACCTCTCTCCCCTATCCACTCCCCAGCGCCCCAGAACGTTTACTAATTAAAAAGAAAAAAAGAAAAATAAATAATAATAATAATAATAATAATAATAATAATAAAAACAATAAACTAATTAATAAATAATAAAATAAATAAAATAATAAGAATAATAATAATAATAATAAATTAATTAATAAAAATTAATAAATAAATAAAGAAAATAAAAATAAAATAGTTTTAGTTAATTAATTAACTAAATTAATTAAGTTAATTAATCCTGTTTAAATTAATCTAATTAGATAATTAATTTAATTAAATAATAATTATTTAGCTAAACCCTAATTAACCTAAACAGTGAATGACAGGTGGGTCCCACTGGACCCACATGTCAGTTGACTTAGTCAACCCCTGTTGACTGCTGATGTCAGCATGACATCATGCTGATGTCATAAATCCAAATTTCGAATTAAATTAAATAATTAATTAAATTCCAGAAATTAATAAAATCTTTAGAAAATCATACCTTCTAATCCGTAACTCGGATTAAAATATTTTCAACATGAAAGTTGCTCAGAACGACGAGACGAATCCGGATACGCAGTCCGTTCGTCCACCACACCTCCCTAACCTATCGAACTCGCAACTTTCCCCCTCCGGTCCATCTGTCCGAAAACGCGAAACATCGGGAATACCTCCCGGATGTTCCCCCCTTCGCCGGTACCATATACTATCCCGTTAGGACACACCTAGCACCGCTCATTTTCATGTCACGCATCGTCATGCTTATGTTTGCATTGTATTTACTGTTTCTTCCCCCCCTCTTCTCTTCGGTAGACTACGAGACCGACACTGCTGCTGCCCAGTTCGACTACGGAGTTGACAACCCCTCCTACTTGCCAGAGCAACCAGGCAAGCCCCCCCCTTGATCACCAGATATCGCCTATTCTTCTCTATACTGCTTGCATTAGAGTAGTGTAGCATGTTACTGCTTTCGATATCCTATCCTGATGCATAGCCTATCCTTGCTACTACTGTTGTTACCTTTACCTGCAATCCTACATGCTTAGTATAGGATGCTAGATTTCCATCAGTGGCCCTACATTCTTGTCCGTCTGCTGTGCTATACTACCGGGCCGTGATCACCTGGGCGGTGATCACGGGTATATACTTATATACTATATACATGACACATGTGATGACTAAAGTCGGGTCGGCTCGTAGGAGTACCCGCGAGTGGATCTTTGTGGCGGAGCGACAGGGCAGGTTGAGACCGCCTAGGTGAGAGGTGGGCCTGGCCATGGTCGGCGTTCGCGGTTACTTAACACGCTTAACGAGATCTTGGTATTTGATCTGAGTCTGGCCATTTGGTCTATACGCACTAACCATCTACGTGGGAGTAGTTATGGGTATCCCGACGTCGTGGTATCAGCCGAAGCTCTTTTGACGTCAGCAACTGAGTGGCGCGCGCCGCATTGGACCGTAAGCTCGCGCTTGTATTAAGGGGGCTAGGTCTGCTTCCGGCCGCGTATGCAACGTGCAGGTGTGCTTAGGGCGATGTGCCCAGACCCTTGCGCGCATAGGTTTAGACCGGCGTGCTGACCTCTCTGTTGAGCCTAGGTGGGGCTGCGACGTGTTGATCTTACGAGGCCGGGCATGACCCAGAAAAGTGTGTCCGGCCAAATGGGATCAAGCGTGTTGGGTTATGTGGTGCACCCCTGCAGGGAAGTTTATCTATTCGAATAGCCGTGTCCCTCGGTAAAAGGACGACCCGGAGTTGTACCTTGACCTTATGACAACTAGAACTGGATACTGAATAAAATACACCCTTCCAAGTGCCAGATACAACCCGGTGATCGCTCTCTAACAGGGCGACGAGGAGGGGATCGCCGGGTAGGATTATGCTATGCGATGCTACTTGGAGGACTTCAATCTACTCTCTTCTACATGCTGCAAGATGGAGATGGCCAGAAGCGTAGTCTTCGATAGGACTAGCTATCCCCCTTTTATTCTGGCATTCTGCAGTTCAGTCCACTGATATGCCCCTTTACACATATACCCTTGCATATGTAGTATAGCTCCTTGCTTGCGAGTACTTTGGATGAGTACTCACGGTTGCTTCTCTCCCTCTTTTCTCCCTTTCCTTTCTATCTGGTTGTCTCAACCAGACGTTGGAGTCCAGTAGCCAGACGCCACCGTCGAGGACGACACCTACGACACTGGAGGTGCCTACTACTACGTGCAGGCAGCTGACGACGACCAGGAGTAGTTACGAGGATCCCAGGCAGGAGGCCTGCGCCTCATTCGATCTGTATCCCAGTTTGTGCTAGCCTTCTTAAGGCAACTTGTTTAACTTATGTCTGTACTCAGATATTGTTGCTTCCGCTGACTCGTCTGTGATCGAGCACTTGTATTCAAGCCCTCGAGGCCCCTGGCTTGTATTATGATGCTTGTACGACTTATTTTTGTTGTAGAGTTGTGTTGTGATATCTTCCCGTGAGTCCCTGACCTTGATCGTACACATTTGCGTGCATCATTAGTGTACGGTCAAATCGGGGGCGTCACAGTCACGGCGAAAACTGGACGCACCTCGTGTACAAACTGGACATTCTCTTTCGGAGTATTAGGGTTTTCGGACGAGAACTCATCTGTTACACGGGCACTTTAATGTTTTTTAAACTTATTTGAACTCCAGCCTATTTTTGCATTCAGTATGCATCATTGAAAGCGACGTCATCAATTTCCAACACTTTCTGTCATCATTTGCTGTTTTTCAGTCATTTACCGATTTGTTTAGAGAGCTAAATGACGGTGAAATTGAGAATCACTACAAAATGAACTCTGAAAATGTTGGAACTTGGCATGGTATCATCATTTCACCCGCATAGCATGTGCAAAAGTGTAGAGAGGGTCACGGCGAAAACTGGACGCACCTCGTGTACAAACTGGACTATCTCTTTCGGAGTATCAGGGATTTCGGACGAGAACTCATCTGTTACACGGGCACTTCAATGTTTTTAAACTTATTTGAACTCCAGCCTATTTTTGCGTTCAGTATGCATCATTCAAAGCAACGTCATCAATTTCCAACACGTTCTGTCATCATTTGCTGTTTTTCAGTCATTTACCGATTTGTTTAGATAGCTAAATGACGGTGCAATTGAAAATCACTACAAAATGTACTCTGAAAATGTTGGAACTTGGCATGGTATCATCATTTCACCCGCATAGCATGTGCAAAAGAGTAGAGAGGGTCACGGCGAAAACCGGAGGCACCGCGGGTACAAACTGGACAATCTCTTTCGGAGTATCAGGGTTTTTGGACGAGAACTCATTTGTTACACGGGCACTTCAATGTTTTTTAAACTTATTTGAACTCCAGCCTATTTTCGCGTTCAGTATGCATCATTTAAAGCGACGTCATCAATTTCCAACACTTTCTGTCATCATTTGCTGTTTTTCAGTCATTTACCGATTTGTTTAGAGAGCTAAATGACGGTGAAATTGAAAATCACTACAAAATGAACTCTGAAATTGTTGGAACTTGGCATGGTATCATCATTTCACCCGCATAGCATGTGCAAAAGAGTAGAGAGGGTCACGGCGAAAACTGGACGCACCTCGTGTACAAACTGGACAATCTCTTTCGGAGTATCAGGGATTTCGGACGAGAACTCATCTGTTTCACGGGCACTTCAATGTTTTTAAACTTATTTGAACTCCAGCCTATTTTTGCGATCAATATGCATCATTCAAAGTGACGTCATCAATTTCCAACACGTTCTGTCATCATTTGCAGTTTTCAGTCATTTACCGATTTGTTTAGGTAGCTAAATGACGGTGAAATTGAAAATCACTACAAAATGAACTCTTAAAATGTTGGAACTTGGCATGGTATCATCATTTCACCCGGATAGCATGTGCAAAAGAGTAGAGAGGGTCACGGCGAAAACCGGACGCACCTCGTCTACAAACTGGACAATCTCTTTCGGAGTATCAGGGTTTTCGGACGAGAACTCATCTGTTACACGGACACTTCAATGTTTTTTAAACTTATTTGAACTCCAGCCTATTTTTGCGTTCAGTACACACCATTCAAAGTGACGTCATCAATTTCCAACACGTTCTGACATCATTTGCTGTTTTTCTGTCATTTACCGATTTGTTTAGAGAGCTAAATGACAGTGAAATTGAAAATCACTACAAAATGAAATCTGAAAATGTTGGAACTTGGCATGGTATCATCATTTCACCCGCATAGCATGTGCAAAAGAGTAGAGAGGGTGACGGCGAAAACTGGACGCACCTCGTGTACAAACTGGACAACCTCTTTCGAAGTATCAGGGTTTTCGGACGAGAACTCATCTGTTACACGGGCACTTCAATGTTTTTTGAACTTATTTGAACTCCAGCCTATTTTTGCGTTCAGTACGCACCATTCAAAGCGACATCATCAATTTCCAACACGTTCTGACATCATTTGCTGTTTTTCAGTCATTTACCGATTTGTTTAGAGAGCTAAATGACGGTGAAATTGAAAATCACTACAAAATGAACTCTGAAAATGTTGGAACTTGGCATGGTATCATCATTTCACCCGCATAGCATGTGCAAAAGAGTAGAGGGTCACGGCGAAAACTGGATGCACCTCGTGTACAAACTGGGCAATCTCTTTCGGAGTATCAGGGTTTTCGGACGAGAACTCATCTGTTACACGGGCACTTCAATGTTTTTGAAACTTATTTGAACTCCAGCCTATTTTTGCGTTCAATACGCATCATTCAAAGCGACGTCATCAATTTCCAACACTTTCTGTCAACGTTTGCTGTTTTTCAGTCATTTACCGATTTGTTTAGAGAGCTAAATGACGGTGAAATTGAAAATCACTACAAAATGAACTCTGAAAATGTGGGAACTTGGCATGGTATCATCATTTCACCCGCATAGCATGTGGAAAAGAGTAGAGAGGGTCACGGCGAAAACTGGACGCACCTCGTGTACAAACTGGACAATCTCTTTCGGAGTATCAGGGTTTTCGGACGAGAACTCATCTGCACGGGAACTTCAATGTTTTTGAAACTTATTTGAACTCCAGCCTATTTTTGCGTTCAGTACGCACCATTCAAAGCGACATCATCAATTTCCAACACGTTCTGACATCATTTACTGTTTTTCAGTCATTTACCGATTTGTTTAGAGAGCTAAATGACCGTGAAATTGAAAATCACTACAAAATGAACTCTGAAAATGTTGGAACTTGGCATGGTATCATCATTTCACCCGCATAGCATGTGCAAAAGAGTAGAGGGTCACGGCGAAAACTGGATGCACCTCGTGTACAAACTGGACAATCTATTTCGGAGTATCATGGTTTTTGGACGAGAACTCGTCTGTTACACGGGCACTTCAATGTTTTTTAAACTTATTTGAACTCCACCTATTTTTGCGTTCAGTACGCACCATTCAAAGCGACGTCATCAATTTCCAACACGTTCTAACATCATTTGCTGTTTTTCAGTCATTTACCGATTTGTTTAGAGAGCTAAATGACGGTGAAATTGAAAATCACTACAAAATGAACTCTGAAAATGTGGGAACTTGGCATGGTATCATCATTTCACCCGCATAGCATGTGCAAAAGAGTAGTGAGGGTCACGGCGAAAACTGGACGCACCTCGTGTACAAACTGGAGAATCTCTTTCGGAGTATCAGGGTTTTCGGACGAGAACTCATCCTGTTACACGGGCACTTCAATGTTTTTTGAACTTATTTGAACTCCAGCCTATTTTTGCGTTCAGTACGCACCATTCAAAGCGACGTCATCAATTTCCAATACGTTCTGACATCATTTGCTGTTTTTCAGTCATTTACCGATTTGTTTAGAGAGCTAAATGACGGTGAAATTGAAAATCACTACAAAATGAACTCTAAAAATGTTGGAACTTGGCATGGTATCATCATTTCACCCGCATAGCATGTGCAAAAGAGTAGAGAGGGTCACGGCGAAAACTGGACGCACCTCGTGTACAAACTGGACAATCTCTTTCGGAGTATCAGGGTTTTTGGACGAGAACTCATCTGTTACACGGGCACTTCAATGTTTTTTAAACTTTTTTGAACTCCAGCCTATTTTTGCGTTCAGTATGCATCATTCAAAGCGACGTCATCAATTTCCAACACTTTCTGTCATCATTTGCTGTTTTTCAGTCATTTACCGATTTGTTTAGAGAGCTAAATGACGGTGAAATTGAAAATCACTACAAAATGAACTCTGAAAATGTGGGAACTTGGCATGGTATCATCATTTCACCCGCATAGCATGTGGAAAAGAGTAGAGAGGGTCACGGTGAAAACTGGACGCACCTCGTGTACAAACTGGACAATCTCTTTCGGAGTATCAGGGTTTTCGGACGAGAACTCATCTGTTACACGGGCACTTCAATGTTTTTAAACTTATTTGAACTCCAGCCTATTTTTGCGTTCAGTATGCATCATTCAAAGCGACGTCATCAATTTCCAACACGTTCTGTCATCATTTGCTGTTTTTCAGTCATTTACCGATTTGTTTAGATAGCTAAATGACGGTGAAATTGAAAATCACTACAAAATGAACTCTGAAAATGTGGGAACTTGGCATGGTATCATCATTTCACCCGCGTAGCATGTGGAAAAGAGTAGAGAGGGTCACGGTGAAAACTGGACGCACCTCGTGTACAAACTGGACAATCTCTTTCGGAGTATCAGGGTTTTCGGACGAGAACTCATCTGTTACACGGGCACTTCAATGTTTTTAAACTTATTTGAACTCCAGCCTATTTTTGCGTTCAGTATGCATCATTCAAAGCGACGTCATCAATTTCCAACACTTTCTGTCATCGTTTGTTGTTTTTCAGTCATTTACCGATTTGTTTAGAGAGCTAAATGACGGTGAAATTGAAAATCAATACAAAATGAACTCTGAAATGTGGGAAGTTGGCATGGTATCCTGATTTCACCCGCATAGCATGTGGAAAAGAGTAGAGAGGGTCACGGCGAAAACTGGACGCACCTCGTGTACAAACTGGACAATCTCTGTCGGAGTATCAGGGTTTTCGGACGAGAACTCATCTGTTACATGGGCACTTCAATGTTTTTTAAACTTATTTGAAGTCCAGCCTATTTTTGCGTTCAGTACGCATCATTCAAAGCGACGTCATCTATTTCCAAAACTTTCTGTCATCGTTTGCTGTTTTTCAGTCATTTACCGATTTGTTTAGATAGCTAAATGACGGTGAAATTGAAAATCACTACAAAATGAACTCTGAAAATGTTGGAACTTGGCATGGTATCATCATTTCACCCGCATAGCATGTGGAAAACAGTAGAGAGGGTCACGGCGAAAACCGGACGCACCTCATGTACAAACTGGACAATCTCTTTCGGAGTATCAGGGGTTTTGGACGAGAACTCATCTGTTACACGGGCACTTCAATGTTTTTTAAACTTATTTGAACTCCAGCCTATTTTTGCATTCAGTACGCACCATTCAAAGCGACGTCATCAATTTCCAACACGTTCTAACATCATTTGCTGTTTTTCAGTCATTTACCGATTTGTTTAGAGAGCTAAATGACGGTGAAATTGAAAATCACTACAAAATGAACTCTGAAAATGTTGGAACTTGGCACGGTATCATCATTTCACCCGCATAGCATGTGCAAAAGAGTAGAGAGGGTCACGGCGAAAACTGAATGCACCTCGTGTACAAACTGGACAGTCTCTTTCGGAGTATCAGGGTTTTTGGACGAGAACTCATCTGTTACACGGGCACTTCAATGTTTTTTAAACTTATTTTAACTCCAGCCTATTTTTGCGTTCAGTATGCATCATTCAAAGCGACGTCATCAATTTCCAACACTTTCTGACATCGTTTGCTGTTTTTCAGTCATTTACCGATTTGTTTAGAGAGCTAAATGACGGTGAAATTGAAAATCACTACAAAATGAACTCTGAAAATGTGGGAACTTGGCATGGTATCATCATTTCACCTGCATAGCATGTGGAAAAGAGTAGAGAGGGTCATGGTGAAAACTGGACGCACCTCGTGTACAAACTGGACAATCTCTTTCGGAGTATCAGGGTTTTCGGACGAGAACTCATCTGTTACACGGGAACTTCAATGTTTTTTAAACTTATTTGAACTCTAGCCTATTTTTGCGTTCAGTATGCATCATTTAAAGCGACGTCATCAATTTCCAACACTTTCTGTCATCATTCGCTGTTTTTCAGTCATTTACCGATTTGTTTAGAGAGCTAAATGACGGTGAAATTGAAAATCACTACAAAATGAAATCTGAAAATGTTGGAACTTGGCATGGTATCATCATTTCACCCGCATAGCATGTGCAAAAGAGTAGAGAGGGTCACGGTGAAAACTGCACACACCTTGTGTACAAACTGGACAATCTCTTTCGGAGTACCATGGTTTCGGACGAGAACTCATGTGTTACACGGGCACTTCAATGTTTTTTAAACTTATTTGAACTCCAGCCTATTTTTGCATTCAGTATGCATCATTCAAAGCGACGTCATCAATATCCAACACGTTCTGACATCATTTGCTGTTTTTCAGTCATTTACCGATTTGTTTAGATAGCTAAATGACGATGAAATTGAAAATCACTACAAAATGAACTCTGAAAATGTAGGAACTTGGCATGGTATCATCATTTCACCCGCATAGCATGTGGAAAAGAGTAGAGAGGGTCACGGCGAAAACTGGACGCACCTCGTGTACAAACTGGACAATCTCTTTCGGAGTATCAGGGTTTCGGACGAGAACTCATCTGTTACACGGGCACTTCAATGTTTTTTAAACTTATTTGAACTCCAGCCTATTTTTGCGTTCAGTACGCATCATTCAAAGCGACGTCATCAATTTCCAAAACTTTCTGTCATCGTTTGCTGTTTTTCAGTCATTTACCGATTTGTTTAGATAGCTAAATGACGGTGAAATTGAAAATCACTACAAAATGAACTCTGAAAATGTTGGAACTTGGCATGGTATCATCATTTCACCCGCATAGCATGTGGAAAAGAGTAGAGAGGGTCACGGCGAAAACCGGACGCACCTCCTGTACAAACTGGACAATCTCTTTCGGAGTATCATGGTTTTTGGACGAGAACTCATCTGTTACACGGGCACTTCAATGTTTTTTAAACTTATTTGAACTCCAGCCTATTTTTGCGTTCAGTACGAACCATTCAAAGCGACATCATCAATTTCCAACACGTTCTAACATCATTTGTTGTTTTTCAGTCATTTACCGATTTGTTTAGAGAGCTAAATGACGGTGAAATTGAAAATCACTACAAAATGAACTCTGAAAATGTGGGAACTTGGCATGGTATCATCATTTCAACCGCATAGCATGTGCAAAAGAGTAGTGAGGGTCACGGCGAAAACTCGGCGCACCTCGTGTACAAACTGGACAATCTCTTTCGGAGTATCAGGCTTTTCGGACGAGAACTCATCCTGTTACACGGGCACTTCAATGTTTTTTGAACTTATTTGAACTCCAGCCTATTTTTGCGTTCAGTACGCACCATTCAAAGCGACGTCATCAATTTCCAACACGTTCTGACATCATTTGCTGTTTTTCAGTCATTTACCGATTTGTTTAGAGAGCTAAATGACGGTGAAATTGAAAATCACTACAAAATGAACTCTAAAAATGTTGGAACGTGGCATGGTATCATCATTTCACCCGCATAGCATGTGCAAAAGAGTAGAGAGGGTCACGGCGATAACTGAACGCACCTCGTGTATAAACTGGAAAATCTCTTTCGGAGGATCAGGGTTTTTGGACGAGAACTCATCTGTTACACGGGCACTTCAATGTTTTTTAAACTTATTTGAACTCCAGCCTATTTTTGCGTTCAGTATGCATCATTCAAAGCGACGTCATCAATTTCCAACACTTTTTGTCATCGTTTGCTGTTTTTCAGTCATTTACCGATTTGTTTAGAGAGCTAAATGACGGTGAAATTGAAAATCACTACAAAATGAACTCTGAAAATGTGGGAACTTGGCATGGTATCATCATTTCACCCGCATAGCATGTGGAAAAGAGTAGAGAGGGTCACGGTGAAAACTGGACGCACCTCGTGTACAAACTGGACAATCTCTTTCGGAGTATCAGGGTTTTCGGACGAGAACTCATCTGTTACACGGGCACTTCAATGTTTTTAAACTTATTTAAACTCCAGCCTATTTTTGCGTTCAGTATGCATCATTCAAAGCGACGTCATCAATTTCAAACACGTTCTATCATCATTTGCTGTTTTTCAGTCATTTACCGATTTGTTTAGATAGCTAAATGACGGTGAAATTGAAAATCACTACAAAATGAACTCTGAAAATGTTGGAACTTGGCATGGTATCATCATTTCACCCGCATAGCATGTGCAAAAGAGTAGAGAGGGTCACGGCGAAAACCGGACGCACCTCGTGTACAAACTGGACAATCTCTTTCGGAGTATCAGGGTTTTTGGACGAGAACTCATCTGTTACACGGGCACTTCAATGTTTTTTGAACTTATTTGAACTCCAGCCTAATTTTGCTTTCAGTACGCACCATTCAAAGCGACTTCATCAATTTCCAACACGTTCTGACATCATTTGCTGTTTTTCAGTCATTTACCGATTTGTTTAGAGAGCTAAATGACGGTGAAATTGAAAATCACTACAAAATGAACTCTGAAAATGTTGGAACTTGGCACGGTATCATCATTTCACCCGCATAGCATGTGCAAAAGAGTAGAGAGGGTCACGGCGAAAACTGAACGCACCTCGTGTACAAACTGGACAATCTCTTTCGGAGTATCAGGGTTTTTGGACGAGAACTCATCTGTTACACGGGCACTTCAATGTTTTTTAAACTTATTTCAACTCCCGCCTATTTTTGCGTTCAGTATGCATCATTCAAAGCGACGTCATCAATTTCCAACACTTTCTGACATCGTTTGCTGTTTTTCAGTCATTTACCGATTTGTTTAGAGAGCTAAATGACGGTGAAATTGAAAATCACTACAAAATGAACTCTGAAAATGTGGGAACTTGGCATGGTATCATCATTTCACCTGCATAGCATGTGGAAAAGAGTAGAGAGGGTCACGGTGAAAACTGGACGCACCTCGTGTACAAACTGGACAATCTCTTTCGGAGTATCAGGGTTTTCGGACGAGAACTCATCTGTTACACGGGAACTTCAATGTTTTTTAAACTTATTTGAACTCTAGCCTATTTTTGCGTTCAGTATGCATCATTTAAAGCGACGTCATCAATTTCCAACACTTTCTGTCATCATTCGCTGTTTTTCAGTCATTTACCGATTTGTTTAGAGAGCTAAATGACGGTGAAATTGAAAATCACTACAAAATGAAATCTGAAAATGTTGGAACTTGGCATGGTATCGTCATTTCACCCGCATAGAATGAGCAAAAGAGTAGAGAGGGTCACGGTGAAAACTGCACGCACCTCGTGTACAAACTGGACAATCTCTTTCGGAGTACCATGGTTTCGGACGAGAACTCATGTGTTACACGGGCACTTCAATGTTTTTTAAACTTATTTGAACTCCAGCCTATTTTTGCATTCAGTATGCATCATTCAAAGCGACGTCATCAATATCCAACACGTTCTGACATCATTTGCTGTTTTTCAGTCATTTACCGATTTGTTTAGATAGCTAAATGACGATGAAATTGAAAATCACTACAAAATGAACTCTGAAAATGTGGGAACTTGGCATGGTATCATCATTTCACCCGCATAGCATGTGGAAAAGAGTAGAGAGGGTCACGGCGAAAACTGGACGCACCTCGTGTACAAACTGGACAATCTCTTTCGGAGTATCAGGGTTTTCGGACGAGAACTCATCTGTTACACGGGCACTTCAATGTTTTTAAACTTATTTGAACTTCAGCCTATTTTTGCGTTCAGAATGCATCATTCAAAGCGACATCATCAATATCCAACAAGTTCTGACATCATTTGCTGTTTTTCAGTCATTTACTGATTTGTTTAGAGAGCTAAATGACGGTGAAATTGAAAATCACTACAAAATGAACTCTGAAATGTGGGAAGTTGGCATGGTATCCTGATTTCACCCGCATAGCATGTGGAAAAGAGTAGAGAGGGTCACGGCGAAAACTGGGCGCACCTCGTGTACAAACTGGACAATCTCTTTCGGAGTATCAGGGTTTTCGGACGAGAACTCATCCTGTTACACGGGCACTTCAATGTTTTTTGAACTTATTTGAACTCCAGCCTATTTTTGCGTTCAGTACGCACCATTCAAAGCGACGTCATCAATTTCCAACACGTTCTGACATCATTTGCTGTTTTTCAGTCATTTACCGATTTGTTTAGAGAGCTAAATGACGGTGAAATTGAAAATCACTACAAAATGAACTCTAAAAATGTTGGAACTTGGCATGGTATCATCATTTCACCCGCATAGCATGTGCAAAAGAGTAGAGAGGGTCACGGCGAAAACTGAACGCACCTCGTGTATAAACTGGAAAATCTCTTTCGGAGTATCAGGGTTTTTGGACGAGAACTCATCTGTTACACGGGCACTTCAATGTTTTTTAAACTTATTTGAACTCCAGCCTATTTTTGCGTTCAGTATGCATCATTCAAAGCGACGTCATCAATTTCCAACACTTTTTGTCATCGTTTGCTGTTTTTCAGTCATTTACCGATTTGTTTAGAGAGCTAAATGACGGTGAAATTGAAAATCACTACAAAATGAACTCTGAAAATGTGGGAACTTGGCATGGTATCATCATTTCACCCGCATAGCATGTGGAAAAGAGTAGAGAGGGTCACGGTGAAAACTGGACGCACCTCGTGTACAAACTGGACAATCTCTTTCGGAGTATCAGGGTTTTCGGACGAGAACTCATCTGTTACACGGGCACTCCAATGTTTTTAAACTTATTTGAACTCCAGCCTATTTTTGCGTTCAGTATGCATCATTCAAAGCGACGTCATCAATTTCCAACACGTTCTGTCATCATTTGCTGTTTTTCAGTCATTTACCGATTTGTTTAGATAGCTAAATGACGGTGAAATTGAAAATCACTACAAAATGAACTCTGAAAATGTTGGAACTTGGCATGGTATCATCATTTCACCCGCATAGCATGTGCAAAAGAGTAGAGAGGGTCACGGCCAAAACCGGACGCACCTCGTGTACAAACTGGACAATCTCTTTCGGAGTATCAGGGTTTTTGGACGAGAACTCATCTGTTACACGGGCACTTCAATGTTTTTTGAACTTATTTGAACTCCAGCCTAATTTTGCTTTCAGTACGCACCATTCAAAGCGACTTCATCAATTTCCAACACGTTCTGACATCATTTGCTGTTTTTCAGTCATTTACCGATTTGTTTAGAGAGCTAAATGACGGTGAAATTGAAAATCACTACAAAATGAACTCTGAAAATGTTGGAACTTGGCACGGTATCATCATTTCACCCGCATAGCATGTGCAAAAGAGTAGAGAGGGTCACGGCGAAAACTGAACGCACCTCGTGTACAAACTGGACAATCTCTTTCGGAGTATCAGGGTTTTTGGACGAGAACTCATCTGTTACACGGGCACTTCAATGTTTTTTAAACTTATTTCAACTCCCGCCTATTTTTGCGTTCAGTATGCATCATTCAAAGCGACGTCATCAATTTCCAACACTTTCTGACATCGTTTGCTGTTTTTCAGTCATTTACCGATTTGTTTAGAGAGCTAAATGACGGTGAAATTGAAAATCACTACAAAATGAACTCTGAAAATGTGGGAACTTGGCATGGTATCATCATTTCACCTGCATAGCATGTGGAAAAGAGTAGAGAGGGTCACGGTGAAAACTGGACGCACCTCGTGTACAAACTGGACAATCTCTTTCGGAGTATCAGGGTTTTCGGACGAGAACTCATCTGTTACACGGGAACTTCAATGTTTTTTAAACTTATTTGAACTCTAGCCTATTTTTGCGTTCAGTATGCATCATTTAAAGCGACGTCATCAATTTCCAACACTTTCTGTCATCATTCGCTGTTTTTCAGTCATTTACCGATTTGTTTAGAGAGCTAAATGACGGTGAAATTGAAAATCACTACAAAATGAAATCTGAAAATGTTGGAACTTGGCATGGTATCGTCATTTCACCCGCATAGAATGAGCAAAAGAGTAGAGAGGGTCACGGTGAAAACTGCACGCACCTCGTGTACAAACTGGACAATCTCTTTCGGAGTACCATGGTTTCGGACGAGAACTCATGTGTTACACGGGCACTTCAATGTTTTTTAAACTTATTTGAACTCCAGCCTATTTTTGCATTCAGTATGCATCATTCAAAGCGACGTCATCAATATCCAACACGTTCTGACATCATTTGCTGTTTTTCAGTCATTTACCGATTTGTTTAGATAGCTAAATGACGATGAAATTGAAAATCACTACAAAATGAACTCTGAAAATGTGGGAACTTGGCATGGTATCATCATTTCACCCGCATAGCATGTGGAAAAGAGTAGAGAGGGTCACGGCGAAAACTGGACGCACCTCGTGTACAAACTGGACAATCTCTTTCGGAGTATCAGGGTTTTCGGACGAGAACTCATCTGTTACACGGGCACTTCAATGTTTTTAAACTTATTTGAACTTCAGCCTATTTTTGCGTTCAGAATGCATCATTCAAAGCGACATCATCAATATCCAACAAGTTCTGACATCATTTGCTGTTTTTCAGTCATTTACTGATTTATTTAGAGAGCTAAATGACGGTGAAATTGAAAATCACTACAAAATGAACTCTGAAATGTGGGAAGTTGGCATGGTATCCTGATTTCACCCGCATAGCATGTGGAAAAGAGTAGAGAGGGTCACGGCGAAAACTGGGCGCACCTCGTGTACAAACTGGACAATCTCTTTCGGAGTATCAGGGTTTTCGGACGAGAACTCATCCTGTTACACGGGCACTTCAATGTTTTTTGAACTTATTTGAACTCCAGCCTATTTTTGCGTTCAGTACGCACCATTCAAAGCGACGTCATCAATTTCCAACACGTTCTGACATCATTTGCTGTTTTTCAGTCATTTACCGATTTGTTTAGAGAGCTAAATGACGGTGAAATTGAAAATCACTACAAAATGAACTCTAAAAATGTTGGAACTTGGCATGGTATCATCATTTCACCCGCATAGCATGTGCAAAAGAGTAGAGAGGGTCACGGCGAAAACTGAACGCACCTCGTGTATAAACTGGAAAATCTCTTTCGGAGTATCAGGGTTTTTGGACGAGAACTCATCTGTTACACGGGCACTTCAATGTTTTTTAAACTTATTTGAACTCCAGCCTATTTTTGCGTTCAGTATGCATCATTCAAAGCGACGTCATCAATTTCCAACACTTTTTGTCATCGTTTGCTGTTTTTCAGTCATTTACCGATTTGTTTAGAGAGCTAAATGACGGTGAAATTGAAAATCACTACAAAATGAACTCTGAAAATGTGGGAACTTGGCATGGTATCATCATTTCACCCGCATAGCATGTGGAAAAGAGTAGAGAGGGTCACGGTGAAAACTGGACGCACCTCGTGTACAAACTGGACAATCTCTTTCGGAGTATCAGGGTTTTCGGACGAGAACTCATCTGTTACACGGGCACTTCAATGTTTTTAAACTTATTTGAACTCCAGCCTATTTTTGCGTTCAGTATGCATCATTCAAAGCGACGTCATCAATTTCCAACACGTTCTGTCATCATTTGCTGTTTTTCAGTCATTTACCGATTTGTTTAGATAGCTAAATGACGGTGAAATTGAAAATCACTACAAAATGAACTCTGAAAATGTTGGAACTTGGCATGGTATCATCATTTCACCCGCATAGCATGTGCAAAAGAGTAGAGAGGGTCACGGAGAAAACCGGACGCACCTCGTGTACAAACTGGACAATCTCTTTCGGAGTATCAGGGTTTTTGGACGAGAACTCATCTGTTACACGGGCACTTCAATGTTTTTTGAACTTATTTGAACTCCAGCCTAATTTTGCTTTCAGTACGCACCATTCAAAGCGACTTCATCAATTTCCAACACGTTCTGACATCATTTGCTGTTTTTCAGTCATTTACCGATTTGTTTAGAGAGCTAAATGACGGTGAAATTGAAAATCACTACAAAATGAACTCTGAAAATGTTGGAACTTGGCACGGTATCATCATTTCACCCGCATAGCATGTGCAAAAGAGTAGAGAGGGTCACGGCGAAAACTGAACGCACCTCGTGTACAAACTGGACAATCTCTTTCGGAGTATCAGGGTTTTTGGACGAGAACTCATCTGTTACACGGGCACTTCAATGTTTTTTAAACTTATTTCAACTCCAGCCTATTTTTGCGTTCAGTATGCATCATTCAAAGCGACGTCATCAATTTCCAACACTTTCTGACATCGTTTGCTGTTTTTCAGTCATTTACCGATTTGTTTAGAGAGCTAAATGACGGTGAAATTGAAAATCACTACAAAATGAACTCTGAAAATGTGGGAACTTGGCATGGTATCATCATTTCACCTGCATAGCATGTGGAAAAGAGTAGAGAGGGTCACGGTGAAAACTGGACGCACCTCGTGTACAAACTGGACAATCTCTTTCGGAGTATCAGGGTTTTCGGACGAGAACTCATCTGTTACACGGGAACTTCAATGTTTTTTAAACTTATTTGAACTCTAGCCTATTTTTGCGTTCAGTATGCATCATTTAAAGCGACGTCATCAATTTCCAACACTTTCTGTCATCATTCACTGTTTTTCAGTCATTTACCGATTTGTTTAGAGAGCTAAATGACGGTGAAATTGAAAATCACTACAAAATGAAATCTGAAAATGTTGGAACTTGGCATGGTATCATCATTTCACCCGCATAGCATGTGCAAAAGAGTAGAGAGGGTCACGGTGAAAACTGCACGCACCTCGTGTACAAACTGGACAATCTCTTTCGGAGTACCATGGTTTCGGACGAGAACTCATGTGTTACACGGGCACTTCAATGTTTTTTAAACTTATTTGAACTGCAGCCTATTTTTGCATTCAGTATGCATCATTCAAAGCGACGTCATCAATATCCAACATGTTCTGACATCATTTGCTGTTTTTCAGTCATTTACCGATTTGTTTAGATAGCTAAATGACGATGAAATTGAAAATCACTACAAAATGAACTCTGAAAATGTGGGAACTTGGCATGGTATCATCATTTCACCCGCATAGCATGTGGAAAAGAGTAGAGAGGGTCACGGCGAAAACTGGACGCACCTCGTGTACAAACTGGACAATCTCTTTCGGAGTATCAGGGTTTTCGGACGAGAACTCATCTGTTACACGGGCACTTCAATGTTTTTTAAACTTATTTGAACTCCAGCTTATTTTTGCGTTCAGTACGCATCATTCAAAGCGACGTCATCAATTTCCAACACGTTCTGTCATCGTTTGCTGTTTTTCAGTCATTTACCGATTTGTTTAGATAGCTAAATGACGGTGAAATTGAAAATCACTACAAAATGAACTCTGAAAATGTTGGAACTTGGCATGGTATCATCATTTCACCCGCATAGCATGTGGAAAAGAGTAGAGAGGGTCACGGCGAAAACCGGACGCACCTCCTGTACAAACTGGACAATCTCTTTCGGAGTATCATGGTTTTTGGACGAGAACTCATCTGTTACACGGGCACTTCAATGTTTTTTAAACTTATTTGAACTCTAGCCTATTTTTGCGTTCAGTACGCACCATTCAAAGCGACATCATCAATTTCCAACATGTTCTAACATCATTTGCTGTTTTTCAGTCATTTACCGATTTGTTTAGAGAGCTAAATGACGGTGAAATTGAAAATCACTACAAAATGAACTCTGAAAATGTGGGAACTTGGCATGGTATCATCATTTCACCCGCATAGCCTGTGCAAAAGAGTAGTGAGGGTCACGGCGAAAACTGGGCGCACCTCGTGTACAAACTGGACAATCTCTTTCGGAGTATCAGGGTTTTCGGACGAGAACTCATCTGTTACACGGGAACTTCAATGTTTTTTAAACTTATTTGAACTCTAGCCTATTTTTGCGTTCAGTATGCATCATTTAAAGCGACGTCATCAATTTCCAACACTTTCTGTCATCATTCGCTGTTTTTCAGTCATTTACCGATTTGTTTAGAGAGCTAAATGACGGTGAAATTGAAAATCACTACAAAATGGAATCTGAAAATGTTGGAACTTGGCATGGTATCATCATTTCACCCGCATAGCATGTGCAAAAGAGTAGAGAGGGTCACGGTGAAAACTGCACGCACCTCGTGTACAAACTGGACAATCTCTTTCGGAGTACCATGGTTTCGGACGAGAACTCATGTGTTACACGGGCACTTCAATGTTTTTTAAACTTATTTGAACTCCAGCCTATTTTTGCATTCAGTATGCATCATTCAAAGCGACGTCATCAATATCCAACATGTTCTGACATCATTTGCTGTTTTTCAGTCATTTACCGATTTGTTTAGATAGCTAAATGACGATGAAATTGAAAATCACTACAAAATGAACTCTGAAAATGTGGGAACTTGGCATGGTATCATCATTTCACCCGCATAGCATGTGGAAAAGAGTAGAGAGGGTCACGGCGAAAACTGGACGCACCTCGTGTACAAACTGGACAATCTCTTTCGGAGTATCAGGGTTTTCGGACGAGAACTCATCTGTTACACGGGCACTTCAATGTTTTTAAACTTATTTGAACTTCAGCCTATTTTTGCGTTCAGAATGCATCATTCAAAGCGACATCATCAATATCCAACAAGTTCTGACATCATTTGCTGTTTTTCAGTCATTTACTGATTTGTTTAGAGAGCTAAATGACGGTGAAATTGAAAATCACTACAAAATGAACTCTGAAATGTGGGAAGTTGGCATGGTATCCTGATTTCACCCGCATAGCATGTGGAAAAGAGTAGAGAGGGTCACGGCGAAAACTGGGCGCACCTCGTGTACAAACTGGACAATCTCTTTCGGAGTATCAGGGTTTTCGGACGAGAACTCATCCTGTTACACGGGCACTTCAATGTTTTTTGAACTTATTTGAACTCCAGCCTATTTTTGCGTTCAGTACGCACCATTCAAAGCGACGTCATCAATTTCCAACACGTTCTGACATCATTTGCTGTTTTTCAGTCATTTACCGATTTGTTTAGAGAGCTAAATGACGGTGAAATTGAAAATCACTACAAAATGAACTCTAAAAATGTTGGAACTTGGCATGGTATCATCATTTCACCCGCATAGCATGTGCAAAAGAGTAGAGAGGGTCACGGCGAAAACTGAACGCACCTCGTGTATAAACTGGAAAATCTCTTTCGGAGTATCAGGGTTTTTGGACGAGAACTCATCTGTTACACGGGCACTTCAATGTTTTTTAAACTTATTTGAACTCCAGCCTATTTTTGCGTTCAGTACGCACCATTCAAAGCGACATCATCAATTTCCAACACGTTCTAACATCATTTGCTGTTTTTCAGTCATTTACCGATTTGTTTAGAGAGCTAAATGACGGTGAAATTGAAAATCACTACAAAATGAACTCTGAAAATGTGGGAACTTGGCATGGTATCATCATTTCACCCGCATAGCATGTGCAAAAGAGTAGTGAGGGTCACGGCGAAAACTGGGCGCACCTCGTGTACAAACTGGACAATCTCTTTCGGAGTACCATGGTTTCGGACGAGAACTCATGTGTTACACGGGCACTTCAATGTTTTTTAAACTTATTTGAACTCCAGCCTATTTTTGCATTCAGTATGCATCATTCAAAGCGACGTCATCAATATCCAACATGTTCTGACATCATTTGCTGTTTTTCAGTCATTTACCGATTTGTTTAGAGAGCTAAATGACGGTGAAATTGAAAATCACTACAAAATGAACTCTGAAAATGTGGGAACTTGGCATGGTATCATCATTTCACCCGCATAGCATGTGGAAAAGAGTAGAGAGGGTCACGGTGAAAACTGGACGCACCTCGTGTACAAACTGGACAATCTCTTTCGGAGTATCAGGGTTTTCGGACGAGAACTCATCTGTTACACGGGCACTTCAATGTTTTTAAACTTATTTGAACTCCAGCCTATTTTTGCGTTCAGTATGCATCATTCAAAGCGACGTCATCAATTTCAAAACACGTTCTATCATCATTTGCTGTTTTTCAGTCATTTACCGATTTGTTTAGATAGCTAAATGACGGTGAAATTGAAAATCACTACAAAATGAACTCTGAAAATGTTGGAACTTGGCATCGTATCATCATTTCACCCGCATAGCATGTGCAAAAGAGTAGAGAGGGTCACGGCGAAAACCGGACGCACCTCGTGTACAAACTGGACAATCTCTTTCGGAGTATCAGGGTTTTTGGACGAGAACTCCTCTGTTACAGGGGCACTTCAATGTTTTTTGAACTTATTTGAACTCCAGCCTAATTTTGCTTTCAGTACGCACCATTCAAAGCGACTTCATCAATTTCCAACACGTTCTGACATCATTTGCTGTTTTTCAGTCATTTACCGATTTGTTTAGAGAGCTAAATGACGGTGAAATTGAAAATCACTACAAAATGAACTCTGAAAATGTTGGAACTTGCCACGGTATCATCATTTCACCCGCATAGCATGTGCAAAAGAGTAGAGAGGGTCACGGCGAAAACTGAACGCACCTCGTGTACAAACTGGACAATCTCTTTCGGAGTATCAGGGTTTTTGGACGAGAACTCATCTGTTACACGGGCACTTCAATGTTTTTTAAACTTATTTCAACTCCAGCCTATTTTTGCTTTCAGTATGCATCATTCAAAGCGACGTCATCAATTTCCAACACTTTCTGACATCGTTTGCTGTTTTTCAGTCATTTACCGATTTGTTTAGAGAGCTAAATTACGGTGAAATTGAAAATCACTACAAAATGAACTCTGAAAATGTGGGAACTTGGCATGGTATCATCATTTCACCTGCATAGCATGTGGAAAAGAGTAGAGAGGGTCACGGTGAAAACTGGATGCACCTCGTGTACAAACTGGACAATCTCTTTCGGAGTATCAGGGTTTTCGGACGAGAACTCATCTGTTACACGGGAACTTCAATGTTTTTTAAACTTATTTGAACTCCAGCCTATTTTTGCCTTCAGTATGCATCATTTAAAGCGACGTCATCAATTTCCAACACTTTCTGTCATCATTCGCTGTTTTTCAGTCATTTACCGATTTGTTTAGAGAGCTAAATGACGGTGAAATTGAAAATCACTACAAAATGAAATCTGAAAATGTTGGAACTTGGCATGGTATCATCATTTCACCCGCATAGAACGAGGAAAAGAGTAGAGAGGGTCACGGTGAAAACTGCACGCACCTCGTGTAGAAACTGGACAATCTCTTTCGGAGTACCATGGTTTCGGACGAGAACTCATGTGTTACACGGGCACTTCAATGTTTTTTAAACTTATTTGAACTCCAGCCTATTTTTGCATTCAGTATGCATCATTCAAAGCGACGTCATCAATAGCCAACACGTTCTGACATCATTTGCTGTTTTTCAGTCATTTACCGATTTGTTTAGATAGCTAAATGACGATGAAATTGAAAATCACTACAAAATGAACTCTGAAAATGTGGGAACTTGGCATGGTATCATCATTTCACCCGCATAGCATGTGGAAAAGAGTAGAGAGGGTCACGGCGAAAACTGGACGCACCTCGTGTACAAACTGGACAATCTCTTTCGGAGTATCAGGGTTTTCGGACGAGAACTCATCTGTTACACGGGCACTTCAATGTTTTTAAACTTATTTGAACTTCAGCCTATTTCTGCGTTCAGAATGCATCATTCAAAGCGACGTCATCAATATCCAACAAGTTCTGACATCATTTGTTGTTTTTCAGTAATTTACTGATTTGTTTAGAGAGCTAAATGACGGTGAAATTGAAAATCACTACAAAATGAACTCTGAAAATGTTGGAACTTGGCATGGTATCATCATTTCACCCGCATAGCATGTGCAAAAGAGTTGACAGGGTCACGGCAAAACTGGACGCACCTTGTGTACAAACTGGACAATCTCTTTCGGAGTATCAGGGTTTTGGACGAGAAACCATCTGTTACACGGGCACTTCAATGTTTTTTAAACTTATTTGAACTCCAGCCTATTTTTGCGTTCAGTATGCATCATTCAAAGCAACGTCATCAATTTCCAACACTTTCTGACATCCTTTGCTGTTTTTCAGTCATTTACCGATTTGTTTAGAGAGCTAAATGACGGTGAAATTGAAAATCACTACAAAATGAACTCTGAAAATGTTGGAACTTGGCATGGTATCATCATTTCACCCGCATAACATGTGCAAAAGAGTAGAGAGGGTCACGGAGAACACTGGACGCACCTCGTGTACAAACTGGACAATCTCTTCGGAGTATCAGGGTTTTCGGACGAGAACTCATCTGTTACAGGGGCACTTCAATGTTTTTTAAACTTATTTGAACTCCAGCCTATTTTTGCGTTCAGTAAGCACCATTCAAAGCGACATCATCAATTTCCAACATGTTCTGCCATCATTTGCTGTTTTTCAGTCACTTACTGATTTGTTTAGAGAGCTAAATGACGGTGAAATTGAAAATCACTACAAAATGAACTCTGAAAATGTTGGAACTTGGCATGGTATCATCATTTCACCCGCATAGCATGTGCAAAAGAGTAGAGAGGGTCACGGCGAAAACTGAACGCACGTCGTGTACAAACTGGACAATCTCTTTCGGAGTATCAGGGTTTTCGGACGATAACTCATCTGTTACACGGGCACTTCAATGTTTTTTAAACTTATTTGAACTCCAGCCTATTTTTGCGTTCAGTATGCATCATTCAAAGCAACGTCATCAATTTCCAACACTTCTGTCATCGTTTGCTGTTTTTCAGTCATTTACCGATTTGTTTAGAGAGCTAAATGACGGTGAAATTGAAAATCACTACAAAATGAACTCTGAAAAATGTGGGAACTTGGCATGGTATCATCATTTTACCCGCATAGCATGTGCAAATGAGTAGAGAGGGTCACGGCAAAAACTGGACGCACCTCGTGTACAAACTGGACAATCTCTTTTGGAGTATGAGAGTTTTCGGACGAGAACTCATCTGTTACATGGGCACTTCAATGTTTTTCTAAACTTATTTGAACTCCAGCCTATTTTTGCGGTTAGTATGCATCATTTAAAGCGACGTCATCAATTTCCAACACTTTCTGTCATCATTTGCTGTTTTCCAGTCATTTACCGATTTGTTTAGAGAGCTAAATGACGGTGAAATTGAAAATCACTACAAAATGAACTCTGAAAATGTTGGAACTTGGCATGGTATCATCAGTTCACCCGCATACCATGTGCAAAAGAGTAGAGAGGGTCACGGCGAAAACTGGACACACCTCGTGTACAAACCGGACAATCTCTTTCGTAGTACCAGGGTTTCAGACGAGAACTCATCTGTTACACGGGCACTTCAATGTTTTTTAAACTTATTTGAACTCCAGCCAATTTTTGCGTTCAGTACGCATCATTCAAAGCGACGTCATCAATATCCAACACGTTCTGACATCATTTGCTGTTTTTCAATCATTTACCGATTTGTTTATAGAGCTAAATGACGGTGAAATTAAAAATCACTACAAAATGAACTCTGAAAATGTTGGAACTTGGCATGGTATCATCATTTCACCAGCATAGCGTGTGCAAGAGAGTAGAGAGGGTCACGGCGAAAACTGGACGCACCTCGTGTACAAACTGGACAATCTCTTTCGGAGTATCAGGGCTTCGGACGAGAACTCATCTGTTACACGGGCATTTCAATGTTTTTTAAACTAATTTGAAGTCCAGCCTATTTTTGCGTTCAGTATGCATCATTCAAAGCGACGTCATCAATTTCCAACACGTTCTGACATCATTTACTGTTTTTCAGTCATTTACCGATTTGTTTAGAGAGCTAAATGACGGTGAAATTGAAAATCACTACAAAATGAACTCTAAAAATGTTGGAACTTGGCATAGTATCATCATTTCACCCGCATAGCATGTGCAAAAGAGTAGAGAGGGTCACGGCGAAAACTGGACGCACCTCGTGTACAAACTGGACAATCTCTTTCGGAGTATCAGGGATTTCGGACGAGAACTCATCTGTTACACGGGCACTTCAATGTTTTTAAACTTATTTGAACTCCAGCCTATTTTTGCGTTCAGTATGCATCATTCAAAGCGACGTCATCAATTTCCAACACGTTCTGACATCATTTGCTGTTTTTCAGTCAATTACCGATTTGTTTAGAGAGCTAAATGACGGTGAAATTGAAAAACACTACAAAATGAACTCTGAAAATGTTGGAACTTGGCATGGTATCATCAGGGTTTCGGACGAGAACTCATCTGTTACACGGGTACTTCAATGTTTTTTAAACTTATTTGAACTCTAGCCTATTTTTGCGTTCAGTACGCACCATTCAAAGCGACGTCATCAATTTCCAACACGTTCTCACATCATTTGCTGTTTTTCAGTCATTTACCGATTTGTTTAGACAGCTAAATGACGGTTAAATTGAAAATCACTACAAAATGAACTCTGAAAATGTTGGAAGTTGGCATGGTATCATCATTTCACCCGCATAGCATGTGCAAAAGAGTAGAGAGGGTGACGGCGAAAACTGGACGCACCTCGTGTACAAACTGGACAATCTCTTTCGGAGTATCAGGGTTTTCGGAGGAGAACTCATCTGTTACACGGGCACTTCAATGGTTTTTAAACTTATTTGAACTCCAGCCTATTTTTGCGTTCAGTATGCCTCATTTAAAGCGACGTCATCAATTTCCAACACTTTCTGTCATCATTTGCTGTTTTTCAATCATTTACCGATTTGTTTAGAGAGCTAAATGACGGTGAAATTGAAAAACACTACAAAATGAACTCTGAAAATGTTGGAACTTGGCATGGTATCATCATTTCACCGGCATAGCATGTGCAAAAGAGTAGAGAGGGTCACGGCGAAAACTGGACGCACCTCGTGTACAAACTGGACAATCTCTTTCGGAGAATCAGGGTTCCGGACGAGAACTCATCTGTTACACGGGCACTTCAATGTTTTTTAAACTTATTTGAACTCTAGCCTAATTTTGCGTTCAGTACGCACCATTCAAAGCAACGTCATCAATTTCCAACACGTTCTGACATCATTTGCTGTTTTTCAGTCATTTACCGATTTGTTTAGAGAGCTAAATGACGGTGAAATTGAAAATCACTACAAAATGAACTCTGAAAATGTGGGAACTTGGCATGGTATCATCATTTCACCCGCATAGCATGTGCAAAAGAGTAGAGAGGGTGACGGCGAAAACTGGACGCACCTCGTGTACAAACTGGACAATCTCTTTCGGAGTATCAGGGTTTTCGCAGGAGAACTCATCTGTTACACGAGCACTTCAATGGTTTTTAAACTTATTTGAACTCCAGCCTATTTTTGCGTTCAGTATGCCTCATTTAAAGCGACGTCATCAATTTCCAACACTTTCTGTCATCATTTGCTGTTTTTCAATCATTTACCGATTTGTTTAGAGAGCTAAATGACCGTGAAATTGAAAATCACTACAAAATGAACTCTGAAAATGTTGGAACTTGGCATGGTATCATCATTTCACCCGCATAGCATGTGCAAAAGAGTAGAGAGGGTCACGGCGAAAACTGGACGCACCTCGTGTACAAACTGGACAATCTCTTTCGGAGAATCAGTGTTCCGCACGAGAACTCATCTGTTACACGGGCACTTCAATGTTTTTTAAACTTATTTGAACTCTAGCCTATTTTTGCGTTCAGTACGCACCATTCAAAGCGTCGTCATCAATTTCCAACACGTTCTGACATCATTTGCTGTTTTTCAGTCATTTACCGATTTGTTTAGAGAGCTAAATGATGGTGAAATTGAAAATCACTACAAAATGAACTCTGAAAATGTGGGAACTTGGCATGGTATCATCATTTCACCCGCATAGCATGTGCAAAAGATTAGAGAGGGTCACGGCGAAAACTGGACGCACCTCGTGTACAAACTGGACAATCTCTTTCGGAGAATCAGGGTTTCGGACGAGAACTCATCTGTTACACGGGCACTTCAATGTCTTTTAAACTTATTTGAACTCCAGCCTATTTTTGCGTTCAGTATGTATCATTCAAAGGGACGTCATCAATTTCCAACACTTTCTGTCATCGTTTGTTGTTTTTCAGTCATTTACCGATTTGTTTAGAGAGCTAAATGACGGTGAAATTGAAAAACACTACAAAATGAACTCTGAAAATGTTGGAACTTGGCATGGTATCATCATCTCACCCACATAGCATGTGCAAAAGAGTAGAGAGGGTCATGGCAAAAACTGGACGCACCTCGTGTACAAACTGGACAATCTCTTTCGGAGTATGAGGGTTTTCGGACGAGAACTCATCTGTTACACGGGCACTTCAATGTTTTTAAACTTACTTGAACTCCAGCCTATTTTTGCGTTCAGTATGCATCATTTAAAGCGACGTCATCAATTTCCAACACTTTATGTCATCATTTGCTGTTTTCCAGTCATTTACCGATTTGTTTAGAGAGCTAAATCACGGTGAAATTGAAAAACACTACAAAATGAACTCTGAAAATGTTGGAACTTGGCATGGTATCATCATTTCATCCGCATAGCATGTGCAAAAGAGTAGAGAGGGTCACGGCGAAAACTGGACGCACCTCGTGTACAAACTGGACAATCTCTTTCGGAGAATCAGGGTTCCGGACGAGAACTCATCTGTTACACGGGCACTTCAATGTTTTTAACACTTATTTGAACTCCGGCCAATTTTTGAGTTCAGTATGCATCATTCAAAGCGACGTCATCAATATCCAACATGTTCTGACATCATTTGCTATTTTTCAGTCATTTCCGATTTGTTTATAGAGCTAAATGACGGTGAAATTAAAAATCACTACAAAATGAACTCTGAAAATGTTGGAACTTGGCACGGTATCATCATTTTACCAGCATAGCATGTGCAAAAGAGTAGAGAGGGTCATGGCGCAAACTGGACGCACCTCGTGTACAAACTCGACAATCTGTTTCGGAGTATCAGGGCTTCGGACAAGAACTCATCTGTTACACGGGCATTTCAATGTTTTTTAAACTAATTTGAACTCCAGCCTATTTTTGCGTTCAGTATGCATCATTCAAAGCGATGTCATCAATTTCCAACACGTTCTGACATCATCTGCTGTTTTTCAGTCATAGAGCTAAATGACGGTGAAATTTAAAATCACTACAAAATGAACTCTGAAAATGTTGGAACTTGGCACGGTATCATCATTTCACCCGCATAGCATGTGCGAAAGAGTAGAGAGGGTCACGGTGAAATCTGGACGCACCTCGTGTACAAACTGGACAATCTCTTTCGGAGAATCAGGGTTTCGAACGAGAAACCATCTGTTACATGGGCACTTCAATGTTTTTTAAACTTATTTGAACTCCAGCCTATTTTTGCGTTCAGTATGCTTCATTCAAAGCGATGTCATCAATTTAGAACACGTTCTGACATCGTTTGCTATTTTTCAGTCATTTACCGATTTGTTAGAGAGCTAATGACGGTGAAATTGAAAATCACTGCAAAATGAACTCTGAAAATGTTGGAACTTGGCATGGTATCATCATTTCACCCGCATAGCATGTGCAAAAGAGTAGAGAGGGTCACGGCAAAAACTGGACGCACCTCGTGTACAAACTGGACAATCTCTTTCGGAGTATCAGGGTTTTCGGACGAGAACCCATCTGTTACACGGGCACTTCAATGTTTTTTAAACTTATTTGAACTCCAGCCTATTTTTGCGTTCAGTAGGCATCATTCAAAGCGACGTCATCAATTTCCAACACGTTCTGACATCGTTTGCTGTTTTCAGTCATTTACAGATTTGTTTAGAGTGCTAAATGACGATGGAATTGAAAATCACTACAAAATGAACTCTGGAAATGTGGGAACTTGGCATGGTATCATCATTTCACCCGCATAGCATGTGCAAAAGTGTAGAGAGGGTCACGGTGAAAACTGGACGCACCTCGTGTACAAACTGGACAATCTCTTTCGGAGTATCAGGGTTTTCGGAGGAGAAATCATCTGTTACACGGGCACTTCAATTATTTTTAAACTTATTTGAACTCCAGCCTATTTTTGCGTTCAGTATGCATCATTCAAAGCAACGTCATCAATATCCAACACGTTCTGACATCATTTGCTGTTTTTCAGTCATTAATCGATTTGTTTAGAGAGCTAAATGATGGTGAAATTGAAAATCACTACAAAATGAACTCTGAAAATGTTGGAACTTGGCATGGTATCATCATTTCACCAGCATAGCATGTGCAAAAGATTAGAGAGGGTCACGGCGCTGGACGCACCTCGTGTACAAACTGGACAATCTCTTTCGGAATATCAGGGCTTCGGACGAGAACTCATCTGTTACACGGGTACTTCAATGTTTTTTAAACTTATTTGAACTCCAGCCTATTTTTGCGTTCAGTATGCATCTTTCAAAGCGACGTCATCAATTTCCAACACGTTCTGACATCATTTGCTGTTTTTCAGTCATTTACCGATTTGTTTAGAGAGCTAACTGACGGTGAAATTGAAAATCACTATAAAATGAACTCTGAAAATGTTGGAACTTGGCATGGTATCATCATTTCACCCGCATAGCATGTGCAAAAGAGTAGAGAGGGTCACGGCGAAAACTGGTCCCACCTCGTGTACAAACAGGACAATCTCTTTCGGAGTATCAGGGTTTTCGGACGAGAACCCATCTGTTACACGGGCACTTCAATGTTTTTTAAACTTATTGAACTCCAGCCTATTTTTGCATTCAGTATGCTTCATTCAAAGCAACGTCATCAATTTCGAACACGTTCTGAGATCGTTTGCTGTTTTTAGTCATTTACCAATTTGTTAGAGAGCTAAATGACGGTGAAATTGAAAATCACTACAAAATGAACTCTGAAAATGTTGGAACTTGGCATGGTATCATCATTTCACCCACATAGCATGTGCAAAAGAGTAGAGAGGGTCACGACGAAAACTGGACGCACCTTGTGTACAAACTAGACAATCTCTTTCGGAGTATCAGGGTTTTCGGACAAGAACTCATCTATTACACGGGCACTTCAATTATTTTTAAACTTATTTGAACTCCAGCCTTTTTTTGCGTTCAGTATGCATCATTCAAAGCGACGTCATCAATTTCCAACACGTTTTGACATCGTTTGCTGTTTTTCAGTCATTTACCGATTTGTTAGAGAGCTAATGATGGTGAAATTGAAAATCACTGCAAAATGAACTCTGGAAATGTGGGAACTTGGCATGGTATCATCATTTCACCCGCATAGCATGTGCAAAAGAGTAGAGAGGGTCACGGCAAAAACTGGACGCACCTCGTGTACAAACTGGACAATCTCTTTCGGAGTATCAGGGTTTTCGGACGAGAACCCATCTGTTACACGGGCACTTCAATGTTTTTTAAACTTATTTGAACTCCAGCCTATTTTTGCGTTCAGTAGGCATCATTCAGAGCGACGTCATCAATTTCCAACACGTTCTGACATCGTTTGCTGTTTTCAGTCATTTACCGATTTGTTTAGAGTGCTAAATGACGATGGAATTGAAAATCACTACAAAATGAACTCTGGAAATGTGGGAACTTGGCATGGTATCATCATTTCACCCGCATAGCATGTGCAAAAGTGTAGAGAGGGTCACGGTGAAAACTGGACGCACCTCGTGTACAAACTAGACAATCTCTTTCGGAGTATCGGGGTTTTCGGAGGAGAAATCATCTGTTACACGGGCACTTCAATTATTTTTAAACTTATTTGAACTCCAGCCTATTTTTGCGTTCAGTATGCATCATTCAAAGCAACGTCATCAATATCCAACACGTTCTGACATCATTTGCAGTTTTTCAGTCATTAATCGATTTGTTTAGAGAGCTAAATGATGGTGAAATTGAAAATCACTACAAAATGAACTCTGAAAATGTTGGAACTTGGCATGGTATCATCATTTCACCAGCATAGCATGTGCAAAAGAGGAGAGAGGGTCACGGTGCTGGACGCACCTCGTGTACAAACTGGACAATCTCTTTCGGAATATCAGGGCTTCGGACGAGAACTCATCTGTTACACGGGTACTTCAATGTTTTTTAAACTTATTTGAACTCCAGCCTGTTTTTGCGTTCAGTATGCATCTTTCAAAGCGACGTCATCAATTTCCAACACGTTCTGACATCATTTGCTGTTTTTCAGTCATTTACCGATTTGTTTAGAGAGCTAACTGACGGTGAAATTGAAAATCACTATAAAATGAACTCTGAAAATGTTGGAAATTGGCATGGTATCATCATTTCACCCACATAGCATGTGCAAAAGAGTAGAGAGGGTCACGGCGAAAACTGGTCCCACCTCGTGTACAAACAGGACAATCTCTTTCGGAGTATCAGGGTTTTCGGACGAGAACCCATCTGTTACACGGGCACTTCAATGTTTTTTAAACTTATTTGAACTCCAGCCTATTTTTGCATTCAGTATGCTTCATTCAAAGCAACGTCATCAATTTCGAACACGTTCTGAGATCGTTTGCTGTTTTCAGTCATTTACCAATTTGTTAGAGAGCTAAATGACGGTGAAATTGAAAATCACTACAAAATGAACTCTAAAAATGTTGGAACTTGGCATGGTATCATCATTTCACCCACATAGCATGTGCAAAAGACTAGAGAGGGTCACGACGAAAACTGGACGCACCTTGTGTACAGACTAGACAATCTCTTTCGGAGTATCAGGGTTTTCGGACAAGAACTCATCTGTTACACGGGCACTTCAATGTTTTTTAAACTTATTTGAACTCCAGCCTTTTTTTGCGTTCAGTATGCATCATTCAAAGCGACGTCATCAATTTCCAACACTTTCTGTCATCATTTGCTGTTTTTCAGTCATTTACCGATTTGTTTAGAGAGCTACATGATGGTGAAATTGTAAATCACTACTAAATGAACTCTGAAAATGTTGGAACTTGGCATGGTATCATCATTTCACCCGCATAGCATGTGCAAAAGAGTAGAGAGGGTGACGGCGAAAACTGGACGCACCTCATGTACAAACTGGACAATCTCTTTCGGGGTATCAGGGTTTCGGACGAGAACTCATCTGTTACACGGGCACTTCAATGTTTCTTAAACTTATTTGAACTCCTGCCTATTTTTGCATTCAGTATGCATCATTCAAAGCGACGTCATCAATTTCCAACACTTTCTGTCATCATTTGCTATTTTTCAATCATTTACCTATTTGTTTAGAGAGCTAAATGACGGTGAAATTGAAAATCACTACAAAATGAACTCTGAAAATGTTGGAACTTGGCATGGTATCATCAGGGTTTCGGACGAGAACTCATCTGTTACACGGGTACTTCAATGTTTTTTAAACTTATTTGAACTCCAGCCTATTTTTGCGTTCAGTATGCATCATTCAAAGCGACGTCATCAATTTCCAACACGTTCTGACATACTTTGCTCTTTTTCAGTCATTTACCGATTTGTTTAGAGAGCTAAATGACGGTGAAATTGAAAATCACTACAAAATGAACACTGAAAATGTTGGAACTTGGCATGGTATCATCAATTCACCCGCATAGCATGTGCAAAAGAGTAGAGAGTGTTACGGCGAAAACTGGTCGCACCTCGTGTACAAACAGGACAATCTCTTTCGGAGTATCAGGGTTTTCGGACGAGAACCCATCTGTTACATGGGCACTTCAATGTTTTTTAAACTTATTTGAACTCCAGCCTATTTTTGCGTTCAGTATGCTTCATTCAAAGCGACGTCATCAATTTAGAACACGTTCTGACATCGTTTGCTGTTTTTGAGTCATTTACCGATTTGTTAGAGAGCTAATGACGGTGAAATTGAAAATCACTTCAAAATGAACTCTGAAAATGTTGGAACTTGGCATGGTATCATCATTTCACCCGTATAGCATGTGCAAAAGAGTAGAGAAGGTCACGGCGAAAACTGGACGCACCTTGTGTACAAACTGGACATTCTCGTTCGGAGTATCAGGGTTTTCGGACGAGAACTCATCTGTTACACGGGCACTTCAATGTTTTTTAAACTTATTTGAACTCCAGCCTATTTTTGCGTTCAGTATGCATCATTCAAAGCGACGTCATCAATTTCCAACACTTTCTGTCATCATTTGCTGTTTTTCAGTCATTTACCGATTTGTTTAGAGAGCTAAATGACGGTAAAATTGTAAATCACTACTAAATGTACTCTGAAAATGTTGGAACTTGGCATGGTATCATCATTTCACCCGCATAGCATGTGCAAAAGAGTAGAGATGGTCACGGCGAAAACTGGCGCACCTCGTGTACAAACTGGACAATCTCTTTCGGAGTATCAGGGTTTCGGACGAGAACTCATCTGTTACACGGGCACTTCAATGTTTTTTAAACTTATTTGAACTCCAGCCTATTTTTGCGTTCATTATGCATCATTTAAAGCGACGTCATCAATTTCCAACACTTTCTGTCATCATTTGCTGTTTTTCAGTCATTTACCGATTTGTTTAGAGAGCTAAATGACGGTGAAATTGAAAATCACTACAAAATGAACTCTGAAAATGTTGGAACTTGTTATGGTATCATCATTTCACCCGCATAGCATGTGCAAAAGAGTAGAGAGGGTCGCGGCAAAACTGGACGCACCTCGTGTACAAACTGGACAATCTCTTTCGGGGTATCAGGGTTTCGGACGAGAACTCATCTGTTACACGGGCACTTCAATGTTTTTTAAACTTATTTGAACTCTAGCCTATTTTTGCATTCAGTATGCATCATTCAAAGCGACGTCATCAATTTCCAACACTTTCTGTCATCATTTGCTATTTTTCAGTCATTTACCGATTTGCTTAGAGAGCTAAATGACAGTGAAATTGAAAATCACTACAAAATGAACTCTGAAAATGTTGGAACTTGGCACGGTATCATCATTTCACCCGCATAGCATGTGCAAAAGAGTAGAGAGGGTCACGGCGAAAACTGGCGCACCTCGTGTACAAACTGGACAATCTCTTTCGGAGTATCAGGGTTTCGGACGAGAACTCATCTGTTACACGAGCACTTCAATGTTTTTTAAACTTATTTGAACTCCAGCCTATTTTTGCGTTCAGTATGCATCATTTAAAGCGACGTCATCAATTTCCAACACGTTCTGACATCATTTGCTGTCATTCAGTCATTTACCGATTTGTTTAGAGAGCTAAATGACGGTGAAACTGAAAATCACTACAAAATGAACTCTGAAAATGTTGGAACTTGGCATGGTATCATCATTTCACCCGCATAGCATGTGCAAAAGAGTAGAGAGGGTCACGGCGAAAACTGGACGCACCTCGTGTACAAACTGGACAATCTCTTTTGGAGAATCAGGGTTTCGAACGAGAACTCATCTGTTACACGGGCACTTCAATGTTTTTTAAACTTATTTCAACTCCAGCCTATTTTTGCGTTCAGTATGCATCATTCAAAGCGACGTCATCAATTTCCAACACGTTCTGACATCATTTGCTGTTTTTCAGTCATTTACCGATTTGTTTAGAGAGCTAAATGACGGTGAAATTGAAAATCACTACAAAATGAACTCTGAAAATGTTGGAACTTGGCATGGTATCATCATTTCACCCGCATAGCATGTGTAAAAGAGTAGAGAGGATCACGGCAAAAACTGGACGCACCTCGTGTACAAACTGGACAATCTCTTTCGGAGTATCAGGGTTTTCGGACGAGAACCCATCTTTTACACGGGCACTTCAATGTTTTTTAAACTTATTTGAACTCCAGCCTATTTTTGCGTTCAGTAGGCGTCATTCAAAGCGACGTCATCAATTTCCAACATGTTCTGACATCGTTTGCTGTTTTCAGTCATTTACCGATTTGTTTAGAGAGCTAAATGACGGTGAAATTGAAAATCACTACAAAATGAACTCTGGAAATGTGGGAACTTGGCATGGTATCATCATTTCACCCGCATAGCATGTGCAAAAGAGTAGAGAGGGTCACAGCGAAAATTGGACGCACCTCGTGTACAAACTGGACAATCTCTTTCGAAGTATCAGGGTTTTCGGAGGAGAACTCATCTGTTACACGGGCACTTCAATGTTTTTTAAACTTATTTGAACTCCAGCCTATTTTTGCGTTCAGTATGCATCATTCAAAGCAACTTCATCAATATCCAACACGTTCTGACTTCATTTGCTATTTTTCAGTCATTAACCGATTTGTTTAGAGAGCTAATTGACGGTGAAATTGAAAATCACTACAAAATGAACTCTGAAAATGTTGGAACTTGGCATGGTATCATCATTTCACCAGCATAGCATGTGCAAAAGAGTAGAGAGGGTCACGGCGAAAACTGGATGCACCTCGTGTACAAACTGGACAATCTCTTTCGGAATATCAGGGCTTCGGACGATAACTCATCTGTTACACGGGCACTTCAATGTTTTTTAAACTTATTTGAACTCCAGCCTATTTTTGCGTTCAGTATGCATCATTCAAAGCGACGTCATCAATTTACAACACGTTCTGACATCATTTGTTGTTTTTCAGTCATTTACCGATTTGTTTAGAGAGCTAAATAACGGTGAAATTGAAAATCACTATAAAATGAACTATGAAAATGTTGGAACTTGGTATGGTATCATCAGGGTTTCGGACGAGAACTCATCTGTTACACGGGCACTTCAATGTTTTTTTAAACTTATTTGAACTCCAGCCTATTTTTGCATTCAGTATGCATCATAATAAAACAGAAAATAAATAAAACAGAAAAGTCAAAAACTATATAAAAAAATTACTCAAAAATAAATAGCAGAAAATAAATAATGCAGAAAAGAAAAAAAACTATATGATTTTTTTATATTCACAAAGAAACTAAATACAGCAAAAAAAACTACTCAGAAATAAATAGAAGAAAATTATATAAAAATTGTTGGGGCGCTGCCGAGTGGGCCTGCCAGACCTAGGGTTTGCAAATACAGGTCAAGAAGGGCCAGCAGGCTCACAGGGCAGCACGCCGAAGTTAGGCCCAGAAGCCTGCTATATAGAGAAGTTCGAAGGAGCATCCGCGGCTGGGTTTATAAACCATTGCGGCTGCCCTTCGCTCGGCGAGGTGGGACTAAACATTGTGCACCGCCGGTGGCAGCGCACAACCATTAGTACCGGTTGGTGGCTCCAACCGGTACTAATGAGTGGGCCTTTAGTACCGGTTGGAGCCACGAACCGGTACTAAATGGGCAGTTTCCCGCCCCTTGGCCTGGCGAAAATTGGCCTTTAGTACCGGTTGGTGGTTCCAACCGGTACTAAAGTCCCCTCCTATATATATGGCACTTACGAAAAATTCAGTTTCATCGACCACCACTTCTTCTCCAACTACTTCGCGCGACATCGCCGCCGCCGCCGCGCCGTGGCCCATCGCGCGCCGCCCTCGCAGGCCCCGCCGCCCCCGCCGCCCGTCGTCGCCGTCACCGCCGACACCCCCGCCGACCGTCGTCACCGTCACCGCCGTCGCCCCCGCCGCCCGTCGCCGCCGCCCCGTACTACGTTGCCGTCTCGATCGCGCCGTCGCCCCCGGCCCGCCGCTCGTTGTCGCGTCGTCCCCGTTGCATCGCCGTCTCGCGCCGCCGCCCGTACGCCGACGCCCCCCGCTCGTACACACACACACATATACACACACACACACACATACACACACACAGACACACACACACACACACATATTGTTTTTACTTATTTTCTGTTTTCTGTTGTTTAGATTAATGTTAGATAAATTACGTAGATAAGAATGTTAATGTTAGATGAATTATATGGAAAAGATGTTAAATATTAATGTCAATTTCAGATGAATTAGCTAGATATTAATTAGGTATATATATGAGATTTGAACTAGTTAAATTAATATAACTAGTTTATTTTTAGTATGAAAATTAATAGAACAAGTTTATTTTTAGTAAGAAAATTTAGGTATATGAGATTATTTGAACTAGTTGAATTAATATAACTAGTTTATTTTTAGTAAATGCTTAGTTGAACTAGTTGAATTAGTAGAACTAGTTTATTTTTAGTAAGAAAATTTAGGTATATGAGATTTGATGATCTAATAAAAATATTACTATATATATAGCTACTTTATATATTTTAGTAAGAAAATTAATAGAACTAGTTTACTTTTAGTAAATTCTTAGTTGAATTAGTTGAATTAATAGAACTAGTTTATTTTTAGTAAGAAAATTTAGATATCTGAGATTTGATGATCTAATTAAAATATTACTATATAGAAGTAGCTACTTTATTTTAGTAAGAAAATTAATAGAACAAGTTTATTTTTATTAAATGCTTAGTTGAATTAGTTGAATTAATAGAACTAGTTGAACTAATAGAAGTAGTTGAATTAATAGAACTAGTAAGTGTTTAATGTTTCACCTATATGAACATAGGAAATGTCGTCTGACTACGAAAAAGATTTCATTAAGTGCGAATACAGTGAAGACCAGCGCGGCCTGTGCGACAGAAATTTCCTTGTTGATGATAGGCGCTTCAGCATCAAGCTGGATGAGACCTTCGAAGTGGATACAGTAAGTTACAACGACAAGTCTTTTTTCGTAATTAAGCATGACTTATATATGCTTCATTTGCTTCAACTTATAATTTTAAATTTTCACTATTCTACTAGCGCATCCCCTGCCATGCAAGAATTTTTGTCTTGGATAAGATAGGTTTCAGTGCTATGGAAACTATGGAGGTAAAGAGAGTTTACCTGAAGACCGAGCATGGTTATACTTTCAACGTCAAATTATACAATGCAGACATGTACACATATTTTGAATGCAAAACTTGGCAAGCACTATGCAAGGCTTATGCATTTGAGCCTGATATGGTTATCACCTTTGATATTCGTCCGGAAGATGATATTGAAGGTAATAGAGACATCTGGGTCGATGTGCAGACGCCTCTAGTTCTACCATTATGTGAGTTTCTCAACCATATTTATGTCTTTGATATTGTTTATTCAAAAATAGTTGACAACTAATTTCTATTGACAGCTTATTTCCGTTCAAGCAAACATGTCCGGCGCTTGGTAGACAGGACCTACTACTGTCCCGGAGCTGAACTAAACTGCGAGGAGATAAGTCATTATGTTTCATGGCTTGAGGATCTTCATACTGTTAAGACAAATTTTCTTCCTGCACTTAGAAATGTTAGTACTCAAAACGTGCGACCAATAGTGATCGTATTGAACTACGGTCACATCTATTTACGAAAGATGGTAAGATTTTTACTATTTGTCCTCAGTGCATCTTTTGCAACATTTTTTTTGCTAAACTTTCATTGCTAAGTATATTAATTACTATACGATGTTCTTCAACAGGGACTCCCAATGACAGTTGTGCCTCAGTGGATCGAGACTAAAGGTCACATGTCAATGGTTAGCTTACGACCAAGATATCCTACATTGCACATGAGTGCATTCAGGATTTCTAAAAGCGATGAATGCTTAATAGTGAAAGATTGGAGCAAAATTGTTAACGATCCCAGCAGAGAAGTACTAGGGGGCAGCAATGAGAAGCGCAGCCCACGATTAGGAGACAGGTTCATCTGCATGCTCCAGTATGATGAATCAGGAGAGCTATACATGTTCTATGCTATTTTACCTGAGAGAGAGAGAGAGCAGTAGGAGTGATTGAGCTACTTCATGCTCTTAGTACTTTTGTCCTCTCATGTCCATGTTCTTCGTCCTGAACTTAATCTCAAAGGGTGATTTGCTTCTGTGGTGTTATGAATGCTTATAATATGATGACCATGTTGAACTCGATGATATCTTTGCTTCTGGTACAAGTGAATGTTTTTTCTTTAAGCTAGTGTTGGTGCTGATTAGATAGCGGTAATGACTATGATGATTAAACAGTGGTAATGACGACTATGATGATTTTTAGCTAGCTAATTTACTGTTGTTGATGATATGATGCAAGAGTTTTTATATTAATATGATGATGATGATGAGTTATTATATCATTTATAAAAGAAACCGCAGATTAGTTTCAGCTGGATGGATCCTAGCTAAGTGATCAAGTATATGCCATATCCATATTATACTTGATCACTTAATTATAGGTGATCAAGTATAATATGGATATGGCATATACTTGATCACTTAGCTAGGATCCACATGCATCCAGTCGAAACTAATCTCGGTACTTTCACCTAATGATTTAACAACTAAAATAATCACTAAATTAAATTGAAAACACAAAATTAAAGGAAAAATAAAAAATAATACCAAAACACCCCCAAACATTTAGTACCGGTTGGTGTTACCAACCGGTACTAATGTCCTGCACGCACCCAGGCCTAGCTCGTGCCACGTGGAGCGCCGGTTCGTGATGAACCGGTACTAAAGGAGGAGGGACCTTTAGACCCCACTCTTTAGTGCCGGTTGTGGAACCGGCACTAAAGGCCCTTACGAACCGGCGCTAAAGCCCGGTTCTGCACTAGTGTTACCATCCATCAGTGGTGTTTTCGGCCGCGTGCGTACACAAGCATCGAGTGCTGGTTTTTGCACCATCGCCTTTGAAGTTTAATTGAACAGTGCAAATTAACTTTGCACTGACATTTTGTTAGTGTATCCGGATTTTTGTCCGCAGTCTCACAAACGTCGCATCTACAACCAGATCCGCCCTATAAAATAGAGGCTATTACTCCTTCGCCACCATTGAGCTCGGCCCCGGTTATTTTTTCCTTTTTACCTTGTGTAAACTCAATTATGCAAGTGTATATATTTCAAATATTATTATTATTTCTTGCTTGCACTATTTTATATGTGTAGGTAATCTACTTCGACTGTGTCACACGGTCATTTCGGCAAGCCGACGTCTTCGGCAAGCCGACGTCGTCGTCCCAATCGGCATATATCAGCTCGCATGATCACCTTATTGGTCGAACTCCCATACCGACATGTTCGGGTGCCTCGGGGACTTCGGCATCGCTGAGAGAGCTCTATCTCATCGAGTGTCTGGCACACGGGCCATATTTCTTTTATTACCCACTTTGCATAAATTATTAATTATGCAACGAATTTTTTACTTTATTATTATTACATCTACCTTGCACTATCGTATGTGTGCAGATAATTAATTTTTTTGCTGCGTCACACAGTCACCTCAGCGTACGGAGTCATCCTCTCTCCTCCATCAACCAAGTTCCACCGTCACCATGGTGTGATACCCTGTGTCGCCATCATCGCGTCGTCGCTTCATCAAACTAACGTTCACCATGCCGACCTGTTTCGACACGTCGACTGACGTGGGGGTTTCATTATCACGCTGCCAAACTACTCTATATCCTCGGCTGGACCGGGGACTTTGCCTCGGCACTTCGGCACTGTCGTGCTATCACTTCATCAAGACGACTTTTTCGCTTGGGTACGTCACGACCGGCTTGGGGATTGGGACCTTGAGCCGCTACAAGCTCGGCCCACGTCACACCGAGCACATTAACCAGCTAAGTCGCCTTCGTGCTAAAAAACATTTGGTTTTAAATTTTGTTCGGTTTGACCAAGTGTTATACCTTTTTGACAAAAAGTCGTTTGCAGAAAACTTTCTTTGTCAAAACCTTGTAATTGACACACAAATTCAAATACCCCATTTACATGGGGGCTTCCTTTATGAAGACTTTCTTCTTGCATATGATCATACTTGTATGGCTTCGTTCCTTGTTCGTGTACTATGCCACATTATGCACCATGTTGACTTAAGTGTTCTGCAAGCTGGGTTGCCTTCACTACAAAAAAAAGACACATCTGTGACATTTTGGGCCGAACGAATTTTTTTTCTGTAATACATAGGACACTTCTATGACGATAATTGTGACAAAACCCGGTATCACCATAGATGTGGTGAGCTCCTACTTCTATGACAAAAAATCATGACAGAAAATGGGCTTTTCGTCCTGGGCGGGCCGGAGACGCAGCTGCATGACATTCTTTGGGCCGTCCATGACGGAAAAAACCGTGGTAGAAGCGAGGGCGAGGAAAATTTCGGGGAGTTCCCAGTTACGGTGGGAGGTCGGGGCCGAGCGATGCGCGTTTCTCTTGTACACGTACGCGCGTGTGTGCGAGGCGTTGGCTCTAACTGAACCCGAGCGAGGCGTTGGGCTCTAACTGAACCCGAGCGATTGCACTGCAGGCTACGCGTTACTGAACCCGAGCGATCGATCGATGGCTGTTAACTGAACCCGATCGAGCGATTCCTTCGCTACTGCTGCTAACTGAAGCCGATCGATGCTGCCTCTGGGATGAACAGTGAGCGTTGCGGGGGGGGGGGGGGGGGTTGGATGAACAGTGAGCGGTGGCGTTGCCTCTGGATGAACAGGACCCCATGGTGTGGTGGAGGGCTGGATGAACAGTAGACGGTGGAGGGGTGCCCGTGGAGGGGTGGTTGAACAGGACCCCGTGGTGTGGAGGGCTGGATGAACAGTAGACGGTGGAGGGGTGCCCGTGGAGGGGTGGTTGAACAGTAGCCGGTGGAGTAGCGCGCGGTGGAGGCTGGATGAACAGGAGCCTGTGGAGGCTGGAGGAGGTCGACGGTAGCCCGTGGAGGCTGGAGGAGGTCGACGGTGGAGATGAACAGTATCCCATGGAGTCCCATTTTACGGTACGCCACACCCCTCCCGATGAACAGGACCCCCGTTTCGACCGTATGAGGTCCGTTTCGTCCGTTTTGCGGTACGCCACACCCCTCCCGATCAACAGGACCCCCGTTTCGACCGTAGGAGGTCCGTTTCGTCCGTTTTGTGGTACGCCACACCCCTCCCGATCAACAGGACCGCCGTTTCGACCGTAGGAGGTCCGTTTCCTCCGTTTTGCGGTACGCCACACCCCTCCCGATCAACAGGACCTCCGTTTCGACCGTAGGAGGTCCGTTTCCTCCGTTTTGCGGTATGCCACACTCCTCCCGATCATTAGGACTCCCCTTTCGTCCGTAGGAGGTCCGTTTCCTCCGTTATGCGGTACGCCACACCCCTCCCCATGAACACGACGCATTATGTCGCCTCCCCATGAACACGACGCATTCCGTTGCCTCCCCATGAACACGATGACGACGTTGTTTCTCCGTTCCGACCCAGCCATGTACACGAGCCCTGGCCGTACGTATGCGCGAGTAGGCGATCGAGACCCCGCCCGTATGTACACATACGTGGCCGCATTTTCTTTCTTGCACCCTGGCCGCTGTACGTACATGTACATGCTACGTGCGCGCCTCTACTACGACACGTACGCGCCTCTACTACGACACGTGCGCGCCTCTACATCCACCAGTATATATGTACGTACACGTTCGCGACCAGAATGACAACGCTGCGTACGCTTCGACCAGGTGGGTCCCGACTGTCAGGCACTTCCTTGCCTGCGAAGATGTAGCTGGTGGGTCCCAGCAGTCAGGGGGGCGAATTGTTTTTTTTTTGCCCGGACGCACTTCCTTGCATGCGAAGATGTAGCTGGTGGGTCCCAGCAGTCAGGGGCAAACGTTTTTTCGCGAAATACGGTGCCCCGTCCGGTGGGTCCCCGCTGTCAGGTGGAGGAATAATTATTTTGCACGTAATAAGGAGGCACTTCCTTTCTGCGGTCGTGGACCCAGCTGTCAGCCTCTCCACGTACAGTCCACGTCCGATGGAAGCCGTTCCTTGACCACGTTGACCACGCCGCGCCGAGAGCACCAGGGCGGTGGACGACGGCGAGACCTAGGAAGGGGACGACGCGGAGCCGGGGAAGACGCGGCAGTGGATGCCCACGCATAGAGGAGTACGAGGGTTCACTGGTTCGCTGCGGTGTGAGGCTGCCGTCGCCACAGAATAACAAGGGGTGTGGGTGAGTAGAGGGATGGCCTGGCCAGCGGTGGGAGTACGAGGGGTGGTGAGGCCTCCGCCGCATCGCAGCCGGCCACGGGAGGCAGGAGCACGAGGCACGACCGGCGCTGGTTTGGGCGGCTGGAGCAAGAAGACCAGAGGTTGAAGAAGCACTACGGCCGTTGGATGGACATCGTACGGTCACTGGAGGTAGAATCGTGCATATTGACTAAGTTGACAAAGCCCTCCGTCCCCGTCAACTTAGTAGGCCCACAAGTCAGCCTGCCACCATACTGGGTCCCAGCTAACAGGGGGAGTATTCATTTTTTTTGTGCGTAATAAGGAGGCACTTCCTTGCGTGCGAAGATATAGCTGGTGGGTCCGAGCTGTCAGCGGCGGTAACATTTTTTTCACGAAATACAGAGGCCCTTTCGGTGGGTCCCTGATGTCAGGTGGATGAATCATTATTTTGCGCGTAATAAGGAGGCATTTCCTTGCGTGCGGCCGTGGACCCAACTGTCGGCCTCTCCACGTACAGTCCACTTCAGATGCATGTCGGTCGTTGACCATGTTGACTAGGCCGCGCCGAGAGCACCAGGGCGGTGGACGACGGCGAGGCCTAGGAAGGTAACGGCACGGAGGCAGGGAAGACTCCCCAGTTGTTTACCACGCAGAGGGGAGTACGACTGTACGAGGGTTTACTGGTTCGTCTGCCGTCGCCGGAGAATAACAGCAGGTGTGGGTGAGTAGAGGGATGGCTAGGCCAGCGATGGGAGTACGGTGGGGCGGTGAGGCCTGCGCAGCAGCAGAGCCGGCCGCGGGGAGGAGGGAGCAGGCAGTCCGGCCAGCGCTTGTTTGAGCGGCTGGAGCAGGAAGAGCAGAGATTGAAGAAGCACGACGGTCATTGGATGTCCATCCAACAGTCACTGCTTGTGCGTCAACCTTTTTTTAGGAAAGCCTCAAATCTGTGGAAAACAGCATACATCCCATCTACCATTATTTCTAATAATTTACAGCCCATTTGCTAATTATTAAGGTTTTTTTGGAGCCTATATTCTTTTTGTTAGCATTACATCCCATATTGTGGCCACGGTTAAAAAATTATACGAAATTTTGCATATTTCGGTGCGGTCCGAACTATTTTTAATCCCGAAATTTTGACTCACATTCAAACTGATTTTAAAAATAAATGTATATCAATATAAAATCCAACAAATTCTCCATGCATAAAAATTAAAGTAATTTCAAATCTCGAAATGAAGAAAAAGATATTTGAAACTAATTGCCGGTTTGATGTGTTTTAAAAATGTACAGCCCATTTCTCATTACTGATGGGCCATTTTCTCGGCCAGCCGAATGAAAGCTCTCCTCGTCTTGAAAGATTTGCAGCCCAACAGGCCTGACAAAGCGACTTACTTGGCAAATCACAAAAAAACTGGGCTGTGGCCGTGGACCCAGCTGTCAGCCTCTCCACGTACAGTACTCTTCTGATGGAAGTCATTCCTTGACCACGTTGACCACGCCGCGCGGAGAGCACCACGGTAGTGGACGACGGTGAGGCCTAGGAAGGGGACGACGCGGAGCCGGGGAAGACGCGGCAGTGGAAGCCCGCGCGGAGAGGACTACGAGGGTTCACTGGTTCGGCTGCGGTGTGAGGCTGTCGTCGCCGCAGGGCCTGGCCAGCGGTGGGAATAGTAGGGGCCGGTGAGGCCTCCGCGGCAGCATAGCCGGCCACGGGAGGCAGGAGCATGCGGCACGACCGGAGCTGCTTTGGGCGGCTGGAGCAAGAAGACCAGAGGTTGAAGAAGCACTACGGTCGTTGGATGGACATCGTACGGTCACTGGAGCTAGAATCGTTCATATTGACTAAGTTGAGAAAGCCCTTCATCCCCGTCAACTTAGTAGGCCCACAAGTCAGCCTCCCACCAAGGTGGGTCCCAGCTAGCCGGGGGAGTATTCATTTTTTGTGCGGAATAAGGAGGCACTTCCGGTGGGTCCGAGCTGACAGCGGGGGGAACGTTTTTTTCGTGAAATACGGTGGCCCGTCAGGTGGGTCCCAGCAGTCAGGGGGCAAACGTTTTTTCACAATATACGGTGGCCCATCCAGTGGGTCCCTGCTGTCAGTTGGAGGAATCATTATTTTCCGTGTAATAAGGAGGCACTTACTTGCTGTGGCCGTGGACCCAGCTGAGACTCTCCATGTACAGTATACTTCCGATGGAAGTCATTCCTTGACCACGTTGACCTCGCCGCGTTCCGTTGCATGCATGCGTCCATGGGCGTGGTGCGTCCCCACTGTCAGCCTCTCACGTACAGTCATCTTCCAATGACTCTCGGTTGTTGACCACGATGACCACACCGTGCCGAGCACACCCAGACTGGAACGACCCGGAGATGGGGAAGACGGGGCAGTGGAGTCACAGATGGAGAGGAGTGGGAAACTTCACTGGTTCGGGTGCGCGGCAGCACAGCCGCGGTGCCGCCCACGGGAGACAGGAGCAAGAACAGAGGTTGAAGAAGGAGCACGGCTGTTGGATTAACATCCAACGGTCCAGCTGCTAGAATCATTTGTTGATTAAGTTGACAAAGCCGTGCGTACACGTCCGCTTAGTAGGCCCACAAGTCAGTCACCAAATCTGACGGGTCCCAGCTGTCAACGGGATGAACAATTTTTTTCGCAAAACAAGGAGGCACTTCCTTCCGTGCGAAGATACAGCCGGTGGGTCCCAGCTGTCAGGTGGAGAAATAATTTTTTTCGCAAAACAAGGAGGTCCCTCCTGTAGCTGGTTCGAATCCAAACCTAGACTATGACTATATATGGTGCTATGCTACTCTGCAAGTAATGAAACTGACATATCCAAAGTTCGCTTCTCCTCTTCTCTACTTACTCCGCCTAGCATCAGAAGCTCTGGCCGCAGCAACCATGTCCGCTGGCTGCTCGTCCACCTGCTCTTCAGCAGGCAACAACCAGATATGCGCCAAGTCGCCAACCGTACCATCGCATGTGGGTCTCATCACACCCCCGCCGGCACGCGCACCGCAGCCAATTGCTCATCGCAACCCACTGCCGTTGGTGTGGTGCCACTGCTGCAAATCACGCAGAGTCATCCGTCGCGTCTCAACCACAATCCGCAACCCTGGCCGAGTCTTCTACAAATGCCCGAATCATGGGGTAATAATATGTTTAAGTGTTGTTCTGCTGCTTCCAGTTGCTGATTTTTTAATAGTTTGGTTGATGATCTTCCAATTTGATTCGTGCAGAAAAGGGAAGATTCATGTGATTTGTATTTCTAGGAAGTTGCTGATGTGGGGGAATGCAACTACGCTGATTATTTGGTTAGCCGAGGAATCCCAATACCAGCAGGTTGGGGTGTTGGACAAGTAACTGAAGGAATGGCAGAAGAGGAAGATGCAGAGCAGAAGGTTAAAGATGCAGTTCCTCTGATCATGGCCAACCAACAGCTGCTGAACGACCTTGACCGCAATAAGGAGATGAAAGAGCTTGTGAAGATAATGGGAAAAATCGATGTGCTCTGTAGGATGATTGTCTCTTTATTTGCAGTGTATGTAGCACTCGTGATGTATTCAGTGGCTACGACATGAGCACTTTGCTGAAACTAGTAATGAATGAAACCTGTGTAGCAGGCTGGGCATAGTGTTGTGAACATCTAATGATTTCTATTAACGGAAATCAGGGGGGTATCCCCTTTTGCTCATATAAATAAATAAATAGTAGAGGCCCTGTCAGGTCAGCTTTGTTCTCATTCGAAGACGTCGAGCGAATTGCAGTCCAACAGTAAACTATGTCATCAAATTCAAGTTTCACAGCCAAATATGAGTACAACTAAACAACAATGTCATCATGTTTTAGTTGTCATACAATCACCAAACACAAATCAGCATACATAACAAGTGATGTTCTCACAGCAAAATACTAAACAACATGTTCATCAGGTTTCAGTTTTCATAGCAAACACAATTTCACATAGTAGATAAAAAAACGTCTTCTGACAAGAAAATACGACAAAAGCAATGTAATCATCACCCGCAGCAGCAGCGTCAACATCTTCGCCGTGTGTATCAGTCTGAATTGTAATTCCCCACGGTGTCATCTTCTTCTTCGTCCTCAACGTCCTTGAACGTTGGCTTCTTCTTGATCAACTCTTGTATGTCCATAGCACGACAGGCAATCTTTTCGCCAGCGTCATTGATGTGATGGTTCTCAAAGATATTAGGAACATCTGTGTTATCTTGTACATCAAGAGCAGTGTAAGCATCATCTTGTTGTGCAACTTCATTAAACGAATTCCTCTGCTCAAACCTTTGCAATACTCTCCAGTCATCGCTACGTGCAAATGTGTCTTCCAAGAAAAATATATGTGTTGCTTGATTTGCCAAAATAAAAGGCTCGTTGGTCTGGTACGCCGCCTTGACATTGATGGATTTGAAATAATCATCAGCTCTGGGTTTTGCGATCCTAGAAAACAGGTTATACCAACGACAGCACAACAGAACCACACACCGATGATCCTCGAAACTGGAGATATACTGCAACTGAACAATGTCTATTATGTTAGCATACATTTCAGTTGTCTCTTTGTCATACGTATCCGTGCTCATGATGGCACTGTTTTGTGTCTTCCTGCCTTCGTCTCGTGCAAGGGTGTTGTAGCGCACATCTCCAACAATGCAAGATTCATAATGTCTTACCCGAGTATTAGGACCCATTGCTAGTGAGTAAAGGGCATCATCAACTGCCTGCCATCCTCCCGCATCTTCTTAACCTATGGTTAGAAAATAGACAAGCTGATCATCTTATGTACTCAATATATTCAAAAAACTGACAGTGCACTTCAAAAGCTTACATGGTTCTTGAACCATTTCGCAAATCCTGCCATAACCAGTTTGTCAATGTTTCTTGGATTTTGCGGCAGTAACTCCTCTTTGTAGATGCTGCACAACATAGTGATCGTGTCAAACATCTAAATATATAAGAAAGTGCTGCAAGTTTAGTAGATTACGATGTATAAGCTGCAGTACTGCACTTACTTGATATAAGGTAGTATCTCAGGACAGTTATTCAACACATACCAAACCATTTTGTCCAAATCTTTAGGTTTGTCCTCTTGTCGACTCTTCCCTGTAACTCGAACAGAATAATCGAAAACATTGAGCCCGGGATTGTGTTCACCCACCTCTTTGCTAAGCTGATCAGCTGTTTCAATGTATTTTGAGCAGAATGTCAACGCTTCTGTAGCAATGTAGGCCTCTGCAATGGAACCCTCGGGTCTAGCTCTGTTCCTAACATAGCCCTTGAAAGTGCCTAGCCACCTTTCAATAGGGTACATCCAGCCATACTGTACTGGACCTCTAAGTAGTGCCTCATCAGGTAGATGAACAGCCAAATGCACCATCACATCAAAGAAGGCTGGAGGATATATCTTCTCAAGGTCGCATAGGATAGTTGGTATCTTGTCTCTAAGACGCTCCAAAGCATCTATCCTGATATTCCTACTGCAGAGTTCCCTGAAGAATTGTCCCAACTCTGCAACTGCTCTGTATAAGTCAGGGCGGCCCAATCCTCTAAGGATAACAGGTAAAACCCTTTGAAGTAGGACGTGGAAGTCATGAGTTTTCAACCCTTGTACCGTGTTTCCATCTGCATTGACTCTCCTTTCAGGGTTGGAAGCAAATACATTTGGGAATCTCACACGTGACAGGACCTCGCAGAATTCTTTTCTTTTTACCTTGTCCAAGACGTACACAGCTGGTGCCATATCCCGTGGTTTACCTTCATCTTGCACCTGCAAATCCTTTTTGATACCCAGGTGTGTCAAATCAATCCTAGATTTTAAGGTATCTTTCGTCTTGCCTTCAATATTAAGAAGTGTGCCGATAATGCTGTCACATATATTTTTCTCGATGTGCATCACATCAAGATTATGCCGCAGATCCAAATCTTTCCAATACTCCAAGTCCCACAAAGTGGACCTGCTGGTAAACAATAATCTCTCTTCTACCCTGCCACGCTTCCTTTTCCCGCTACCATTACCAGGATGGTTTCCTGGTGTAATATGCCTGACCTTCTCTAATTCCACTTGCAACTCATCGGCGGCGAGCCTCTTTGGCGCATCACAGTTTTCATGCGTTGCACTGAACACATGTCTTTGGTATTTTCTAGGATGCGGCTTGTCCTTGGCAAGGAAACGGCGGTGTCCAATGTAACAGATCTTGCTAAGTATTGCGTACGACAGCAGATTCCTGTCACAGCGAACACATGCATTGTAACCATGTGTCATTCGCCCTGACATAGTGCCCAAAGCCGGATAATCATGGATGCACCAAATTATAACAGCACGCAGAAAGAAATCAGCTGGTGGGCTGCTATATAGGTCTCGACTGAGAACACCCTTCCATAGGTGTTGAAGTTCCTCCACAAGAGGCTCCATGAACAAATCAAAATCCTTTCCAGGACTTTTTGGACCTGGGATGAGCAAGGCCATCATGTAGTTTGATTCTTTGGTGCAGACATTTGGAGGCATGTTGTAAGGGATAACAAGCGCTGGCCACATGCTATATGTGGCGCTCTGGTGGCCAAATGGGTTAAATCCATCTGAAGCTAAGCCAAGTCTAATGTGTCTCGGGTCAGCAGCAAACTCTTTGTGTTTATCATTGAAGCTTTTCCACTCACTACCATGAGATGGATGGCTCATTACATTCTGATCTCTGTACTCCTGGTTCCTAGAATGCCATAGTACATCCTCTCTTGTTTCAGCATCATGAAACAACCTCTGCAATCTTGGTATAATTGGAAAATGTCTCAGAACATTCTGAGGTTCACAGCATCGCCATCTTTCCATCTTGATGATTTGCATTTCGGGCATTCACTTAAGTTGGCATAATCCTTCCGGAACAGAACACAATTATTCTTACAAACATGGATCATATCATATCCAATTCCAACTACACAAAGGAAATTCTTCATTTTACTGTAGGTGTGTGGCAGCTCAGACGCATCTGGGAAGATTCACGGAAAGCAGCCAACATCTCATCGAATGATTTGTTGGTCATCCGCTCAGATGTCTTCACCTGAAGAAAGGTGACCATAGCTGAGAATACCGACAGCTTATTTCCTGGGGTGACAGCAACATTGCATTGTTCCAACATGCGGGCCCACCATTTTTCTTCTGCAGGTGAAAGTTCACGGAATGCACGAGCATTTCGTAGCATTGTTTCAATGTTGGTCAAACTCACTGGCTCCGCCACCACCACCTCCTCCTCCTCTTCCACCTGAGCATCAGGCAGATCAAGATGGTGATCTGCTGCTTCCACGTAGTCAATAACATTGACGTTCACAGCTTCACCATGATGAACCCACCTAGTATATGTGACCGACATCCCATACAAGTGTAGATGATTTTGCACAGTTGAGTGGGGTCTTGTAACTGAATTCATACAACTGCTACACGGGCAAAGCACATATGATTTTGGACCACCGTACTCAGCTCTGATAAAGTTCATGAAGTTTTCAACCCCCTCGACATATGCAGCAGAGAATCTTCGAGCAGAAGTTATCCAAGTCCTGTCCATCTGTTAGACATACAAATTAGTTCTTCTACTAGATATTACAGGAAAAACATATATGCTTTTTTATGAAGTCCAGAAAAAAAATACCTAGGTCGATGTCTAAAGATATGGCAAGATATTTGGATGAGCAGATCTAAGTAACGAAATATATGTAAAGCTAATTCAGCAAACAGATTTGAGTGCCAAATTATGGCAGGCTGTTTCAGCAGTCAATGAGGCCGAGCACACAACCATCGAACTATCGAAGGCCATCGCAGCAACAAAGATCGAGTATAAAACGGTGTAGAGCTATTTCACCTAACAGATTGGCTACTAGACCATGGCAATCTACGTCACAATAAATATATGGCAGGATATTTTAGTAACTAATCGGCCTTGGCATGCCATCTCAGCTAAGAAGATTGAGTGCAGAACAGGGAAAGGAAGCTTCTTAAGCAGAGCATATTGACAGTAAACTACTTCGGCAAACAGTGAGATTAACAGCGTCTATCAGCTAACATTCAGCGCTACACCGACATGAACGGGACCTCAGTCTAGAATGCGCGTACCGTGGGAGAAGCTGACCGCCATGCGTCTCCACACGAACGTCGCCAGCGGTGGCGGTGCTGACCGCCGTGCGCCTCCACAAGAACGTAGCCAGAGGTGGCGGCGCGGCTAGAGGACGGCAGTCTACGAGAGCGTACTGTGGGAGCGAGAGGATCGCCGAACTAGGTGGTTCGCCCCCTCAAAAAAAAATTGTTGCTTCGCGCGATCTATCGATACTACTACTAGTAATCTGGTAATCCCGACTAAAATGGCGCGGCCGGGTCTTTTCCCGCGCGATATGCTGGGAGGTTGGCTTAGTTGGTTTTTTTAGGATGAGTAATGCTACACCTACGTAATCCCAGTTACGTAATTAATGTAATGTGAAACGTGTGAGCTGCTGATTGTAGATTGGGGGGCGGGAGGGGCCCACCACCATGAAAATCAGGGGAGGAGAGAGAGAGAGGCAATTTACGTTAACCCTTTCGTAGGTTCCCGTAGATGTAGAAAGATGTGAAATGTGTGAATGTGTAGTGGACGTACTATTGGAGTGCCTAAGATAATTTGTGTATGTATAGACCCTATGTGTTTATTTTACTTCGCATGTTAGATTTGTCTCGGTTCAATAAAAAACAGAGTTGGTGATGATCGTGTGCCTGTCATCCTGCAATATAGGCCGTCCGATTTATCTAACAGATAGGAAGGAAACTATGACAATTTACCCGCACTCCTCTCCACATTTGCAGATAAGGCTTTCCCTCGTTCATCCTTTTCTCCCACAAGATCTTGATCTTCCGTGCAACGCATGGGCATCTTGCTAGTACTCCTACAATATGTATATTATTGTGAAAGTTCATATACACCGGCCGAGATTAATGCAAACACGGCAGATTTTCATTACATTTCGAACTTTTATAGGAAAGAAAAATAAAAGAAACCCGACCCTAAACCTATTCTACGGCGGCGACCGACGTCCTCCATCTGCAATCTCTATGTACGGGGGCGGGGTTCAAGACCCGTGAAGTGAAGGTGCGGTCTCCGGCGAGGCAGAGTAGAACACGGGATACGGACCGGCCAGTTGGCACACCATGCCCTGCCGCCTCCCATGCCCTACTCATCCTCGGAGGAGTCCCCGACCTCGGCGGTGCCGGATGTTGGACGGCGGCAAGTAGGACGCATGGCTGACGGTGCTCCCGTTGTCGGCCGCCAGCGTGGCCACCGCTTGTGCGGTCGCGTCCGCGTTCGGCTACGCCGCTATTGCGTCGCGAGAGGCGACTTGAGCAAGGGCGGCGACCTCGAGCTTCATCCCCGAAGACAAGCTCTCCTGCAGAGCGTTCGCACTTGCGGTCATGGCGGATGTGGTGCCAGGTAGGAGGACGATGCGCTATGGTGTGGAGGTTAGCTGGGCGTTGCCGCTTTAAGTAGCGCATTCCGGTGAGGCCAAGCGTCCGGGTGCGTCATTAAGTCGCCGGAGTTGGTTCCTCGGGCACCGAGCCTCTTAACGACGACATACGAACAGACGGCATGAATGCGGGCAGCTGGCGCTGGCTGGGAACGCACCGCGCGACAGCACGAGGGACGAGGGTTTTTGTGTGCCAGGGTAGTCAGCTGCGGTCGTGGCAACGTTGGAGATGCCCTTTGCTCACATGCGATCCCCGCATGTCATTGAAAAAGCAAGACGACCCGGCATGGTCTCAGGTCCAGAGGATGCAGTTGGCCGCGCTACACCACTCTGCGGACGCGTCGCGACGCCCCGTGCATCCTCGACGAGCCGGGTGTTGGGGTGGTTTGGATTGTGGCCAAAGTGCACCTTACCAAAATTTTGGTCATGACCCAAAGATTGGTCTTTGTTTGGATGGTTGCCATTTTTTTTGGCATGCCAATGAACTCTAGCCAACTCTAGTTCATTTTTCTTTCCAATGTCGGCAAAATCATGGGCAACCAATACCTCAACCAAAATTTTGGTCATGACCCAAAGATTGGTCTTTGTTTGGATGGTTGCCATTTCTTTGGCATGCCAATGAACTCTAGCGAACTCTAGTTCATTTTTCTTGCCAATATCGGCCAAATCATGGGCAACCAATACCTCAACCAAAATTTTGGCTACCCAATGCTTTGATGGGGCAACCTTGGGCACAAACCAAACATACCGTTGTTCGTGCCACAGCACTAACTCCACCCTCGGCACACTGAAACCGACCGTATCTAGCGACGATATGAGTGTGTCGCTCACCGCGGTCGCCGTGTCCAGAGGCGGTGCTGGAGCTGCGCCCTGTTGTTGGCCCCAACGACCCACATGAACGGTTGTCGGTGGCGAGGAGGTCGTGGGCCAGCTCCTCCATTGGACTAGTCTGCGCTACGTCGTCCCGACGGGTGTGCCCCACATGTCGGTTTCCCTGTTTTCCCAGCCATATTCGAGCATCAGTGCTCCGCGTTGCACATTAGGCCTTTCACTATGTAGGCCAAGCAAGACAAATTATTGTTTATTTGAGCCGTTCAAGTATAATCATGTGGCGTTTGCTTATTTCTCATTCCTCTCCAACCCTCTTCTCCATCGATCATGTCGCCCTCCAGTCGAGTCCATCCTCCCGCATGCCTCATTTGAACATTCCGCCGAGTATCATTCGCATGTACCCACCCTAGTCCTCTTTCAATAGATCTCCGGACCCCGAGGTGAAATCGAGAGGGAACGAGTGGGGGCACGTGATACCTAAGGCGGATTCAAAATTTTGATCCGGTGATCATAGCATCCGCAAATCATATATAAAGGGTATTCAATGTTCGTTTCGTTTTTGAACGTACAATATACTCCCCCTATCCTTTCTAGTATACATATAAGTTTTATGTGTAGTCAAAGTATCTCTACTTTGATCAAAAAGGTATCAACATTCAACAATGCCCAATCAATATTGTTAGATTCGTACGTACTCCTAGATTTGTACTCGAGATGGTTTCCAATTTGACTATTGACAAGATTAATAGTACATGAGATGTATAATGTGAAAATTATATCATTGGAAACTCCTTTTACATACGAATTTGATCGCATGCTTTGTGTAAGTTGCATGTCATATATTATTACTCTAACATTTGGTCAAAGTTAGCCTCGAAAAACGCATTAGACCGTGTATGCTTTGTGTAAGTTGCATGTCATATATTATTACTCTAACATTTGTGTAAGTTGCATGTCATATATTATTACTGACGGAGTAATTGACCACGGGTACCTCGAAGACGGTGAGACGATAATTCAAGACATCGGGGCTAGCAAAGCCCCTCAGTACGACTGCTCGGCCGCTCCTGCCGGCTCCCCGTCTGACTGCTCTGCCCGGCCGGCTGCCGGCTGCCGCCTGCACCGACCAGCCGGCTGCCGACTGCAGCCCGACCCGACACCGACAAGACCCCGACGTGGCGGCCATACCGCGGACGAGACGGCTGTACCTCGACGCCATCATGTATAGTGTCACTTGTCCCCTGGCACTATTTATGAAGTGACCCAGGGGACAAGCATGACACCCCACCATGCCTTGCCCATGCCACCACATAGCTTACTCTCTAAGCTAGCCATGCCTATATATATGGGCACACATCCATCCATCCAGGATGGACTCACACTCCCACACACTCATGCATGCATGCTCATGCACTTGCGGCCATGCACACACTTGTGCTCATATGCATATACAAAGCCAGATGCCTATGGCACTGAGCTCAGATACAGCTCCAGGAGCAACTCTGTACCAGATATACTACAGATACTCAGACATGCAGGACTAGGGGTATTATCTCTCCGGAGAGCCCCGAATCTGGGTAAAATAGCGCGTGCTACTCGCATACCCGCTCCCGGTCCTATCAGCAGTAGTCTTACCCTCACACTAAGCCCTTGTGGCACCTGTCGACTCGCAATCCCCCCGTGAGAATACCACGACAGTTGGCGCCCACCGTGGTGTGGTACTATCTATGCTACCACGTTGCTGCTGGTTTCGCAGTCCGGGCGGGACCATTTTCGTCATCACCGCCGTGGCGTCGCGCCGTCTCTCCGATAGCGGTCGGCAGCTCGACATCGACATGCCCCCGGAGTGGCCGCGAGGGCGGCGCGTCCTCGCCGTCGGCCTCACCATCTTCATCATCACCGCGACGTCGCCGCCATCTCTCCGGCACCGATCGGGGCTCGACATCAGCATGCCCCGGCGCGACCGTGCTAGACGGCGCGTCGTGGTCGTCGTCTGCCCTCGGTCTGCACGCTCGCAGCTCCGCTTTGCTCCGCCGCTGTCCCGAGCACCTCCGGTTTCTGTGCATACACGCGTTTGTACACAGTTGGCTAGCGAACCCAATGGATTCGGCTGCAGCAGTGTGCGTACTAGCTTCGCTAGCTAGCTCAGTTCGCGTGCGCGCATGTGACCCGCCCGACGAGTGAGCCTCATCATCGCTCCGTCCGGCGACTCCGTCGCTGCCTTGTTTCCGTTGCTACCTGCCACCCCACTCATACATCCCCGAGACGCATGCCATACACTGCATATACACTATTTGGCTACTACTCGTACACAAGCCAGATAATGCCCGGATATTTGCCAGATGATGCCCATACGCTAGCCAGATACGAGTCGGATGGTGTGTGTGTGTACAATGGTCAGATAATGGCCATACGCACAGGCTTGCTTCCGCTCTTCTCTGCCCGCGCGAGCGCGCTGCCCCGCTGGCTCACCTCCGCTTCGCTCCACCCGCTCGCGTCCTGCCCCTACGCGCCGGCCACAGCGCTGCTCCACTCGGTCGCCGCTGCGCACCTCCAGCCGATCCCTGGCCTCTGTGCCGCCGGTGCGACCTCGACCGCCTGCGCGCCGCTCGGCCCCGCACGCCCGCGCGACGCCCATCCGCAGATCCACCCCGGAGAGCCTCCGCCTCCTGCGCGTCGGTCGCGGCCTCGACCGCCTGCTGGCTACATCCGCCTCGCCCTGGAAGACAGCTGGCTCCAGCCAGCCGCCCTCCTTCTCCGCCGTCTCCGCGCAAGCCGGCCTCCGCGTTCAGCCGCGCTCCTCTGGCTCCGTGCCCGTGCCCCGGCCTCCGGCCCTGCACGTGCACCCGGCTGCTTCGTCCCCGCGCCGTCTGATCGCGCGGATCCCGCTCCGCCTCGTGCGCGCCTGCAGTCGGCCTCGCCGGGCTCGCCTGTGTCCGCGCGCCTGATCCGGCTGGCAGCTGCCGCGCTCGGCCTCCGCCTTCGCGCCCGGCCTCCAGCCGCTCCCGCACGCCCGGTCCGCCTGCTTCGAGTCCGCATCCCGCGCGACTCGCTCCCCTTTCTGCGCCCCGCGACCGGCTTCCCATGCCTGGGCAGCCTGCTTCGCGCCCGCGTGCCGCGCCAGCTTCTCCTCGCCCGCGCTGGCTCCACCTGTGACGCCCCGCCTCGCAGTCGGCTCCGCCTGTCCCGCGCCGTCCCGGCCCACGGCTGCACACCCCGGCCGCCCCTCCGCCAGCGCGGGTGGCTCCGCGCCCGCAGCACATCGCGCCGCGCCCCCCCTGCCGGGTCGCCGGCGCTGGCGCCGCCCTCGGCCCCTGCGTGTGCTGGCTGCTCGCCGCTCCAGCCGGCCTCCGCGCGCGCCCGGTGCCCGCCTCTCCAGCCGCCCGCAACGGCCGGGTGCCCAAGGAAGCAGGGCCGGCTGCCCAGCCGGCTGAAGAAAAGAAAAGTCAAGCCGGATGCTAAAAAAAGGTCGACTCCCGACAGCCGACTAGCAGCGAAAAAGAAAAGAGAAATATTGTGTACATGCAGCATGCATGCATGGCCGGCTGCACGCCCACATACGCGGCCGCGTGCTTGGCCGACTGCACGGGCAGCAGTCCCGTCGGCTGCTCTGGTCGACTGCTCGCGTCGCCGCCTGGCTAGTAGCCGGGACCACCCGGCCACCTGTCCGCCTCGACACCCGTCCGGTCGAGCCTGACCGGCCGGGACCCCCCGTCGAGCACCCGGAGGCTTAAAGGCCACACCCAGTGGGTACGCCAGCGCGCTCCTCGAGCGTCAAGCCGCGCCGGCTGTCTTCTTCAACCTCCGCCTCGTATGCGTCAAAGCAATGTGAGCTCCTCACCCGCTTATTTTTACACCATGCAAATACAGATAACCCTGAGCGACGCTCGGGGACCACCTCCGTTTTTATTACAGTTGCATCACTGTTCGCCCCGGCGCCAGCCAGAGTTGGCCCGGAGGCTGGCCGCTTGGCCTGAGACGTTCGTTCCCGCAGACGGCTTAGTAGCGTGCGCGGTACCAAAGGCTCACTCTCAGCGACAGACCGCAGAGCGGCTGTTCAGCTAGCGAGAGCAAACGCTGGAGGCCACCCACGTGAAAAACGTCCGGGAAGAAAAACGGTTCGGGCGACCCGGTCATTTCCTTTATGAGTATCTGCTCGGTTAAATTCGCTCCCAGAGTCTGAGTATTGTACACTCCACTCCGCGGCCCACTCTCAGCCACAGACCGCAGAGCGGCTGTCCGGCAAGCGAGAGCACAAGCCAAAGAGCGGAGGGAACATGAAAGAGATTGAAGGGGGCTCGGACGAAACCGAGTCGGCACCCTCCGCATAAAATTTTCAATGCTAAAAGCAAACATTTGATATACCTGCGCGGACTAACTTTGTTTTTTGCATGATCATTTCTGTGGGAAACCCGCCTCCTCACTCGGAGGCTCGGAGGCTACGCCCAGTGGGTAAGCTGGCGCGCCCCCACTGGAAGCAAACCGCGCCGGCTGCAGCCCGCAGCCGGCTGTCAGCAACAGCATCAGTCGGCGAACCCCGCGTCCGCGCCCGACAGCACCGGCCGGCGGAGTTCGTGTCCGCGCCCGGCACCCTCGACGCCATTGTCTGCACCAACAAACGCGAAAAGCCTCCGCCCAACTTTTCCAAGTTGCCCGGAGGCTCGGAGGCTACACCCAGCGGGTGCGCTGGCGCGCCCCCGCCCGAAGCAAGCTACACCGGCTGCGGCCTGCAGCCGGCCGTCATCGACATTTTCTACATCAACACCCGCCAAAAAACCTTCGCCCAACTTTGCCAAGTTGCCCGGAGGCTTAGAGGCTACTGACAGAGTAATTGACCACGGGTACCTCGAAGACGGCGAGACGATAATTCAAGACATCGGGGCTAGCAAAGCCCCTCAGTCCGACTGCCCGGCCGCTCCTGCCGGCTCCCCGTCCGACTGCTCTGCCCGGCCAGCTGCCGGCTGCCGACTGCGCCGACCAGCCGGCTGCCGACTGCAGCCCGACCCGACACCGACGTGGCGGCCATACCGTGGACGAGACGGCTGTACCTCGACGCCATCATGTATAGTGTCACTTGTCCCCTGGCACTATTTATGAAGTGACCCAGGGGACAAGCATGACACCCCACCATGCCTTGCCCATGCCACCACATAGCTTACTCTCTAAGCTAGCCATGCCTATATATATGGGCACACATCCATCCATCCAGGATGGACTCACACTCCCACACACTCACGCATGCATGCTCATGCACTTGCGGCCATGCACACAGTTGTGCTCATATGCATATACAAAGCCAGATGCCTATGGCACTGAGCTCAGATACAGCTCCAGGAGCAACTCTGTACCAGATATACTACAGATACTCAGACATGCAGGAGCAGGGGTATTATCTCTTCGGAGAGCCCCGAACCTGGGTAAACTAGCGCGTGCTACTCGCATACCCGCTCCCGGTCCTATCAGCAGCAGTCTTACTCTCACACTAAGCCCTTGTGGCATCTGTCGACTCGCAAGCCCCCCGTGAGAATACCACGACAATTACTCTAACATTTGGTCAAAGTAGTATAGTGGAAGTGGATCCTCTGACGTAGGTATCCCTGCCTTACCCTTCCTTTCGGTCACTTACTGGCGGACCCCATGCTTGCTAGGCCCCGCATGTCAGTTACTCAATGGGTTCGGCCACGTTAGGGGATCCTCATCCGTAGTATACTCCCTCTGTTTTTATTTACTCCGCATAAAACAGAGGGAGTGGTGGTATAATAAATGACGCGGGTGGGGGAGGGGGAGGGACGTCGGTTTGCTCTCAACTGCGGTCCCACAAGCGAGTGAAAACGCAAGACGAAGCGCGTTCCATTCGGTGAGCAACGTGGAGGGTCCAGCATGCCGGGCTGCAACGCGAACGCGACAAGAGCGATGTACAGTCAAAACCGATTGACCGATCGTCACCGGAATCACTATTCACACCAGAACCTTCGCTGCTCGTCCTACGCCAGCCACTGCCCTAAAACCACACCAAATCTCCAGCCCATTCCCCCACCTTTTGATCCCCTAGCCCGCATCAAGCGTCCCCTAGTTTGCAGGAAAGCCATGGTGCGCCGCAAGATCACTTACTACAAGATGCTGACGCCGGAGCGCCGCGCAGAAATCGCGGCGGCGGTCGGCGCCACAGACGTCCGTTCCCAAGCTCGCTTTGCGGCGGGCCAATCCCCGAGTTCTCTGGAGCCAAGCTACGAGGAGGAGGAAGCCGATCCAATGTTCATGGCGGAGGTCGCGGCGCAGAATGCCCCCGATGGGTATGAGACGATGGACGTCGACTTCGTGCCGGCGTCCGAGTCCCCCATGGTGCAGGCGGACCAGCGGTTCAACATGGCGATACTAAAGGAGGACTGGGAGGCAGAGGCTCAACTCGACACGGAGCGCGCTCATGCCGCTGCCATCGAGGCTCTCCTGCAGGCGGAACCGGATGTCGTGGATGTGAACTCGGCGGTGGAGGCTCAACTTGAGGCGCAGCGCGCGGATGCCGCTGCCATCGAGGCCCTCCTGCAGGCGGAACCGGACGTCCTGGACTTGAACCGGGCGGCAGAGGCTCGACTCGATGCAGAGCGCGCGGATGCCGCTCTCATCGACGCCCTCCTACAGGCGGAACCGGACGTCCTAGACTTGAACCGGGGGGCGGAGGCTCGACTCGACGCGGAGCACGCGGATGCCGCTGCCATCGAGGCCCTCCTGCAGGCAGAACCGGACGTCCTCGACTTGTACTGGGCTGTGCTCTCGTCCGTGCAGAGCGCCCGCACGCTCCGCTTGAACGAGTAGCTGGAGGCCGAGGACAACCACGGTGCAAAGACACACATCGGCAGCGACGGCTGGTTCACGCCGGCAGCCAAAGACGACGAGGCCGTCTCTTTCCGCGAGCAGTGATAGTTTTTCTTTATGTTGTTGTTTTTATGGATCTTTTGCTGTGTAAAAACATATATTTGTTATGCAAGTCGCCTGACTTGGGTCAGTCTACCATTTCAGGCGGTTGGATGAATATCCTACGTCTCCTAACCCTCGTTTCCTTCTTCCTCACCTCTTCTTCTTCCCCAACAGACCACCGCACGGGCCGTACGGATACTCCCCAACATGCGGTTGGATAAACATACTCTATGAACGAAAATTATGTGTCAGCGATAGGATGGCTGAGTTTGGTTTGTTCACATGCGACAGCATGTGTCAGTGAGGGTGCGTTCCCTTGGTTGGGTTTGCGGCGTGCAGGAGCGACCGTGTGAGGGTGCGGTGCGACCGTGACAGCCGTGCGCAAGTGTACCTCCTTCTCATTTTGAAAACTTTAGGCAAGCTTGGCAAAAATGTGTGGCAAAGTTTGGCAATGCAAGGCCTAGACCCAAACAGGATAAGTACGTACGTACTAGGAGTACTAGTGTTAAAAAAGAAAGGCGGGGTTTTCCTTCGCGGGATTTAATCGATACAAATCCTCGTTTCATGTGTCAATTAATGCGTATTTTTTTCTCCAAAGACCAAAGAGCTAACCATCTCACTCCTCATCGCTTGATTAATGCAGCGCCATGCAAAAAAACCTTCTCACTTCCGCATGCATGCAGGGGATATTAATGTCCTTGGTTGCTAACCCCATCAATTTTGCCTCGATTAGTGTTAGTGGCCCTTTGCAAGTTGTAATTTTGATATACTGGCCTTGTGTACAAAAAAATGGAGGTAGTAACTATATTTGACTTCCTTCCCCATTGCGGTGACGTCGACGATATCTTTTTTTGGGTGGTTTGGCGAAGTGCGTTCGACGGAGAACACCATTGAGGGAGACCACGGTAAGTCGTTCGCAAGTGCCGCCTGCAAGCCGAGACAACCGCCTTATTTGCATCCAGGAAGTCCTTTACTAGTACTACTAGGAGTACTAGTGCGGTGAGATGGTTTCTCGAAGAAGACGATGGAGAAGCGGAGTCAGCGAAGAGTGAAATGATGGTTCCTTCGTCTGTGCTTTTGTGATTTGACGCCTCACTGCTTTGTGATTTGTGATAGAAGGGACAGGGGAGTAGACTCTGTGCTCTATACTGTACTACATGCGTCCAAGCATGGGAGAAAGAGGAGAGACATTGCATTTTTCTATTCCTTCAATCAATCAATCAGGGAGCTTCGGTTCCATCTTTTAGGCTTTGGCAACACCGTCCATAATGGTTCCCACAATGCCAAAAGCTATTTTCACATTTGGCTACACATTGTGGATGCCCTTAACCGTACCACTTGGTTTTGCTCCTGTGTGCTATCTATACAAATCTCAATTATATTGATCTAAAAAATTATAGAATCAAGATTAGTAAAAAGGAGGTGATTTTACCGCGCGGATGGCGGGGGAGGTTTCTTATTTGAGCAATGCTACATCCACGTAATGGTTTACGTAAAGTTACGAACTGATGTGATGTGGGACTATTTGATTGGATTAAAAGAGAGGATTAGGCCCACCCCACCTGAAAATTAGGGGGGCATATATAGATTAGATGGAAAGTATACGTAGCAGCTACGTAGCCCTTTGTAAGTCTAGGATTAGGCTTCTTATTTTCGGAGGACGTTGTCCTGGCGGTTTGCTAACATGCGGTCCCACGTGTCAGTGCTTTACCAAGCCGATCCGCGTCCCACATGAGGCAGAACAACGGCAGAAGCAACACGTGGTTAAGTTGAAGAAGATGAGGGAGAAGCGGATTCAGCAACGAGTGAAATGATGGTTGCTTCGTCCCTCCAACTTAACTGCAGGAAAGGTGCAGCTTGTGATTTGACGCCTCATTGCTCATTACTACGCCGACGCCATGACTGGGGTGCTTCACCCCGGCTGCTCTGCACTGTATTCCGGTATGGCACGTGGACCCGGTAGCTTGATGTCCCACATGTCGGCGAAAGGGACTAGAAGATTTATGAAAGCGAGCGCTCCACTCTTACGACGGAGGAGTAGACGACACGACGGCCCAGTGAACTGTCACTTGTAGTACTGTATAGTACTATAGTTTTGCTGTTTCGCACGATCCATCGATACAAACCCGATTAAACAGGAAATGGCAGGATTTTTCCCGCGCGGTAGATGATACTGGCCATACATTTCAAAGGAAATGTTAATGTATGCAAACTGAATAATTATAAGTAACAATATGATATCTAGTAAAACTAAAAACACATATGATTTATTGTGTTAGAGTGTAGTAGTAGTGTTGTATTGCATAGTTGTTAGATGTAACATGCGAGAACGTCTAGAGATGTAGTTTTGGAGGGCCTACAGAGAGAAAAGCGTAATACGGTCACCGAACTTCAGAATAAGCTGATTACGGTCACTATATACATTTTGCGGTGATTATACGGTCACTTGCTCACAGTTCAGCATCGGATTGCACTCTGTTGACCGGCCAAATAGTCTGCGTGGCGCCATGTTGACTATTTAAATTGACCATGTTCCTTGTGGGTCCAACCTGTCAGTTCGCATAGGCAAAAGGTCAGATAAACACAAATTTACGCAGGCGCGACAAGGCTCCAACCCGTGCGCGGGAATCACCTGGTTGTGTATGTGTCTGTTAGGGCCTGATGTGTGCGCATGCACGTGTAGGTTGAGCACTTGAGCGTGAGAGTGTGTGTTGGTCGTGTGGTGTACTAGTGTGTGCATGCATGCGTGCGTGTGTGCGTGTGAGTGTTGCGTGCGTGCGTGTGAGTGTTGCGTGCGTGCGTGGCTGCGTGTGTACGTGTGAGTGTTGCGTGCATGCGTGGGTGCATGTGTTTGTGTGAGTGTTGCGTGGATGCAGTTCATGTGCATGCGTGCATGTGTGTATAATCACCACACCAGCTCCTGTGTGTTAAAACAGACGGCTCTGCATACCAATACAAGGCCACCTTGTCCGCTATGCCCGCGGCCATGACTTCGAACCACCGTCCAAATATTTTTTTGTCGTTTGTTTTCATTCTTACTAGCAAGATGCCCGTGCGTTGCACGTAACATCAAGATGCATTTGTATGACTTGTTTATCTTGTGAGAGAAAAGGATGAACGAGGGAAGGCCTTATTTGCAAATGTGGAGAGGTGTGTGGGTACCTTTTTGCAAAATTGCCATAGTTTCTTTCCTATCCGTCAGATATAAATCGGACGACCTATATTGCAGGATGGCAGGCACACCATCATCACCAACTCTGTTTTTTATAAGAGTGTATTTTATGTATTTTATAAGAGTGTAGATGTAGAGTAGATACAAGTCGACAGGTGGGCACGATGGTAGTGAGATAATGTGATGCAACACTAGAGGTGCCACGTGGAGCGTTTAACTGGTCAACTAGTCATGTCATGAGCAAATACAGAGTTGTACGGTGAGCCCGTGACTGTATAATAACCACTAAACGTAAATGGTGACCGTAATGAGTGGATTCTGAAGTCCAATGTATGTATCGTGCTTTCGCTTCAAATACAATGATCGTCATTGCATATATCGCGAGAGAAAGATGAAACATGCGTGAATTTTCTGGGGGCTTACTTTTAGAGGACCTGGAGATAGTTTTGTGTGCATACGTGAAAGGGGCGTACAGGTGGGGTATGCGATGGAGAGAGAGATGCTCTTCGTTTCTCTTTATTATGACTAACTTTGTATATAGTATAAAAATATACATATTCACAGTGCGGAATAAGTATCATTGTGGGCACCATGCAATGCAAATTAGCGTTCGTACTCCTCCATATAACTTTGTAATGTTGTATATATGTAGAAACTCTAAAATAATTATTTGGCCACACTTTATTCAAAAGGAATGTTGTATGCGAAATAAACGTGAAGAGAGGGCTTTTTAGATTAATGGGGTACGTGATGTAACATGTGTGAATGTGTAGTTGATGCATTTGGCGGGGCCTAGAGAGGTATGTGTGTGTATTACGTATTCGAGAGAGGCATGGATAGAGGGGCCGACGGGGGGGCGTGGGAGAGATAGCACGAGAAATGAGAGTGGTCTAGAGAGAGAGACGAATATGACGTCACGACAAGAGATTCCATTCCCTTGAGTGTGTATATGCCAGGGGGAGGGAATAGAGGCACCAGGAGAAATTTTCTGTGTGTGTGGTGTTTGTGTTGGTATGTGTGGGTGTGAGAATATAATGAGACGTGGGGGCAGAGGGTGTGTCACCGCGTGAGGTCCGGTGGGTCGAGGTGAGGCCCTTCATTCGGTTCCGACCTGCGCCACATTGGTCGGCCCGTGACGCATTTAGGAAGACCCTTGGATGACTAGTCGTACAAGACAAAGATAGCAGAATTGTGAAGGACTCTATGTCCACTGACAAAGCCGGCTAGGATTTGTAATCCTAGGTTCTCGGACTAAGGTAACCCCTTTATCTCTGATATTACTATTCATCCAACCTAACTTTAAGGGGCATCCTACAGAATGCTCTGCTAGAATCATACTCGTCGATTAGGAAGAGAGGTGTGAGACAATGCATGAGAGACAGGCGTAAAGATAATGTGCGTACATGAGACACGTAGGCAGGTCCATGTATATAGAAAGGGTCGATGAGGATTGTGCATGTGTATGTTTGCGAGAGGAAGAGTGCTTGTGATAAAGGTTAGTGAAAACAGTTGTAAATGGTTACGAGAGGGAGGGAGGGTTATATCTAGAGCATGTGTGCGAGAAAGACACCTCGGGAGAGAGTGTGTGAGCATGTGTGAGAGACCACCGATGGAGAGTGAAACTACACGTAAAAGACTGCTCTACACATTGATTAAAGATATAAATTGTATCCAAATATTAGGATGGGATCATGATATTTGCAATTCGCGTAAGGAGCGGTCATTGATCCATCAGACATCTAGATTCTATCGAATTTGAGCATGTCTATGTTATTATTCGACACAATTGATCCACATAGTTAGTATTTTGAACTCCAGACAATGCATCGCTTTAGCAATCGAATATAAACGTGAGTATAGTTCATGTTGTGTGTGTAAAGCACATTATACATACGAAAGTTACACAATGGACATTATAAATAGCTACCTATGAACTAGCATACAGTTGAATTCAACTTAAGGTGGTTTAAAAAAACCGAATTCAACATGAAGTCCATTCAATTATTTGAATTTGATATCATGGCATTTGTAAACCATACCTACATTATGGGGGCACCAATCTTTGCTCTCATTTTGTACATAATAGCATATCTAGTCGTGTACAAAATAGATTCAAATTTAGCTCCTCCATTCCAAAATAATCGTAGTTATAGGATTTTCAAGTGCCAAAATTTCAAAAATAAGCGGATAATTTAATGAGGTTTTCAAACATACAAGGTCAAATATAACATTGTCTATTGAAGTCAAGCCTCATAGTTCAAGATTACTCTAAACGTGAATGCTTGTGTTTCAAAATTTCGAACGAAGCGCCAAAAGAGCCTCTACTCGCCCGAAACCGCGTGAGACCAATGTTTGGTAGTACAATGAAATTACTTTTCTAATAACTCCGACCCGTGAAACCTACCGGCCCGACATCCAAAGGTCTAAACCAGGGTAGGTTTGTAGCTTCATCTAGACGCCACGCAACCGCATCCGAAAAACATTCATACACAATGGCCGCCTAAGCACACATGCGCGCGGCCAAAATCGCTCCCGCCCACTATTTGGGACACCTGGGATTACCATCCTACCCCCGACCCGCAGTAGGTCCGAAATTTAAGAGGGGGGCAAAGTTTGTACTTTCCCCAAATTTCAAACAAGCGCGTCCCATCTTCTGTTCCAAAAAGCTAAAAACAAGCGCGCCCCAGACCGAAACATGGTTCCCCCCACCCATCCGATTCCCCATTCGTACTCCGTGGGCGCCAAAACTACCTCTCCACCAGCCGCGAAACCCCGTCGTCCTCCGTCCTCCACCCCATCCCACCCATCAACCGCCGCCCTCCTCCATCACGCCGGAGCCGATACCCCGACGTCGTCGTCCACCGCAACCTCAACCGCAACACCCTCCACGGCTAGTAGTTGAAGCCGAGGCCGAGCCATCCGTACCCGAGCCAGTTCAACCACGTCGTCCTGCGCCTCACCGCTGCCGCTCCAACTTCGCCACCCTCCACCGCACCGGAGTTGTTCCTGCTACGCCGTCCTTCGCCGCCTCGGATCTGCTTCCCCTCCGCCGACATACGACCACGGCAACACAGTCAACAATTTGGCCATGGGTTCGTCCAAGCCTGCACCCTCCAGAACATCGGTTTCCCCGGTAAAAAGAAGAAGATCGGCGCGACATGTGGAGGTGACCACACCGGCAACCGAAAAAGGTACTCCGCTTCCCTTATTCGTGCAAATCTTACGTCTCTGCTTGCACGGTATTCATCCCACAGAAGACACTAGTTGACCGCTTCTTCTTGATACTAGATGTTCCTAGTAACTCGCGAAGCACAAGGTTTCTCCTCATATACTATTTCACCTTAGCTAGAGGTCCGTCGCCCCCCTAAATTTCAATTTCTGGCCAGTTGATTCCCAATTAACGGAAGCATTCCCCGGCGTAACAGGCGCTAGTACGCCTATTATGCCGGGGAAGCAGCGCCTTGGTGTTTATCTTAGGCGCGTGTGCGGCCTAGAGCTACTGGCGCCCGATCTGGAGGTCGGCCGGGATTAAAGGGATGGCCTGGGGGCGCTGCCAAGCACGGCTGTGGTGTGAGGTCGATGGGAGGGCGGGGCGGCGGAGGCAGGGGTCTGGGCCGGTGGTCGCTGGCGGTTCGAGAAAGATCGTCAACAGTGACTGGCGGGAGGTAGACGAAGGCCATCTGCCCGTTCCTTATAGATCGGACGGTTCATTAAAAAAATTGACTGACCTATTTATTTTCAGTCGACTGTTATCTTAGATATGACCACATGTGGTGGTGTGCTGGAGGAGTACCTGCATTTCCTGTGCTCATATATTACAAAATCATACGGAGTAGAATCTAATTTTGTTTGCCATGCAATGTTGTAGAGCTATCATATGTCTCCTGTCATTTATTTTTCAGCCACCTGCTATCTGCTACTTTTACAGTGCACTAGTTCTGCACACACTTCACCCTTACTCTCACTATTGTGTTTTTATGCAAGGGTATTTCAGACTCTGCTGCCATGAGAGAAGCCAAAAAGAAAAGAGAGAAGTCGCTCCAGCTTCGTGTGCGGGTAGGCAAGACACGTTACAGCGCTATAAAGGGTGCAGTGTCAGCAGATGGAGACGGTAAACGTAGCTCTGGAGTTGATGACCTCGCTCGCAATGAACCACCATCCCAGGTGCTTGCTTTAACTTCGCGGTGTCATATGTGGTTGCATGTTCCATATGGTGTCTAGCTTGTATTCGAAAGGCCGAAGTCGGTAAGATAAGGAAATATTTTTTTACATGAACCACCATCCCGTGAGCACCAGAAGAAAAATAGCTAGTCAGGGCACTGGCCGAGCCAGTGACAAGCCCAACAAAGATATGCATCACCTGGAAGCCAACTAAAAAGCTGCGATGGTGGCGAAGCAGCCCGCCTCCCACCAGGCTCTCAGGTCCTAGATGATCATGCTCGCCACTCTAGTCGGTTGTGTAGCTTGTATTGCTTCCAATTTGGTTAAATTGCATTTGCTTAGCTTACGCATTATACCTTTGAATATGACACGCCTTTCTGTTTTTGGTACATAATAGTACATCTGTGTATTAACCATGTTCTTACATCAAACTAATGTTCTTGTGTATCCCTCATCAATCACTTATGACGAGGCAGGTAGGCAAGGGGACTACTCCTCATTTAAAGAATGCAACGTCAGCCTCCCGACATGATTCTCAAGAAATAGAAATGCTAGATGAAGATAGTGAATGTAGCTCTGTAGTTGATTACAGCATTTACCCTACACTAGCATCGCAGGTGCTTGCTCTAACTTGGCAGCGTGATATGTGGTTGCATGTTGCATATGGTGTCTAGATTGTAATTCTTCCAATCTGGTTAAACTGCATGTGCTAGTCTGCTTAGCTTATACATTATACCTGTTAATGTGACATGCCTTCCTGTATTTAGTACATAGTACATCTGTCTATTAAGCATGTCCTTACATAAAACTATTGTTTTTTTGTATCCCGCATCAATCAACATGACGAGACACCTTTAGTATATGCAGTGCGATATTAGTTGCATCTTTCATATGATTTATAGCATGCGCTGCTTCTAATTTGTTGAAATTCCATTTATGATGGGACGCTTTTAACTTGGCAGAGTCATATTGGTTGCATCTTTCATGTGGTGTCTAGCTTGCATTGCTTCTTATTTGCTGGAATGGTTTCTGCTTAGTTTACACAAACAGTTGTGAACATGCCATGCCGTCCTATTTTTCGTACATATTCCATCCTGGTATCATGTGTTTGCCTTACATCAAAGTAGTGATTGTCAGTATCATGCATGAATGAGTTCTGAAGAGAGAATTTTATTTCTTTTTCTTGTCGGTTTTACTTGACAATTCAAAATCAATAAAGCGGAAGGAAGTTAGCAAGGCAGCGGATAAAGGTGCTCCTTCCGAACGGAGGGCCTCTACAGTTTCTACTCCTCCACACCCCCAAGATGATTTCCAAGACAACACATGCATAGACACTCAACAAAGTTGTGTTTATGATGAGCACGTCTCCCCTAGTGCAGCATCACCGGTGCTCCCTCTAACTTGGCACTGTTATATGTGGTTGCATGTTATGTGTGATGTCTAGCTTGTATTGCTTCTAATTTTGTTGAATTCCATCTGCTTACTTTACACATTATACTTGAATAAGACACATGTTCCTATTTCTAGAACATACAATATGTGTCTATCACACCATGTTCTTACATCAAATTACTACTGTTGTGTAACCTGCAACAATCACTTATCATAAGACACGTTTGACTTCGGAGTGTGATATAGGTTACATCTCACATTCTTTTCTAGCTTGTACTACTAATTTGTTGAAATGGCACTTATGACGAGATTGTTTTAACTTGGTAGAGTGATATTCGTTGCATCTTTTATATGGTGTCTAGCTTTCATTGCTTCTAATTTGTTGAAATGCCTTCTCCTTAGTTTACACATCATAAGCTGTGAATATGCAATGCTGTGAATATGCAATGGCACTAATGACGAGAGACCTCTAACATGGTAGTGTGATGTTGTTTGCATCTTGCATATGATTTATTTCTTGTACTGCTTCACATTTGTTTAAATGCCATTTATGATGAGACATTGTTAACTTGGCAGAGCGATATTTGTAGCATCTTTCATATGGTGTCTACCTTCCATTGCATTGCTTCTAATTTGGTGAAATGTCTTCTTCTTAGTTTACACATCATAGTTCTGGTTATCTCTTCCGTCCTGTTTTTCATACATATTACATCCTCCTATCATGTGGTTGTCTAACATCAAAGTTCAGTTCGTCTGCATCACGCATCAACTTGTTCTGAAGAACTAAATTGTTATTCGTTTTTCTTGTCAGCTTGACTTAACATGGCATAGAGAAAGAGGAAGAAACACAGAATGGCAAGGAATGAGAAGCGGATGAATCATGCAGATTCTGCTGGTACTGATGGTGCAATAGAAGGTCAAAGTCCAGCGAAAAATTCTACAAACACGGCATCCCATGCTACACGAGTTGCAAAAAAAGCCAAACAGAAACAAATAGCTACCACCAAACAAGCAGAGACAGCCCTAGTTCTTGCAACACCTACCACAGTACTACCAGCTGCACGACTTACTCGTGCGTCAACTGAGCTAGCAGCACGTTCGCAAGCTCCCTTGCCACCTGACACTACTTCCCAAGCACTCTTGACACAAGACAAGTTGGCAATATCAGATGAAACTTGTGAGCTTCAACAGCAAGAAGGTAGTTGCTGGAGTCAAGTTACAGTTGCATGCTTCTTTATATGTAGTCTCACAGTTTGATGTACACTAACACTTCCTATGTTCGTTGTTGGACTAGCACCTAGGCGCAAGAGGAAACAAACATCAGGGATAATGCTCGATAGGTTAACTAAATCTAGAGGAGGAAGAATGGAGATCCGTTTTGAGGCAGGTTTAAAAAGGCCACGTGATGCTACAGAGTCAGCCAAGTTAGTATCAGAGGCAGCGGTTGCCGTTAGGTGTCATGTACGTATCCTCCCAACATGGATTCAGTACAGGAATGACAAAGACGAAACCCAGTTCAACACCTTCCTCGACCATTTATCTGTAAGTATGGTTATGTATGGAAACTAGTAACATCGTCTTGCTCTGTCCCATACTTTCTAGGTTGCTGATAATGAGACTCCCATAATTTTCAACAGATGAGGTTCAAGTTGGATAGCCAAGATGATGCAACCAGACAAGCTTGCACCCATGTTTTCAAGTCTGCTTTGCGACAGTATCGGTATAAATTGAGGAAAAACTCACTTTGAAGGCAAGGCTAATAGTGAACTTTCCCAAACATCTCCAGTGGAAAATATATCGGATGAAGACTGGAGGGGCCTTGTTAAACACTGGTCTGATCTGAAGTATCAGGTACATTATATATATGTGATCAGATCACATGTTGAAGTCCTATTTACGCATGTGCCACACAAATCTATCTTCTTGTAGGTGAACTGTTCAAAGAACAAGGCCAACCGTACGAAAGTGAAATTCCAACAGACGACAGGATCTCGTAGCTATATTGCACACTGCGAGGCTCTTGTAATTAGCTGCTGTTTCACTCTTTTTGTTGTACCATATTATCAGATCTATATTGACTTGTTCGAAATGCAGAGGAAAGCCCGCAAGGACCAAAAAGTACCTGAACCAAATGATGTGGAAATCTTCAAGGACTGTCACACCAGCAAGAAGAAGGGCATGACTACACCAGTCAAAGCCGCTATTGTAAGTCCTTAATCCTCATGCCTTTTAACTACTACTTACTCTGACTTGTGCCTTGAACTGCATGGTTTGCAGCCAATGTCTATTACTCTTTTCAATTTTATACACAATTGTCTTAGCGTATCATTGCACCTTACAAGGTTTAAGAAAGAGGAGTGATGTTCCTTTGATCTTGACCCGTAATCTAGTTCCGTGCTGGACTTGCCCACACAACGTTACAATTGCCTGTTTGTCTGTTCTCAGTTGTTTTGTGATATGAATGATGTCATACTATGCTTACCGTATTATAAACTTCGTCTCTTTATCCTTAGCCCTCAATACAATGTGAAGAAATAGACAATACATTAGCGATGGTACATGGTCATATGTTTGGAACCTGGTTTTATTATGTACTTTGCAATAAAATACAACTAATATTTTACATGGGTTCACCATAATAAGTTCTGTATATAGACCAAAGCTATTTTGTTTGGTTTTGCTGCCTCCTTAATATCTTCTGTTCTGGTACTACTAATATAAAACCTCAACTTTTCAGCAAGCTATGGAAAAATGGTGGAACCGCCAACTTCTGAAGGTGGCGAGGCAACTATAACCGCAATGTCAGCTCTTGCTGCAGTGGGTCAGTACCTGTCCACTAACAGTGCCAAAAGCACATTCCTACGTAATACTGGGTTGGTTGTTAAGGCAATATCGTCCAAACTGCCTCATGATCAAGATATGCAAGCTCAAAGCAATGTTGTATCTGCGCTCCAGACACAAGTCCATTCCCTAATAGAGACCCTTTGTGAAACAAGGAGAAACATTGCTCAATGTCGTCAAGATATGCGTGGTTTTGAAACCAGACTATCAGACATTTGCTATGTTGTTCAGGAGCCTAGGGGAAATGAAGGCGAGGGTTATGGTGCTCCATCGGACAATACAGCATGAAAACGTAACAGTCAGGTCAAATGAACTGAGCTTCTGAACTTCTGGTGGTGCATTTATCTGCTAGACTGTTAAGTTTTATGCCAACCTTCCTTTTGTTATATAGTTGTAATTTGTTTGGTGCGATACAAAATTTATTCTTAACGTGCAGCCACCGGTTGAAGAAAACAGCAAGCCATTTTTGTATAGTGTAGGGTGTTCCCTATATTTGCACTGGTGGCGATCTTTGATGTCGAGTGGATGTAATCTGTGCAATCGCCTTAATAGCCTAGCGTTAGTTTCGGCCTTATTTATTTCCTAGTCTTCGTTTTCCCTGGTTTGCTAGTGGCCGCAACTACCATGGGCCATATACGGGCTGTAGGATCCATGGGTCTCCTACGGGCCGTCGATAAATGGCCTGTAATCGGTGGGCCATCGGATAAATGGGTCTACATGGGCCGTAATCGGGCGTAATTGGTATCGGCCCAGCACGGTAACAGGCCGTTAACAGGCCGTAGGACAACAAAGGCTTAATTCTGTCACAGGCTTAACGGATCATTAATGGGCCAGAATATAGGACGGGGTGGAAACGGCGCAACGGGTTAATAGGCCAGAAACGGGCCGACTCTTGCCATGGGCCGAATTTGGCCCATTAGGGTAACAGGCCAGTAATGGGCCGACTCTTGCCATGGGCCGAATTTGTCCCATTAGGGGAACAGGCCAGTAACGGGCCGACTCTTGCCATGGGCTGAATTTGTCCCATTAGGGGAACAGGCCAGTAACGGGCCGACTCTTGCCATGGGCCGAATTTGGACCATTAGGGGAACAGGCCAGTAACGGGCTGGAAGTAATCGAGGGCCGAAAAGGAGCCCAAGAACGTATGGGCCGTCAATAGGCCGAAAGCTAACACGGGCTGGAACGGCCCATGTAAATCACGGGCCGTTAACGGTTATAAAGAAAATTACTTTCATTATGGGCTAGAGTCACCGTGGGCCTGTAAAGGGCCGAAAGATACGAAGGCCTCATATGGGCCGAAAGACGTCGTGGGCCATACATGGGCCGAAAGTGAAATGGGCTGGTGTTATATTCGACGGCCCACATGACGTTGTTGGGCCGATTTCCTTTAGGGCCTTACGGGCCGTGAGTTAACGGGTCGTATAATGGGCTATTTGCAAAGAGACCGTTAACGGGCTTTTCATGGGCCAGCCCGTTAACTTTTGACCAAGTCAAACGGGCCGGCTTTGTAAGCTAAATGGGCCAGTGGTGGGCCGTGGCACGTGTCGACATATCATAGGCGCCTATCTGACCCACTGACGAGCTGACACGTGTTTCGTCCGGCCAATAAGAATTTTACTCGTGGAAATTTCCCATTGGTCGGGGCTGTTAACGGGTTATAGGATCCAAAACCCGACCCGATAGCTTAACGGCGTTCCGTTACGGTGGATGCCACGTGTCGGTCACCCTTGACGAAAGCACTTCTGTGACGCGTGATTTATCGTCATGGAAGTGGACACTTCCGTGATGATAATTTTGGTAATGTCATGGAACACTTCTACGACAGCACAGGTATGACTATCTTGATTCTGTCATAAAATCGTCATGGATGTACATGCATGACAAAAAACGCGACCTACTGTGACAAACACGTATCCTCACAGAAGTGTATTTTTTTGTAGTGCTTGCTCCTGTGTTTACCCCTACGTTCCTGATTGTTCGGCTAGGGAGTAAAGGGAGCACCTCTGTGATTGTCACGATCAGGTCATCCGAGCTCGGACCTCAGACTGGGTGAAGCCGAAAGCTAGTACTCTTATTGTTTTCAATCATGGTCGGCACACAACAGAACTCATGAATACAAAAAATCTATTGCACAAGTCTCATTGTAACAATGAGCAACCGAAGAAAGGTATCGGTGGAGATACTATTTTCTTCGAAGATGCTTCTTACACTTCGTCAATAATATAGCATAAGTTCCCTGAGCGCGCTTTGTCTGTTACAGCCTTATGGCCTGATTGCCTGGTTATCGGAAACATCGCCGATATTCTCGACAGGTGGAGTACATAACACTTTTCGGCCCTTGACCGAAGAGGGAGAAGCCGACGGTCGGTTAAGACGCGTTTAAAGTTCGGGTGAACACAGATATGATATAAGTACTTTGGTGCATACAATCATTATACATAAAATTCTTTTACCCAAGTCACTTGGGGGCTCTTAAATTAGTATGAGCCGTTTTTGTTAGTCGCTGCACAGTCTTTTTCTACCACTCCTTTCTCGACTCAGGTGTATGATCAATAGCCGGGTAGCCTGGTTTCTCTCTAAAGCCGCTCGCGTTTAGTTCGCTAAACTGGCCTGAGAAACACTCCGCCTTCGGGATAGGGAGGCTGAAGCCGAAGGCTGAAGCCGAAGGCTGACCCACTTGAAGTCTAGAGATCAGATGTGTCATGTCAAAGCACGACGAACGTACAATTTTAAGACCAATTCCTATTGGCACCAAAACAGCTTGATTCAATCTAGACATGAAGTTTTTTACGCATGTTTGTTGGCCTTCTTTTTGAGCTTATAACATCTTTCACCTATTTTATGTTTCAGGAAGCGGGACATTCTCTTGGTTGAGCTGTTCGACTGAAACTCTTTTCTAAAACTACAGTTCGGCATCTTTCCTGCTGAACTCCACCTCAGTATTGTCAAAACATACATGACAGCTGAACTTGTTCCCGAGGAGATACGATCCTAGGGTCGACCATTTTGGCCAACCCAATTCTCGGGGGCTACTGCATTGACAATCCAATGCAGAAAATTTAAAGTATAATATAGTTTTCGAGGAGATTATGATCCGCAGGTTGGTCGGCCGCACCCAACCTGAGTCTCGAGGACTTTGCACACCGTTTTTTGTGTCCCGAAGTATTCTGCCGAGCTAGGAGTTGATCCTCAGGCCGATTTTGCGAATCAACCTGAGTCTCAGGGGCTACTGGGATCAGCGGTCTTATGTCATCCTTCAGGTGCATCTCGGGTTTTAGACTGATACACACCTTGAGGGCTACTGGCTATATATCTCGGCAGATAATAAATTGCACCAATCAAAAATATTGAGAAAAAATCAGCCCGCAGTCAGGGTGGTGCACCACCTCGGAAGCAGTCCGGCATAAAGCTCGGGCGCTAGTGGCTGGCTCCATAGAGGGCATTTCCGGCATTAAGCTTGGCTAAACTCCTTCAACTTTTTTGAACCAAGGTGATCTATGACACCTCGCATATAGTCTGGCGTTGGAACTTGGACATAGTCCGGCGTTGGAGCTCCAATATAGTCCGGCGCTGGAGCTCGGATGCAGTTTGGCGTTGGAGCTCGGCTGTAACAATACTCTTCGGATTCAGTCTGGCGTTCGAGCCCGGATACATTCCGGCGTTGGAGCTCGGAAGTGGTCCGGCGTTGGTGCTCGGCTGCAAAAGGTACCTCGAATGCAGTCCGGCGTTGGAGCTCGGATGCAAGAGGACACTGCCGCCCGGGAACAACTTCAAACCCGAGGTGTGGCATAAAAATAACAAGGCATTGATAAAGGCCGAAAACTTAAAGGGGCTCCTCGGATACCCGACGTGTGAACTCTTCGAATTCACTTTGGCGATCCTCAAGATCGAAGATGAGAAGTTTCGTTGAACCAGCTTTCAAGACCGATGACCGAAGATGAAGAACAGTTCAAAAGAATCGAGGAGCGTCCCCAACTTGAAGACCGGTTCAGGGGGCTACTGACGGTGTCCTGGACTAGGGGGTACTCAGCACGTCGTCTCCCGACCAACTGGATCGGGCCGAGGACCCTCATGGCGGCTCATTCATGGGCCAGTTCGGACAGCCCCTGCCGCATACAAGGAAAACTCCACAAGACTTGGCGCCCAAGACAAGGACTCTCCTAAAACCCTAGGCCTCCGGTGTCTTATATAAACCGAGACCAGGCTAGTCAATAGGATCTCATATTCATTACTACAATCTCGTGGTAGATACATGTACTCTGTACTACACCCCATATGAATACAATCAAAAGCAGCATGTAGGGTATTATCTCTTTGAGAGAGCCCGAAGCTGGGAAAAATCCCGTGTTCATGTTACCATCGCTCCAAGATGCCTAGCTTAGGACCCCTACTACGAGATACGCCGGATATAGAACCGACAGTGGGTGTAATCCTTTTTCTTCATGTTCTTCGACGAGTCCAAGTAAAGAGCATGGGAGAATCGGGGGTAAAGGATGATGAGGATGGCACACCCATCGTTGAGCAAAATAAGTACACCTCGAATTAGCCTCCATGCGTGCAAATGAATGATTGAAATCGAAGGAAGGATATTTGCGGATGACTTACTTGGGATGATAAGGCACAAGAATCGTCTCCTTGTCCTTATTGTCGACCATGAAATCGGTGATGTAGTTACTCGCATATTCACGGTGCTTTGGGCAGACTGCCAAGAAGCCCTCGTGCATGAAGTATGGGTCAGCGACACAGATATAAGGTATCTGCTCAATCCTGATGATGTAGTTCATGTACAAGGCAAAAAGGAGGACAAACGTAAAATCCAGCTTTTTCAAGTGAAACATGTCGAAGATGTAATCGAATCAAAGGAAGAAATTTTCCGTGGGGAATGTGTCGACGTACAACCTTTGTTGCGGCACGTTAACCACGTAGAGCAGGTATCCTGGATTTTTCGAGGCGATCAGGCTTTTCTCTCTCCGCAGCACATCGTCATGAAGTCTCCTTAGATCGCCATATATGGCCTCTACCGCTGCCTTAGGTAGGATCGGATCACCGGGGATATGGTATTTTGCCGCACCTATGATAGGTATACGGTCTTCAACCCAAGGCTGCGGAGGCGGCTGGCTCATAGAAGCAGCTTTGCCTTTCCTCGGTCTCTTCCTACGCTTCGTTGCTACTGGAAGTGAGCCTATAATGCGTTCATCCTCCGGCAATTTAGGCACCAACTCATCATGCTCAAACCCTGAGTACTCATACTGCTAAACCATCAATCCTCCGTTGTCATAGGCGCCGGTATTGAGATACTATAGAGGATCATCGTCATCCTCGTCAATGGCATCATGCATTGCTTCTTCGATGGCGGCGACATCATCAGCCACTAATGGAGCCTCTTCCTTACGCCGTCCGCTATCACCCGGCGCAACAGGCAATGCTAATTGGTTAGGTGGGGTATTGGTGTTCAGACCTTGCTGAGGCTGCTTGGTCGTGGGTGTGCTCCCGGCCGCCTCCAAACGAAGCAGACTCTTCAGCCACAACAGGACCCAACTCTTGCAATCGCCAAGCCGCCGCGGGGTCTCGTTGTCATCTCCCCCGTGTGCTGCTAGAGGAGCCAAATTCTCGTGGCCCGGTCTGACACTGGCCACGGAAACCTTGAAGATGTCAGGGGGGTTGGCCAGTTGTGGAACAATTCTTCCTTGGCTTCACTATCGTCGCCTTCCCCACGTCCACCTTCTGGCCGCTGATGGTGTACAGTATGGTGCACGGGGTTACGTCGGCCTGCAAAGACATGTCTATGACGTGAGACATCCAAAAGGCAACAGAAACGGGAGATTATACCTATATTTAAGAGGGTCGGTGTGACCGGTACCGTGAGGGTGTCGAGCTCAGCCAAAGATGAAGCCCCGCCGAGCATGCCAGAGACGAAAGACGGGCTGCTATGAGCAGGTGCGGGAGTAGGTGCGGTTGCATGAGCAGGTGCTGGTGCAACGCTAAACGAGCTGCTCCCAAAGAAGTTGGAACGGGGAAAGTCTGCTGCCTCTTTATCTGGATTTTTCTTGCTCCAACAAACGATAGCCGGAATCACGACACTATACGAAGCTGCCATTTCCTCTCTTGCGGCAGCTACCGCTGCTTTGACGGACTCAGCTGATTTCTTATCAACCGCAATCTCTGAAGGAAATATGCCTTAGAGGCAATAATAAAGTTGTTATTTTATATTTCCTTATTCATGATAAAGGTTTATTATTCATGCTAGAATTGTATTGATCGGAAACCTTAATACATGTATGAATACATAAACAAACACCATGTCCCTAGTGAGCCTCTACTAGACTAGCTCGTTGATCAAAGATGGTTAGGGTTTACTAACCATTGACATGAGTTGTCATTTTATAACGGGATCACATCATTAGGAGAATGATGTGATGGACAAGACCCATCCATTAGCTCAGCATAATGATCGTTCAGTTTTATTGCTATTGCTTTTTTCATGTCAAATACATATTCCTTCGACTATGAGATTATGCAACTCCCGGATATCGGAGGAATGCCTTATGTGATATCAAACATCACAACATAACTGGGTGATTATAAAGATGCTCTATAGGTATCTCCGAAGGTGTTTGTTGAGTTGGCATAGATCGAGATTAGGATTTGTCACTCCGAGTATCGGAGAGGTATCTCTGGGCCCTCTCGGAAATACACATCATAATCTTGCAAGCAAATGACTAAGGAGTTTAGTCACGAGGTGATGTATTACGGAACGAGTAAAGAGACTTATCGGTAATGAGATTGAACTAGGTATGAAGATACCAACGATAGAATCTCGGGCAAGTAACATACCGACGGATAAAGGGAATTGCATATGTTGTCATAACGGTTCGACCGATAAAGATATTCGTAGAATATGTAGGAGCCAATATGGGCATCCAGGTTCCGCTATTGGTTATTGACTGGAGAGGTGTCTCGGTCATGTATACGTAGTTCTCGAACCCGTAGGGTCCGCACGCTTAATGTTCGTTGACGATATAGTGTTACATGAGTTATATATTTTGGTGACTGAATGTTGTTTGGAGTCCCGGATGAGATCATGGACATGACGAGGAGTCTCAAAATGGTCGAGAGGTAAAGATTGATATATCGGACGATGGTATTTGGACAGCGGAAGTGTTTCGGGACTTACCGGGAAGGAATCATGCGGCGCCCATGTCCACTGTTTACTCCCTAGGTCATATTTTTGTAGTGCTTAGGAGAAGCCCTGCGGAGATCACATCACCATCACCATCACCATGCCGTCGTGCTGTCGAAACTCATCTACTACCTCGCCGTCTTGCTGGATCAAGAAGGTGGAGGACGTCACCGAGCTGAACGTGTGCAGAACACGGAGGTGTCGTGCGTTCGGTACTAGATCGGTTGGAGCGCGAAGAAAGTTCAACTACATCAACCGCGTTGTGAAACGCTTCCACTTATAGTCTACGAGGGTACGTAGACACACTCTCCCCTTCTTTGCTATGCATCTCCATGGATAGATCATTGCGTGTGCGTAGAATTTTTTTGTTGGACGCGTATAGGCAGCGCTCGGCCGCCTGGGGTGGTTTAGCGAGCGGCCGTCCATTTTAGGTAATTGCTTGTCCCCCTTCTTAATTATAAAAACTTTGTCATCTAATCCATTTTCTTACAATGTATTAAATGCCATCATAGTACTCCTCCAATGCATGTTTTCTTTATCTCTTGGGCATTCAATTTGTGATTTCAAAAAATTTAAAAGGCATAACTTTTAATCCATGCATCGGAATTATGATCCATTTTCACCGTTGGAATCTTTGCACGTGCTCTTCGAAACTAGATCCCGCATGGGTATGTTTCGACGAAATTTTTTTGTGCAATTTTGTCCCCGTTTTGTGCAACTGACTAGCCGTCGATGTGCAACTACCTGGCATGGATGTGCAACTTTTCTCGTACACCATAGACGTGCAGTTTTCCTCTATTGTACCTCCACCCCCAAACTGCCTCCTTCCAGTGAGATGTGCAACTTTGTTTGTTGTCTAGGCCATGCAGGTTTCACTAGTGCCACCATCTCATACTACTCTCTAACAGTGAAATGTGCAATTTCGTCTGTTGCACCGGTGCCCTGGCCAACTGCCTGGTAGTCGTCGCGCGTGTGTAGCCCCCACAACCGCGTTTGAGGGACTATCCTATAGAATATCCCAACTCCACGGCCACGCATGTGCGACTATGCACACAAGAGCATGCAACTCCGTGCTCGAGCGTGGGCACCTCCCACAACAATTCATGTGCGACTCTACAGACGAGATTGTGCAACTGTGTGGCCATGCATGTGCGACTATGCCGATGAGAGTGTGCAACCCCGCGGCCGGGCATGAACACCTCCCAACAAAACCCATGTGCGACTATGCTGACGAGATTCTGCAACTCCATGGCCATGTATGTGCAACTGTGCCGACGAGAGTGTGCAACTCCGCGGCCATGCGTGAGCACCTCCCACGGCAGTTAATGTGTGACTATGCGGACGAGATTGTTCAACTCTGTGTCCATACATGTGCGACTGCGCTGACGAGAGTGTGCAACTCCACGACCATCCGTGAGCACCTCCCACGATAATTTATGCGCGACTATGCGAACGATATTGTGCAACTCTGTGGCCATGCATGTGCGACTATACCGATGAGAGTGTGCAACTCGGCGGCCAGGCGTGAGCACCTCCCCCAGCAATTCATGTGCGACTATCCAGACGAGATTGTGCAACTCTATGGCCATGCATGTGCGACTATGCCGATGAGAGTGTGCAACTCCGCTGCCGGGCATAAGCACCTCCCACAACAACTCATGTGCGACTATACGAACGAGATTATGCAACTCTGCGGCCATGCATATGCGACTGTGCCGACGAGAGTGTGCAACTCCGCGTCCATGCATGAGCACCTCCCACGACAATTCATGTTCGACTCTGTGTCCATGCATGTGCGACTGTGCCAACGAGAGTGTGCAACCCCACGGGCATGTGTGAGAACCTCCCACGACAATTTATGTGCAACTATGCGCACGAGATTGTGCAACTTTGTGGTCATGCATATCCGACTATACCGCCGAGAGTGTGCAACTCCGCGGCCGGGCGTGAGCACATGACAATTCATGTGTGACTATGCGGACGAGATCGTGCAACTCTGTGGCCATGCATGTGCGACTGTGCCGACAAAAGTGTGCAACTCTGTGGCCATGCGTGAGCACCTCCCATGATAATTCATGTGTGACTATGCGGATCTCGTCCTCACACTCTTGCCGCATAGTCGCACACGCATGGACACAGAGTTCTCACCTCCCACGACAATCCATGCGTGATTATGCGAATGAGATTGTGCAACTCTGTGTCCATGTGTGTGCAACTATGCGGCGAGAGCGTGCAACTCCGCGGCCGGGCGTGAGAACCTCCCACGATAATTCTTGTGTGACTATGCAGATCGGATTGTGCAACTCTGTTGCCATGCATGTGCGACTGCACCGACGAAAGTGTGCAACTTCGTGGCGGGGCGTGAGAACCTCCCACGACAATTCATATGCAACTATGTGGACCAGATTATACAAGAATACACAAAAATAAAATGTTCAGTACAAAAAATGCATCATGGCATTGAAGAGTACTTGCAAAAATGCCTAAATCTGCATGTGCATCTAGCAAGCAACTCTCAATCAAGCACTGCAACCAGCTATAGTTCATCGTGCAAAGCAAAACGAATAGGAAAACTATCCAAATACTGGAAGCAGTGAGACCCTAAGCATCGCGCCCACCCAATCTACTACACGCATCCCTTTCTCATCTTACCCAGCCGCCGGCAGAATCCACCTGTTGAGCCCATGCACCTCCGATGGTTCCGATAGAATGAACTCGGCGAAGTATTGGAACTCGGGAGAAAACCAGATTCTAATAGTGTGAATACGACTATATGTGCAACAAGAGCTAATATAGAAGCCCACAAAACAAAATGATCGTTGTATGCGTAACTTCCCAACAATCGTATCATTGAGAACAACTAGGTGTGCAACTAGAACTACTATAGATGCCAACAAAAAATGATCGTCGTGTGTGCAACTTTTCAATGATCGTATCCAACTGAGAACGATTAGATGCCAACAAAAATGGTCATCGTGTGTGCGATTTTCCAATGATCGTGTCCAACTGAAAACAACTATGTGTGCAACTAGAACTACTATAAATGCCAACAAAAATGATCATCGTGTGTGCAACTTTCCAATGATCGTGTCCAACTGAAAACAACTATGTGTTCAACTAGAACTACTATAGATGCCAAATTTTTTTGCCATGTGTGCAATTTTTCAATGATTGTATCCAACTGAGAATAGCTATGTGTGCAACTACAACTACTACAGACGCCAACAAAAAATGTGACTAGAAAAAAACATGTTTGCATCAGACATATTTATTACTCATGATTGAATGATCGTGTAACATACAAGCTACAAGGATTAGCTTTTCCATCAGTCATACTAGCTAATTTTCTGAGATGGCTGAGGTAACCATTTATATCCATGTCATGTGCTTTCTCTTTCTTCAGTATTAATATGTAGGAACGCCTCTCATATACGCACGCGAACACCGTTTAGTAGCAAAGAGCCAATTTCACATGCAGGATCCGGGGTTGCAGGACTTGTTCCTCGGTTGGATCGATCACCATCAGGCGCTACTTTCATCTGATCTAGAGCCAGGACCAGTAGGGTATCGAGGACGAGGCCCGCATCGAACCCCCGGGAACTGAATCACTCAATCACAGGAAGGCGGGAACCATACGCAGGGGGCTGGAGCTGCTGTCGCTCCGTCACTTCTAGCCGGCGACAGATCGATGTATCTCTTTCCCTCCCATCTTCGTCTTCAGCTTCCCCTGCCCCTCCCTATAAACCCCCACCGTGAAGGCCTGGCGGCTGGCCGAAAACCTCACGGCCAAGGCCAGCGTGCAGGAAAAGGAAAATCACGCAGGCAAGAGGGGCGGCTGCCTGACAAGGAGAACACAACGGCGCCACTGCTCAGGTTCACGCCAATGGAGGACAGGCGTTTCGATGCGGAAGAGAAGGTGAGTTGGTGGACGGGACAGAGCAGCGGGATATGGCGGCACAGAGGCGGGGCTTGCCGCATCGGCCGACGCGATGTGTGGCGGCGGCGGACGCGAGGGGGATGGGAACGAATGGTGGAGACGCTGGTGGATAGCGACTCGTGCGGACTGCAGAGGTTTATTTTTCTTTTGGACGCGAGTGGACTTGTGCGCTCTTGTCTCCTATCGCGCCTGGGCAATCCGACGGCTCGCGTTCGGCCGCTCCGGAACAACTAATAGTGCACGCACACTTTCTATCTTTTAGGTTTTTTGTTTTTCCATGCAACGATCAACTGTGGCGTCTAAGCCAAGTCTATGCGCAGATGATATGCACGAGTAGAACACAAATAGTTCTGGGCGGTGATAGTCATGTTGCTTACCACCAATGTCTTATTTTGATTCGGCGGTATTGTGGGATGAAACGGCCCGGACCAACCTTACATGTCCACGCACATGAGACCGGTTCCACCGACTAACATGCAACTTGTTTTGCATAAAGGTGGCTGGCGGGTGTATGTTTCTCCTACTTTAGTTGAATCGAATTTGACTGTGGCCGGTCCTTGAAAAAGGTTAAAACAGCAAACTTGACAAAACACCGTTGTGGTTTTATGCGTAGGTAAGAACAGTTCTTGCTAGAAGCCCGTAGCAGCCACGTAAAACTTGCAACAACAAAGTAGAGGACGTCTAACTTGTTTTTGCAGGGCATGTTGTGATGTGATATGGTCAAGACATGATGTGATAAACGTTATTGTATGAGATGATCATGTTTTGTAAGTTATCAGCAACCAGCAGGATCCTTATGGTTGTCTCTTTATTGTATGAAATGCAAATGTCATGTAATTGCTTTACTTTATCACTATGCGTTAGCGATAGTTGTAGAAGCAATAGTTGGCGAGACGACCACGATCCTACGATGGAGATCAAGGTGTCAGGCCAGTGATGATGGAGATCATGACGATACTTTGGAGATGGAGATCAAAAGCACAAGATGATGATGGCCATATCATGTCAGATATTTTGATTGCATGTGATGTTTATCTTATTTACATTTTATTTTGCTTAAAATGGTGGTAGCATTATAAGATGATCCCTTCACTAAATTTCAAGGTAAAAGTGTTCTCCCTGAGTATGCACCGTTGCTACAATTCGTCGTGTTGAGACACCACGTGATGATCGGGTGTGATAGACTCTACGTTCACCTACAACGGGTGCAAGACAATTTTGCACATGCGAAATACTTGGGTTAAACTTGGCGAGCCTAGCATGTACAGACATGGCCTCGGAACACCGGAGACTGAAAGGTCGAACGTGAATCATATAGTAGATATGATCAACATAGAGATGTTCACCATTGATGAGTACTCCATCTCACGTGATGATCATGGGTTAGTTGATTTGGGTCACGTATCACTTAGATGATTTGAGGGATGTCTATTTAAGTGGGAGCTCTTAAGTAATTTGATTAATTGAACTTAATTTGTCATGAACTTAGTTTTGATAGTTTTGCAAATCTATGTTGTAGATCAATAGCTCGCGTTTTAGCTCCCTTATTTTTTGATATGCTCCTAGAGAAAACTAAATAGAAAGATGATAGTAGCAATGATGCAGACTGGATCCATGATCTGAGGATTATCCTCGTCACTGCACAAAAGAATTATGTCCTTGATGCACCGCTAGGTGACAGACCTATTGCCAGAGCAGATGCAAACATTATGAACATTTGGCAAGCTCGATATGATGACTACTTAATAGTTTAGTGCGCCATGCTTTACAGCTTAGAACCGAGACTTCAAAAACGTTTTGAACGCCATGGAGCATATGAGATGTTCCAAGAACCGAAAATTGGTATTTCAGACTCATGCCCGTGTCGAGAGGTATGAGACCTCTCACAAGTACTTTTCCTACAAGATGGAGGAGAATAGCTCAGCCAGTGAGCATGTGCTCAGAATGTCTGGGTACTACAATCGCTTGAATCAAGTGGGAGTTAATCTTCCAGATAAAATAGTGATTGACAGAGTTCTCTAGTCACTATCACCAAGCTACCAGAACTTTGTGATGAACTATAATATGCAAGGGATGACGAAAGTAATTCCCGAGCTCTTTGCGATGCTGAAATCGGCGAAGGTAGAAACCAAGAAAGAGCATCAAGTGTTGATGGTTGACATGACCACTAGTTTCAAGTAGAAGGGCAAGGGAAAGAAAGGGAACTTCAATAAGAATGGCAAGCAAGTTGCCACTCCCATGAAGAAGCCCAATGCTAGACCCAAGCCTAAAACTGAGTACTTCTACTGCAAAGGAAATGGTTACTGGAAGCGGGACTGCCCCAAATACTTGGTGGATAAGAAGGATGGCAAAGTGAACAAAGGTATATATGATATACATGTTATTGATGTGTAATTTACTAGTGTTCATAGCAACCCCTGGGTATTTGATACCAGTTCAGTTGCTGAGATTCATAACTCGAAACATGAGTTGCAGTATGAACAAAGACCACTTAAGAGCAAAGTGACGATGTGTGTTGGAAGTGATTCCAAGGTTGATACGTTCACCATCGCACACTCCCTCTACCTTCGGGATTAGTGTTGAACCTAAAATAAATGTTATTTAGTGTTTGGGTTCAGCATGAATATGATTAGATCATGTTTATTGCAATACGGTTATTCATTTAAGTCTGAGAATAATTGTTGTTCTGTTTACATCAATAAAATCTTCTGTAGTCATACACCCAAGGTGTATGTGATAATTCTCCAATGTATCTATAATTTTTTATTGTTCCATGATGTTATATTATCAATCTTGGATGTTTTATAATCATTTTATAGTCGTTTTGTATCATTTTTTGGTACTAACCTATTGACATAGTGCCAAGTGCCAGTTGTTCTTTTCTGCATGTTTTTTACATCGCAGGAAATCAATACCAAACGGAGTCCAAATGCAACGAAACTTTACGGAGATTTTTTATGGACCATAAGACACCTAATGGGCCACGGCTGCGCCTGGGGGGTGCTCTGAGGGGAGCACAACCCACTAGGGCGCGCCTGGAGGCCCAGGCGCGTCCTGGTGGGTTGTGCCCACCTCGGGTGCCCCCCGGACCGCCTCTTTGCTCAATAAATACCCCAATATTCCAGAAACCCTAGGGGAGTCGACGAAAATCAATTCCAGCCACCGCAGAGTCCAGAACCACCAGATCCAATCTAGACACCATCACGGAGGGGTTCACCACTTCCATTGGTGCCTCTCCGATGATGTGTGAGTAGTTCTTTGTAGACCTTCGAGTCCGTAGTTAGTAGCTAGATGGCTTCCTCTCTCTCGCTGAATTCTCAATACAATGGTCTCTTGGAGATCCATATGATGTAACTCTTTTTGCGGTGTGTTTGTTGGGATCGGATGAACTTAGAGGTTATGATCAGACCTATCTTTTTATATCCATGATAGTTATTTGAGTTTCTTTGATCTCTTATATGCATGATTTCTTATAGCCTCGTATTTCTTCTTCGATAATTGGGTTTTGTTTGGCCAACTTGATCTATTTATCTTGCAATGGGAAGAGGTGCTTTGTAGTGGGTTCGATCTTACGGTGTTTGATCCCAGTGACAGAAGGGGAACCGACACGTATGTATCGTTGCTACTAAGGATAAAACGATGGGGTCAATTTCTACATAAATAGATCTTGTCTACATCATGTCAACGTTCTTATTGCATTACTCCGTTTCTCCCTGAACATAATACACTAGATGCATGCTAGATAGCGGTCGATGTGTGGAGTAATAGTAGTAGATGCAGGCAGGAGTCGGTCTACTAATCTTGGACGTGATGCCTATATAATGATCATTGCCTGGATATCGTCATGATTATTTGAAGTTCTATCAATTGCCCAACAGTAATTTGTTTACCCACCGTTTGTTATTTTTCTCGAGAGAAGCCACTAGTGAAACCTACGGCCCCCGGGTCTCATCTTTCTCATATTATTTGCCTTTGTGGTATATTTTACTTTTCTTTTATTTTCAGATCTATTAAACAAAAAATACCTTGCTGCGTTTTATTCTTATTTATTTTATTTAGCATTCGATCTATCAATCTACTACAATTTACTTCATGCCAATTTCTGGCACTGTTACCCGAAAGGGATTGACAACCCCTTTAACACGTCGGGTTGCGAGTAGTTGTTATTTATGTGCAGGTATTGTTTATGTTATGTTGCTTGGTTCTCCTACTGGTTCGATAACCTTGGTTTCATCACTGAGGGAAATACCTACCGCTGCCTTGCTCTTTGGGGAAATACCGACGTAGCTTCAAGCCGCCATCAAAAGGGCATTTCTGGCACCGTTGCCAGGGAGGATCTTCAATATATACCAGGTTCCTAATCACAAATCTTATCTCCTCGCAATTTACATTATTTTCCATTTGCCTCTCGTTTTCCTCTCCCCCACTTCACAAAAATTGCCATTTTATTCGCCCCTCTTTTTTGGTCGCCGTTTTCTCATCTACTTAAGTCCTCTTCTCTGTCTCCATGACCGATCCTAAAAAGGCTAAGGGTTTTCTCCCGAGTTTTAATGCTTTGGATAGCCCCTTTGTCCTCTCTAAGCTCATAAACAATGATGCTATGGAAGGACTTATTGGGGTTATTAAGGAAAATCTTAACAATTTTGTTGAAGACGATCCCGAAATTTTTCGTTATTTACTTGATGAATCTTTGAAAGATGCTTGGGATAGGCTGTTGAGAATTCGAGCTAGTTATGTGCCCCAATATCAGATAGAGATATACTTGAGAAGTTTTTATGTTGGTTTACCTTCTTCCTTTAAACAAGTTTTGGATTCTATATTTGAAAACGGTTTTCTTGGAGGGGATGCTATTGATACTTACGAAAAGATGAAAACCATATTTGGGCACCCAAAGGGGGATAAGGTTGAATCAACTACCCTTTTGTGCTTTCATCAAAATGAAATAATCAAAGAGATGAGGGCTAGTTTGGATACAGATTTTCGCAATGTGCTTAACCTTTCTTCTGTATCAATGGCCATGTGCTTTCACAAAATAGAAAATTAAATTCCATTGATAGGAAATTTTCTCTTTGCTTTCAAAAGGACAAAGATGACAAAACTTAGATCCTTTCTTTATGCCTAGCTAAGGGCGTAAAATGATAGCGCTTGTTGGGAGGCAACCCAATGAATAAATTTTATTTTTGCTTTTTGCTTTCTGTTTTTGAGTGTTTGCACAATTATGCTACTGTTATGATTGTGTTTTTTGTGTTTTAATTAGTGTTTGTGCCAAGTAAAGCCTTTAGGATCTTCTTGGATGATAGTTGTTTGATCTTGCTGAAAAACAGAAACTTTTTTGCTCACAAAAACAATTCTTATTTTTAACCAGAGAATAATAAAATGCCAATTCTTTTTGCAGAATATTAATATACAAATTGCTCAGGTCATCCTAACTTTGAAGAATTTTTGGAGTTACATAAGTATTCGAACAATTCAGATTGCTACAGATTGTTCTGTTTTTGACAGATTCTGTTTTCTTTGCGTTGTGTGCTTGCTTTGATGGCTCTATGGTTTTCTTTGATGAGTTTTTGCCATAGAAAAGTTGGAATACAGTATATATAATGCAAGAACAAAATATGAATAGGTTGCAACAGTACTTATAGTAGTGATTTATTTTCTTATACTAACGGATCTCATGAAGGTTTTGTTGAGTTTTGGGTGATCGAAGTTTTCAAGTTTTGGGTTATCTTACGATGGATGAAGGAATAAGGAGTAAGAAGAGCCTAAGCTTGAGGATGCCCCGGCATCCCAAGCTATTATCGAAAAGAGGGCAATCAACTAAGCTTGGTGATGCCCCGAGTGGCATCCCCTCTTTCTTCTAACGACCATCGGTATTTTACTCGAAGCTATATTTTTATTCATCAAATAATATGTGTTTTGCTTGGAGCGTCTTGTATGATATGAGTATTTGCTTGTTTTATTTTCTATTTTTAGTCTTGATTCCTTGCTGGACACACCTATTTGAGAGAGCCAAAATTATGTCATGACTTGTTAGGATTGCTCTCTATGCTTCAGTAATTTTTTTGAGCTAAGGACTTGCTCTAGTGCTTCACTTATATCTTTTTTAGCATGGTGTGATTTAGTATTTTTGAAGAAATGCTCGCTTGCTTCACTTAGATTTATTTGAGAGTTAGTAAAATTTTCAAGAAATTCTCTCTTGCTTCACTTAAATTAATTTGAGAGAAAGAAATATTATGCTCATGATCTTCACTTATATTTGTTTGAGCTTATCAAAAACAACATATAAAAATTAGTTCCAAAGTGATAGATATCCAAGAAGGACATTATAAAAACTTCCATGAATATCATTGGACAAAATAAACTTGATTCTTAGTAATAGTTTTGTGGTATGATGATGTGATATGTGAGTCATGTTGATGAGTAATTATGCTTTAGTAAGAATATTGGTGTTAAGGTTTGAGATTCCCTATGCAAGCATGGAAGTCAATAATTATGCAATGAAAGTATATCCTACTTGTGGTGCATTATTCGGTGTTAATTATGCATAATGCTCGCTTATGAGATTATTCGTTTCTTGGTTGGTCGCTTCTCAATCTTTTGCTAGCCTTCATTTTGCACTAATTATGATCTCTACTTGTGCATCCAAAAACCTTTAAACAGTTTTGCCACATGAGTCCACTATATCTACCTATATGTGGTATTCTTTTGCCGTTCTAAGCAAATTTGTATGTGCCATCTCTAATTTTCAAAATAAACTTCTCTTTTGTGTGTTCGTACCGCTCGCGGAGTGGTGAGGGGTGGCTAATATTTTCCATGCTAGATGTGTTATTCTCACGACGAGTGTTTATTCACTTGTCATTGCACGAGAGTAAGGCAAAGGTATTAGGGATGCCCAATCCCGAAATGAAAAATGAATTTACTTTATGTTGTCAAATAATAAATTCCTTGGAAAGTGTTGGTATGGAAGGCACCCGTGGATACGGTTAGCCATGGAAAGTGAAAGTATGGTGGAATAAGGAATAAACTTTATTTTCTGTTTAGGAACCGCCTATGATATATCTAGCATGGAAAGTGTTGGGAACTCTAAGTCATTTTCGTTGGTGTGAAATACACACCTCCAAAATGTTTTATCTCTCAATTTTCCCTTTGAGCTCTGGCACCTCTACAAATCCCTACTTCCCTCTGCGAAGGGCCTTTCTTTTACTTCATGCAATTTTTATTTTGAATTTGAGTCTCCGTCTTCTCTTATAGAAGCACCAACTAGGAGGCAATATGATCGTACTTGAGTATTGGGTGTAGCTAATATGCGAGTGTGTTTCATGAATGGGTCAATGGTTGAGCATGATGGGTTAGGGATAACTTATTTTAGCATTGATATTTTGAAAGACATGGTTGCTTGTTGATATGCTTGAGTATTTAAGTTATCATGTCAAAACTAAACTATTGCTTTGAACAATATAAAAGTCCAAATGTTCATGCTATAAAGAAAATAATATAAGATGGCATGTTAGGCAGAATTCCACATCAGAAATTCTGTTTTCATCACTTACCTACTCGAGGACGAGCAGGAGTTAAGCTTTTTTTACCGTGAATAGTAGGAAAGGCTCCTACTGTGTAATTATATTAATATAAAGAACATTGTACAAATGTGAGTATTTACATGAGGGGGGGGGGGGGGAGGGGGAGAGGGCTTGACCACTTTGGGTCAAGCAGGAAAGGCAAATATACAAGAATAGAGGTCTAGTGTAATGAGTTTACAAAGTTGAGCACAAAAGGCTTATGGACCTCTTTGACCCTGTGTTGGAGGAGTTGAAAGTCGTTCTTGAATCTAGCCAGGATCGGAAGGAAGGGTCTATTGCCCTGAAGTGCTTATTGTTCCGTTCCATCCAAATACTCCATGCCGCCACAGTGAATTTTTCAAACAGCATAGGTGTAGGGTGGATGTTTTTCTGTTCTTCAATAGCTTGCAGACGCCCAGAGAATGGTTCCCAATTTATGTCCAAGGCTTACTAGCAATGTTTACTGAAGGGGCAGGTGAAGATCATGTGCTCGACTGTTTCTTCAATGTTAAGTCCACAAAGGAGGCAATTATGATCATCGCCTATGTTGTAATGACGCCTCTTGAGCATATTTCGGGTGTTGAGCCTGTCGTTGAGTAATAACCAAGCAAAAACTTTCAGCTCCATTATGCATTTGGATTTCCAGAGCCAACGAAAGACTTCATGAGATTGAATCTCCCTGAAGAAAAAGTGGTAGTAATCCGTGGATTTGAAAGTGGTTTTGCCCCAAACGTAGTGCCACACATCCTACGTGGCTGCCATTGGTTGTAGGGCGGATGCGATCTGTTGCATGTTTCTGACCTCATCATGAGCCTGGGGGAGAGTGGGAGATGAAAGGCCGTTCCAAGTGACGTGATCCCCAAGAAATTTCTCACGGAGACATCCTCATTAATTGCATACGAGAAAGCACGTGGGTGTTACTCCGGGAGTAATTGATCAGACCAAAGATCTTTCCAAAAGAGCGCTGTGGTTCCACATACAATGTTGACACGAGAGATCCCGCGGAAATCGGGGATTAACTTGAGCACATCGCGCCACCAGAATGACCCAATAGGATCCATGGCATGTGGAATTTTCTGGTCATAATAAGCACCCCAAGTGAGTTTGTAGCGACCAGACCTCAAATGGCATGTGCTGCTGTGCACCAGTGTCATCCCTGGATCAGTAATGCTGACATGCACAGTACAAATGGAGGATTTATAACAGAGTAGCAATCACACACTTATTACATCGAATATCTCCGAAGAGAATAAGTATAATAAACATGGCTTAAGGCCATCTAAAAAAACGATAACAGCGGAAGGCTTGGAAGATAAGTGAGTCCATCAACTCCAGCGGCATCACTGAGTATAAGACCACGACCTAAGGCATCTTACTCGTCGTCTGAAAAGTCTGCAACATGAAACGTTGCAGCCCGAAAACGGGTCAGCACATAGAATATGCTGGCAAAGCAACACATAGAGAACAATGAACAATGATAAGGCTATACTATATGCATATATGGCTGGTGGAAAGCTCTATGGTTACAGTTTTTGCGAAAAGCCAATTTTATCCTACTGCAAAGGAATAAATTTTATTTAACTATCATGGTGGTTGAAACATTGAGAAGGTACCTCCAACTCAATCCCAATTAAGTAACATCATTAACCCAACAAAATTAGTTATAAGTATCACGGTGATGAGATTCAAATGATAATCCAGATACTAGATACTCAAGTTGTCCATAACCGGGGACACGGCTAATCATGATCAGTTTGTACACTCTGCAGAGGTTTGTGCACTTTTCCCACAAGACTCGATCGCCTCCGCTTGATTCTCGCACTGCATGATGTTTGAGAAACGGATGACCGAGACACAGTCTTTCAGAAACAGTCACTCTCTACTCTGGATGGACCGGTACACCTACTTTCCCCTACATCTGCTAGTCCACCTCTTCAAGAGATCCTGTAACCTACTCAGCTATGCTAGAGCCCATAATAGCTTGCGGCTGCACACGGAAGTTTCTAGCATGAATAATCTTATGATCCCTTTGAGCCTGGGTGGCGGACCTTATACATACAGACAACACTGGGTTCTCCAGGTGCCTCAATCCACCCAGATGTGAGTTTTAGTTGCCACCTTAAGTTGAACCATTATTAAACACTCACATCTGTCATGAATATCTCTCAAACCCAATCCACGTCTACGCATAGCATGGCAATAATAAAAGCAACGTAGAAGTAACTCCCAAGGGTTTGGTAGTAAACAGGTAATAGGTACTACCTCAACTACTTCCCAATACCCACAGTTTAATTAGATCCTAATCATGCAATGTGTTTGAGGAAATAGGTCTAATGCAATAAAACTGGGTATGAACGGGGTATGATCAAAGTGTTACTTGCCTTGCTGATGATCCGCAAAACCTAGCGAGTCGAAGTAACAAGCGGCACGCTCCGGGTACTCTATCGCAAACAAACAAGCATACAATCAGTTCTCATCTAATGCACAGGTAAAACTCGAAAGAAAGATCCAACCAGAAAATTCAACTTAAGAACTCCGGTTTGCAAAAAGAATCAACTCGAAAGAAGCAACGAAAGTCAAACGGCGAAAGAAAGAAACTCCGTTTGCTAATCTGGATCTAGGTCAAATTTTACTGTAGCAAAAACTTGTTTGAGTAGGTTAAACGGAAAGAGAATTTCGAGACGAAACTCTAGGCGCTTGAATCACCTGATTCTGATAAACGAGCGAAAAGTTAAACAGATTCGAAATTTCGATCGGAAATCGAATCTGAGAAAAATAACGAGAAAATCCGACGAAAAAGAAAAACGGACGAACGGTTAAATAACGGACGTTCGTTAACAGAGAAAAACCGATGAACGCGTTCGTTAAAATGAACGGTTCGGTGAATGCTCGTGAAGTAAGAAAACCGAAAAAAAAACCGATCTAGGTTTTTTTTAACAAAAGGTTTTTTTTACAGAAAACCGGTCAATAGCAAAAATGGCCGGTGGCAGTAGTACCTCGGCGGGACTCCGGCGAGGCTCCGGCGGGCGGGACTCGGGCGGCGGGGGTGCGGGGCTCGGGGGCGGCGGCTCCGGCGGCGAGGGGCTCCGGCTCGGGGGCTCCCGGCGGCGGGCGGCGAGGCAAAGGCGGCGGCGGCGGGCGGGCTAGATGCGGCGGCGGCGGTGGTGAAAACGGAGGGGGGTATATATGGAGGGGGGGTGCTAGGGGGCTTGGGGAAGGGGTAACCGAGGCGGCGGCGGCTCCCGTGGCGAGGCCGGACTCCGGCGGGCGTGCTCCCGTGCGGGAAGAGGAAGCCGCGAGGCGGGCCGTCGGCTGGGCCTTTGGCCCAGTCGGCGCGGGCGCGTATTTTTTTATAAATAAGTTCCGCGGGAAAAATTGCGTAGAAAAATAGATAAAAATCAGAAAAATATGAAATAAATTTTCCCCGTCTAGTTAGAATATCTAGAATAGGGTGAACATTTTTTAAAATCAAAAATAAATATTTTGAAAACATGCATATTTTTAAATGCCATAAAAATTGCAAATAAAATCCGATAAATTCCAAATAATGATTTTAACATTTTTCCTCCAGTATTTCAATTGTTTTGGAGAAGTCATATTTTCTCCTCTCGTTTATAAAAATGAAATATTTTTCCGGAGAGAAAAATAATTAAGATCCAATCCTCGTTTGAAAAAAAATCAAATAAGAAAATTCGAGAAAATCCCCAACTCTCTCCGAGGGTCCTTGAGTTGCTTAGGATTTATCGAGGATTTGTCAAAATGCAATAAAACATGATATGCAAATGATGATCTATGTATAACATTCCAAATTGAAAATTTGGGATGTTACAGAGTTGAACCCAAGGGATGTCCATCTTATTGTAGAATTTGTGCAAGAACTTCATGAGGAGGGCCTCATTCTGGATCTTGAGGTTTAGCATGCCGAGGCCTCCTTTGTTTTTTTGGTTTGCATACCATGTCCCAAGCAACCAACGAGTTGCATTTGTCTCCTTGGTCTGTCTTTTTGATCCAGAGGCATCTTCTTCTAATTTTTTTCCAGCATTTCAATGAGCTTGGGAGGGAACTTGAGCGTGCACATTGCATAAATGAGAAGAGAGGTGAATGTTGTGTTAACTAAAGCAAGTTTCCCTGCGTATGACATAAGTGAGAGCGTTGAGGACAAGTTCCTTTCGATGGAGCTGACCAGAGGCATAAAATCCGCCAGTGTGGGATGGGAAGTGCCCAATGGGAGTCCAAGATAGGTGAACGGCATGGAGCCAATCAAGCATCCAAAAATCGTAGCAATATTGGTGGCCATTTCCAAGTCCAAGTTAATGGGTATAAGCGTTGACTTGTGGAAGTTAATTTTCAGCCCAATGGAATGAGCATAAACAGACAATATGGTCTTAATGATTGCAGCTTGTCGAGGGCAGGCAGACATGAGTAGGAGCGTGTCATCAGCATATTGTACGATTGGGTAGTCCATGTTCCTGTTGGAGGGAAATGGCAGCTCAATTAAACCTCTCCTATAGGCGTCATTGCTGGCTGATTGAAGGAGATCCGCCGCCAACACGAAGATGAGAGGGGAGAGTGGGTCCCCCTGACGAACACCTCTGCGGCAATGAAATTTTCGGCTCGGGGCTCCATTGAGCAAGATGGAAGATCGCCCAGACTGAATCCATGATAACCATTTGTCATTAAACCTCATGTGTTTCATAATTTTGATCATGGAGTCGTGTTCAATCGTGTCGAAGGCTTTTGCAAAATCCAACTTTAAGAGAACAATTTTCCATTTGGAGGTCTGGCATTGATGAATGTATTGGAATGTCCAAGCAAGGCAGTCTTGGATTGTTCTCCCTCGAATGAAGCGATATTGGTTGCAGTGAATAATTCTCAGAATGACTTTTTGTAAGCGGTTGGCAAGCATCTTAGTAATGAGTTTGAGGCAACAATTAAGCAAGGTGATCAGACGGTAATCATTGACCGTGGAGGGTGATCCGACCTTTGGGATGAGAGTGATTAGCCCATCATTTATGCTTTGGAGGTTGAGGTCCCCAGCATGGAATTGCGCGCAAAGGGTATAGAAATCCTCCTTGATAATTGGCCAGCAAGCTTTGAGGAATAAGGCACTGAAACCGTCCGGCCCTGGAGCCCTGTCAGCAGGCATTTCTTTGACGACCGAGTCGATTTCCTCATGTGTGAATGGTAGCATGAGGTGGTCAAGATTCGGTCGGATCAAAGATGGTAGATCAAACCTCATCTGCGTGGGGTTGGAGGTGCCAAGTCTTTCAGTATAAGCCTGGAAAAGAAGGGCTTCCTTTCCCGTATGATCCTCCACTATCAGGCCATCTGGGGTTTGGAGGGTAGTGATATTGTTTCTCCTGTACCTTTCTGTTGCAACTGCTTGGAAAAATTTAGTGTTTTCATCTCTGAATTTAACCCAACGTATTGTGCAACGCTTTTTCCAATATTGCTTCTGATAATCCAACAGTCTCAGGAGATGGTTTTTGATGATTTTGCGAAAGTTGGATTCGGGAATAGTCAATGGTCTTCTGTTCTCAAGCTCGTCCGGCTCATTCAAAGTCTTGTTTGTATTCTCAATGGCCACCGATAACCGAGAAATATTCTTGCTCCACGTTTTTAGTTCTTGTCGTAAGAACTTGAATTTGCGACAGAGGACGTGGCAGCATTTGTTGAGTTGAAGGGCCGTTCCCAAAATTTCTTAACCACGTCCATGAGTCCGACGTGTAGTAACCAATACGATTATCAGGAGTTAAGCTTGGGGATGCTGATACGTCTCCAACGTATCTATAATTTTGATCGTTCCATGCTATTATATTATTAATCTTGGATGTTTGTAATCATTCATAGTCATTTTATATCATTTTTTGTACCAACCTATTGACATAGTGCCAAGTGCCAGTTGTTCTTTTCTGCATGTTTTTTACACCGCAGGAAATAAATACCGAACGAAATCCAAATGCAAGGAAACTTTATGGAGATTTTTTATGGACCATAAGACACCTAATGGGCCAAGGCTGCGCCTGGGGGTGCTCCGAGGGGAGCACAACCCACCAGGGCGCGCCTGGAGGCCCAGGCGCGTCCTGGTGGGTTGTGCCCACCTCGGGTGCCCCCCGGACCGCCTCTTTGCTCAATAAATACCCCAATATTCCAGAAACCCTAGGGGAGTCGACGAAAATCAATTCCAGCCACCGCAGAGTCCAGAACCACCAGATCCAATCTAGACACCATCACGGAGGGGTTCACCACTTCCATTGGTGCCTCTCCGATGATGTGTGAGTAGTTCTTTGTAGACCTTCGAGTCCGTAGTTAGTAGCTAGATGGCTTCCTCTCTCTCGCTGAATTCTCAATACAATGGTCTCTTGGAGATCCATATGATGTAACTCTTTTTGCGGTGTGTTTGTTGGGATCGGATGAACTTAGAGGTTATGATCAGACCTATCTTTTTATATCCATGATAGTTATTTGAGTTTCTTTGATCTCTTATATGCATGATTTCTTATAGCCTCGTATTTCTTCTCCGATAATTGGGTTTTGTTTGGCCAACTTGATCTATTTATCTTGCAATGGGAAGAGGTGCTTTGTAGTGGGTTCGATCTTACGGTGTTTGATCCCAGTGACAGAAGGGGAACCGACACGTATGTATCGTTGCTACTAAGGATAAAACGATGGGGTCAATTTCTACATAAATAGATCTTGTCTACATCATGTCAACGTTCTTATTGCATTACTCCGTTTCTCCCTGAACATAATACACTAGATGCATGCTAGATAGCGGTCGATGTGTGGAGTAATAGTAGTAGATGCAGGCAGGAGTCGGTCTACTAATCTTGGACGTGATGCCTATATAATGATCATTGCCTGGATATCGTCATGATTATTTGAAGTTCTATCAATTGCCCAACAGTAATTTGTTTACCCACCGTTTGTTATTTTTCTCGAGAGAAGCCACTAGTGAAACCTACGGCCCCCGGGTCTCATCTTTCTCATATTATTTGCCTTTGTGGTATATTTTACTTTTCTTTTATTTTCAGATCTATTAAACAAAAAATACCTTGCTGCGTTTTATTCTTATTTATTTTATTTAGCATTCGATCTATCAATCTACTACAATTTACTTCATGCCAATTTCTGGCACCGTTACCCGAAAGGGATTGACAACCCCTTTAACACGTCGGGTTGCGAGTAGTTGTTATTTATGTGCAGGTATTGTTTATGTTATGTTGCTTGGTTCTCCTACTGGTTCGATAACCTTGGTTTCATCACTGAGGGAAATACCTACCGCTGCCTTGCTCTTTGGGGAAATACCGACGTAGCTTCAAGCCGCCATCAAAAGGGCATTTCTGGCACCGTTGCCAGGGAGGATCTTCAATATATACCAGGTTCCTAATCACAAATCTTATCTCCTCGCAATTTACATTATTTTCCATTTGCCTCTCGTTTTCCTCTCCCCCACTTCACAAAAATTGCCATTTTATTCGCCCCTCTTTTTTGGTCGCCGTTTTCTCATCTACTTAAGTCCTCTTCTCTGTCTCCATGACCGATCCTAAAAAGGCTAAGGGTTTTCTCCCGAGTTTTAATGCTTTGGATAGCCCCTTTGTCCTCTCTAAGCTCATAAACAATGATGCTATGGAAGGACTTATTGGGGTTATTAAGGAAAATCTTAACAATTTTGTTGAAGACGATCCCGAAATTTTTCGTTATTTACTTGATGAATCTTTGAAAGATGCTTGGGATAGGCTGTTGAGAATTCGAGCTAGTTATGTGCCCCAATATCAGATAGAGATATACTTGAGAAGTTTTTATGTTGGTTTACCTTCTTCCTTTAAACAAGTTTTGGATTCTATATTTGAAAACGGTTTTCTTGGAGGGGATGCTATTGATACTTACGAAAAGATGAAAACCATATTTGGGCACCCAAAGGGGGATAAGGTTGAATCAACTACCCTTTTGTGCTTTCATCAAAATGAAATAATCAAAGAGATGAGGGCTAGTTTGGATACAGATTTTCGCAATGTGCTTAACCTTTCTTCTGTATCAATGGCCATGTGCTTTCACAAAATAGAAAATTAAATTCCATTGATAGGAAATTTTCTCTTTGCTTTCAAAAGGACAAAGATGACAAAACTTAGATCCTTTCTTTATGCCTAGCTAAGGGCGTAAAATGATAGCGCTTGTTGGGAGGCAACCCAATGAATAAATTTTATTTTTGCTTTTTGCTTTCTGTTTTTGAGTGTTTGCACAATTATGCTACTGTTATGATTGTGTTTTTTGTGTTTTAATTAGTGTTTGTGCCAAGTAAAGCCTTTAGGATCTTCTTGGATGATAGTTGTTTGATCTTGCTGAAAAACAGAAACTTTTTTGCTCACAAAAACAATTCTTATTTTTAACCAGAGAATAATAAAATGCCAATTCTTTTTGCAGAATATTAATATACAAATTGCTCAGGTCATCCTAACTTTGAAGAATTTTTGGAGTTACATAAGTATTCGAACAATTCAGATTGCTACAGATTGTTCTGTTTTTGACAGATTCTGTTTTCTTTGCGTTGTGTGCTTGCTTTGATGGCTCTATGGTTTTCTTTGATGAGTTTTTGCCATAGAAAAGTTGGAATACAGTATATATAATGCAAGAACAAAATATGAATAGGTTGCAACAGTACTTATAGTAGTGATTTATTTTCTTATACTAACGGATCTCATGAAGGTTTTGTTGAGTTTTGGGTGATCGAAGTTTTCAAGTTTTGGGTTATCTTACGATGGATGAAGGAATAAGGAGTAAGAAGAGCCTAAGCTTGAGGATGCCCCGGCATCCCAAGCTATTATCGAAAAGAGGGCAATCAACTAAGCTTGGTGATGCCCCGAGTGGCATCCCCTCTTTCTTCTAACGACCATCGGTATTTTACTCGAAGCTATATTTTTATTCATCAAATAATATGTGTTTTGCTTGGAGCGTCTTGTATGATATGAGTATTTGCTTGTTTTATTTTCTATTTTTAGTCTTGATTCCTTGCTGGACACACCTATTTGAGAGAGCCAAAATTATGTCATGACTTGTTAGGATTGCTCTCTCTCGCTGAATTCTCAATACAATGGTCTCTTGGAGATCCATATGATGTAACTCTTTTTGCGGTGTGTTTGTTGGGATCGGATGAACTTAGAGGTTATGATCAGATCTATCTTTTTATATCCATGATAGTTATTTGAGTTTCTTTGATCTCTTATATGCATGATTTCTTATAGCCTCGTATTTCTTCTCCGATAATTGGGTTTTGTTTGGCCAACTTGATCTATTTATCTTGCAATGGGAAGAGGTGCTTTGTAGTGGGTTCGATCTTACGGTGTTTGATCCCAGTGACAGAAGGGGAAACAACACGTATGTATCGTTGCTACTAAGGATAAAACGATGGGGTCAATTTCTACATAAATAGATCTTGTCTACATCATGTCATCGTTCTTATTGCATTACTCCGTTTCTCCCGAAACTTAATACACTAGATGCATGGTGGATAGCGGTCGATGTGTGGAGTAATAGTAGTAGATGCAGGCAGGAGTCGGTCTACTAATCTTGGACGTGATGCCTATATAATGATCATTGCGTGGATATCATCATGATTATTTGAAGTTCTATCAATTTCCCAACAGTAATCTGTTTACCCACAGATTGCTATTTTTTTCTCGAGGGAAGCCACTAGTGAAACCTACGGCCCCTGGGTCTCCTCTTTCTCATATTATTTGCCTTTGCGATCTATTTTACTTTGCTTTTATTTTCAGATCTATTAAACCAAAAATACAAAAATACCTTGCTGCGTTTTATTATTATTTATCTTATTTGGCGTTCGATCTATCAATCAACTACAATTTATTTCACGTCCGTTTGCCAATTTCTGGCGCCGTTACCCGAAAGGGATTGACAACCCCTTTAACACGTCGGGTTGCGAGTAGTTGTTATTTGTGTGCATGTGTTGTTTACGTTGTGTTGCTTGGTTCTCCTACTGGTTCGATAACCTTGGTTTCATCACTGAGGGAAATACCTACCGCTGCTGTGCTGCATCATCCCTTCCTCTTTGGGGAAATACTGACGTAGCTTCAAGACACCATCAGAATGGTTTATTGAATCTCGATTGTAGTGATACACATATTCATAATTAATATTGATGCCAAAAGATGAAAAGTTGATAATGATAGTGCAACATACTTGTGGCACTGTCGTTTAGGTCATATTAGTGTAAAGCGCATGACGAAAACTCCATGCAAATGGACTTTTGGAATCACTTGATTATGAATCATTTGATACTTGCGAACCATGCCTCATGGGCAATATGACTAAATCTCCGTTCCCTGGAACAATGGAGCGAGCTAATGACTTATTGGAAATAATACATACCGATGTATGCAGTCCGATGAGTGTTGAGGCACGCGGCGGGTATCGTTATTTTTTTACCTTCACAGATGATTTGAGCAGATATGGGTATATCTACTTAATATAACACAAGTCTGAAACATTTGAAAAGTTCAAAGAATTTCAGAGTGAAGTGGAGCATCATCGTAATAAGAAAACAAAGTTTCTACGATCTGATCGTGGAGGCGAATATTTGAGTTACGAGTTTGGCCTTCATTTAAAACAATGTGGAATAGTTTCACAACTCAGACCACCTGGAACACCACAGCGAAATGGTGTGTCCGAACGTCGTAACCGTACTTTATTAGATATGGTGCGATCTATGATGTCTCTTACTGATTTACCACTATTGTTTTGGGGTTATGCATTAGAGACAGCTGCATTCACGTTAAATAGGGCATCATCTAAATCCATTGAGACGACACCGTATGAACTGTGGTTTGGCAAGAAACCTAAGTTGTCGTTTCTTAAAGTTTGGGGTTGCGACACTTATGTCAAAAGGCTTCAGCCTGATAAGCTCGAACCCAAATAGGAGAAGTGCGTCTTCATAGGATACCCTAAGGAAACAATTGGGTACACCTTCTACCACAAATCCGAAGGCAAGATCTTTGTTGCCAAGAATGGAACCTTTCTAGAGAAGGAGTTTCTCTCGAAAGAAGTGAGTGGGAGGAAAGTAGAACTTGATGAGGTAATCGTACCTTCTCTCGAATTGGAAAGTAGCACATTAGAGAAATCTGTTCCCATGATGCCTACACCAACTAGAGAGGAAGCTAATGATGATGATCATGAAACTTCAGATCAGGTTACTACTGGACCTCATAGGTCGAATAGAGCATGTTCCGCACCAGAGTAGTACCGTAATCCTGTCCTGGAAGTCATGTTAATAGACCATGACGAACCTATGAACTATGAAGAAGCAATGATGAGCCCAGATTCCGACAGATGGCTTGAAGCCATGAAATCTGAGATAGGATCCATGTATGAGAACAAAGTATGGACTTTGGTGGACTTACCTGATGATCGGCAAGCCATAGAGAATAAATGGATCTTCAAGAAGAAGACTGACGCTGATGGTAATGTTACTATCACAAAGCTTGACTTGTCGCAAAAGGTTTTTGACAAGTTCAACAGGTTGACTACGATGAGACTTTCTCACCCGTAGCGATGCGTAAAGTCTGTCCGAATCATGTTAGCAATTACCACATTTTATGATTATGAAATCTGGCAAATGGACGTCAAAACTGCATTGCTTAATGGATATCTTAAAGAAGAGTTGTATATGATGCAATTAGAAGATTTTGTCGATCATCAAGGTGCTAACAAAGAATGCAAGCTCCAGCGATCCATCTATGGACTGGTGCAAGCATCTCGAAGTTGGAATATACGCTTTGACGAGGTGATCAAAGCATATGGTTTTATACAGACTTGTGGTGATGCCTGTATTTACAACAAAGTGAGTGGGAGCTGTGTAGAATTTCTGATATTATATGTAGATGACATATTATTGATTGGAAATGATATAGAATTTTTGGAAAGCATAAAAGGATACTTGAATAAGAGTTTTTCAATGAAAGACCTCGGTGAAGCTGCTTATATATTGGGCATCAAGATTTATAGAGATAGATCAAGACGATTAATAGGACTTTCACAAAGCACATACCTTGACAAAGTTTTGAAGAACTTCAAAATGGATCGGTCAAAGAAAGGGTTCTTGCCGGTGTTACAAGGTGTGAAGTTGAGTAAGACTCAAAACCCGACCACGGCAGAAGATAGAGACAGAATGGAAGTCATTCCCTATGCCTTAGCCATAGGTTCTATAAAGTATGACATGCTATGTACCAGACCTATTGTGTACCTTGGCATGAGTTTGGCAAGGGGGTACAATAGTGATCCAGGAGTAGATCACTGGACAGCGGTCAAAATTATCCTTAGGTACCTAAAGAGGACTAAGGAAATATTTCTCGGTTATGGAGGTGACAAAGAGTTCATCGTAAAGGGTTACGTCAATGCAAGCTTTGACACTGATCCGGATGACTCTGAGTATCAATCTGGATACATATTGAAAGTGGGAGCAATTAGCTAGAGTAGTTCCGTGTGGAGCATTGTAGACATAGAAATTGCAAAATACATACGGATCTGAATATGGTAGACCCGTTGACTAAACCTCTCACATAAGCAAAACATGATCACACCTTAGTACTCTTTGGGTGTTAATGACATGGCGATGTGAACTGGATTATTGACTCTAGTAAACCCTTTGGGTGTTGGTTACATGGCGATGTGAACTATGGGTGTTAATCACATGGCGATGTGAACTATTGGTGTTAATCACATGGCAATGTGAACTAGATTATTGACTCTAGTGCAAGTGGGAGACTGAAGGAAATATGCCCTAGAGCCAATAATAATGTCGTTATTTTATATTTCCTTATTCATGATAAAGGTTTATTATTCATGCTAGAATTGTATTGATCGGAAACCTTAATACATGTGTGGATACATAAACAAACATCGTGTCCCTAGTGAGCCTCTACTAGACTAGCTCCTTGATCAAAGATGGTTAAGGTTTCCTAACCATTGACACGATTTATCAGTTGATAACAGGATCACATCATTAGGAGAATGATGTGATGGACAAGACCCATCCGTTAGCTTAGCATAATAATCGTTCAGTTTTATTGCTATCGCTTTCTTCATGTCAAATACATATTCCTTCGACTATGAGATTATGTAACTCCCAGATACCGGAGGAATGCCTTGTGTGCTATCAAATGTCACAACATAACTGTGTGATTGTAAATATGCTCTACAGGTATCTCCGAAGGTGTTTGTTGAGTTGGCATAGATCGAGATTAGGATTTGTCACTCCGACTATCGGAGAGGTATCTCTGGGCCCTCTCGGTAATACACATCATAAGCTTGCAAGCAAATGACTAAGGAGTTTAGTCATTAGGTGATGTATTACGGAACGAGTAAAGAGACTTGCCGGCAACGATATTTAACTAGGTATGAAGATAACGACTATTAAATCTCGGGCAAGTAACATATCGATGGACAAAGGGAATTGCGGATGTTGTCATAACGGTTCGACCAATAAAGTTCTTCGTAGAATATGTAGGAGCCAATATGGGCATCCAGGTTCCGCTATTGGTTATTGACTGGAGAGGTGTCTCGGTCATGTCTACATAGTTCTCGAACCAGTAGGGTCCGCACGCTTAACGTTCGTTGACGATATAGTGTTACATGAGTTATATGTTTTGGTGACCGAATTTTGTTCGGAGTCCCGGATGAGATCATGGACATGACGAGGAGTCTCGAAATGGTCGAGAGGTAAAGATTGATATATAGGACAATGGTATTTGTGAAGGAAATATGCCCTAGAGGCAACAATAAAGTTGCTATTTATATTTCCTTATATCATGGCAAATGTTTATTATTCATGCTAGAATTGTATTAACCGGAAACTTGATACATGTGTGAATACATAGACAAAACAAAGTGTCTCTAGTATGCCTCTACTTGACTAGCTCGTTAATCAAAGATGGTTAAGTTTCCTGACCATAGACATGTGTTGTCATTTGATGAATGGGATCACATTACTAGGAGAATGATGTGATGGACAAGACCCATCCATTAGCTTAGCATAATGATCGTTTAGTTTTTTTGCTATTGCTTTCTTCATGACTTATACATATTCCTTTAACTATGATATTATGCAACTCCCGAATGCCGGAGGAACACCTTGTGTGCTATCAAACGTCACAACGTAACTGGATGATTATAAAGATGCTCTACAGGTGTCTCCGAAGGTGTTTGTTGGGTTGGCATAGATCGAGATTAGGATTTGTCACTCCGAGTATCGGAGAGCTATCTCTGGGCCCTCTCGGTAATGCACATCACTATAAGCCTTGCAAGTAATGTGACAAATGAGTTAGTTGCGGGATGATGCATTACGGAATGAGTAAAGGGACTTGCCGATAACGAGATTGAACTAGGTATGAAGATACCCACGATCGAATGTCGGGCAAGTAACATACCAATGACAAAGGGAATAATGTATGTTGTCATTAAGGTCTGACCGATAAAGATCTTCATAGAATATGTAGGAACCAATATGAGCATCCAGGTTCCGCTGTTGGTTATTGATCGGAGATGTGTCTCGGTCATGTCTACATAGTTCTCGAACCTGTAGGGTCCGCACGCTTAACGTTCGATGACGATTTGTATTATGAGTTATGTGTTTTGGTGACCGAAGATTGTTCGGAGTTCCAGATGAGATCACAGACATAACAACGAGTCTCGAAATGGTCGAGAGGTAAAGATTGATATATTGGAAGATGGTATTCGGACACCGGAATGGTTTCAGAGTGGTTCGGGTATTTTTTGGAGTACCGAGGGGTTACCGGAACCCCTCGGGGAAAGTAACGGGCCTACATTGACCATAGGGGAGAGGGTAGGCAGCCCACAAGGGGTGGCCACGCCCCCCTCCCAAGGGGAGTCCGAATTGGACTAGGGGAGGGGGTGTGTCCCCCTTTCCTTCTCCTCTTCCCTCTCCTTCCCCCTTTCCCCCTCCATGAGAAGGAAGGGGGAAACCGACTAGGATTAGGAGTCCTAGTGGGTTTCCCCCCATGTGGCACGCCCCCTAGGGCCGGCCTCCTCCCATCTCTTCCTTTATATACGGGGGCAGGGCGCACCCAAAAGCACATCAATTGTTCTTAGCCGTGTGAGGTGCCCCCCTCCACAGTTTACTCCTCCGGTCATAGCGTCGTAGTGCTTAGGCGAAGCCCTGCACGGATCATATCACCATCACCGTCACCACGCCTTCGTGCTGACGAAACTCTCCTCGACCCTCTGCTAGATCAAGAGTTCGAGGGACGTCATCGAGCTGTATGTGTGCTGAACTCGGAGGTGCCGCACATTCGGTACTTGACCGGTTAGATCGCGAAGACGTTCGACTACATCAACCGCGTTAAACTATCGCTTACGCTTTCGGTCTAGGAGGGTACATGGACACACTCTCCCCCTCTCGTTGCAATGCATCTCCTAGATAGATCTAGCGCGATCGTAGGAAATTTTCTGAAATTGCATGCTACGTTCCCCAATAGTGGTATCCGAGCTAGGTCTATGCTTAGATGATATGCACGAGTAGAACACAAAGGGTTGTGGGCGATGATAGGCATACTGCTTACCACCAACGTTTTATTTTGATGCGGCGGTATTGTTGGATGAAGCGGCCCGGACCAACCGTACATGACCACGTTCATGAGACTGGTTTGACCGACAGACATGCAACTTGATTTGCATAAAGGTGGATGGTGGGTGTCTATTTCTCCAACTTTAGTTGAATCGAATTTGACTACAACCGGTCCTTGTTCAAGGTTAAAACAACACACTTGACAAAAAATCGTTGTGGTTTTGATGCGTAGGTAAGAACGGTTCTTGCTAGAAGCCCGTAGCAGCCACGTAAAACTTGCAACAACAAAGTAGAGGACGACTAACTTGTTTTTGCACGGTATGTTGTGATGTGATATGGTCAAGACATGATGTGATATAATTTATTGTATGAGATGATCATGTTTTGTATAAGTTATCGGCAACTGGCAGGAGCCTTATGGTTGTCGCTTTATTGTATGAAATGCAATCACCATGTAATTGCTTTACTTTATCACTATGCGGTAGCGATAGTTGTAGAAGCAATAGTTGGTGAGACGACAACGACGCTATGATGGAGATCAAGGTGTCAAGCCGGTGACGATGGAGATCATGACGGTGCTTTGGAGATGGAGATCAAAAACACAAGATGATGATGGCCATATCATGTCACATATTTTTGATTGCATGTGATGTTTATCTTTTATGCATCTTATTTTGCTTAGTACGGCGGTAGCATTATAAGATGATCCCTCACTAATTTCAAGGTATAAGTGTTCTCGCTGAGTATGCACCATTGCGACAGTTCGTCGTGCCGAGACACCACATGATGATCGGGTGTGATAAGCTCTACGTTCACATACAACGGGTGCAAGATTGTTTTGCACGTGCGGAATACTCAGGTTAAACTTGACGAGCCTAGCATGTACAGACATGGCCTGGAACACTGAGACAGAAAGGTCGAACGTGAAAGATATAGTAGATATGATCAACACAGAAATGTTCACCATTGAAAACTACTCCATCTCACGTGATGATCGGACATGGCTTAGTTGATATGGATCATGTGATCATTTAGATGACTCGAGGGATGTCTATCTAAGTGGGAGTTCTTTAGTAATATGATTAATTGAACTTAAATTTATGATGAACTTAGTCCTAATAGTTTCTGCTTATCTATGTTGTTGTAGATCAATGGCCGGTGCTACCGTTCCTTTAAATTTTAATGTGTTCCTAGAGAAAGCAAAGTTGAAAGATCATGGTAGCAACTACACGGACTGGGTCCGTAACTTGAGGATTATCCTCATTGCTGCACAAAAGAATTATGTCCTTGAAGCACCGCTAGGTGCAAGGCCTGCTGCAGGAGCAACTCTGGACGTTATGAACGTCTGGCAAGCTAAATCTGATGGCTACTCGATAGTTCAGTGTGCCATGCTTTACGGCTTAGAATCGGGACTTCAAAGATGTTTTGAACGTCATGGAGCATATGAGATGTTCCAGGAGTTGATAACATTTCAAGCAAATGCCCGAGTTGAGAGATATGAAGTCTCCAACAAGTTCTATAGCTGCAAGATGGAGGAGAGCAGTTCTGTCAGTGAACATATACTCAAAATGTCTGGGTATCATAACCACTTGACTCAGTTGGGAGTTAATCTTCCAGATGATAGTGTCATTGACAGAGTTCTTCAATCACTGCCACCAAGCTATAAAGGCTTCGTGATGAACTATAGTATGCAAGGGATGGAAAAGACAATTCCTAAGCTCTTCACAATGCTTAAGGTTGCTGAGGTAGAAATCAAGAAGGAGCATCAAGTGTTGATGGTTAACAAGACCACTAGTTTCTAGAAAAAGGGCAAAGGGAAGAAGGGGAACTTTAAGAAGAATAGCAAGCAAGTTGGTGCTCCCGGGAAGAAGCCCAAGTCTGGACCTAAGCCTGAAACTGAGTGCTTCTACTGCCAAGGGACTGGTCACTGGAAGCGGAACTGCCACAAGTATTTGGCGGAGAAGAAGGATGGCAAAGTGAAAGGTATATTTTATATACATGTTATATATGTGTACCTTACTAATGCTCGTTGTAGCGCCTGGGTATTTGATACTGGTTCTGTTGCTCATATTTGCAACTCGAAACAGGGGCTATGGATTAAACGAAGATTGGCTAAGGACGAGGTCACGATGCGCGTCGGAAATGGTTCCAAGGTCGATGTGATCGTCGTCAGCACGCTACCTCTACATCTACCTTCGGGATTAGTATTAGACCTGAATAATTGTTATTTGGTGCCAGCATTGAGCATGAACATTATATCTGGATCTTGTTTGATGCGAGACGGTTGTCCATTTAAATCTGAGAATAATGGTTGTTCTATTTATGTGAGTAATTGTCGGAGTAAATGGCCACGGGTAGACTAACCGACTGCCCCTGGCTCTTCCAAAAAATTATCAGGCCTTTGGGCCTTCAAGAACTCCAAGCATTGGACCCCCTTCCCTGGCCGGCTACCTCTGAAGCCGACTCACGGAAGGCGGCCCAGCCTCAGCAACCTCCCTCCCCAGGATAACCACGGGGTGGCCGACTCCAGGAAGCCGGCCGTAAAAGATGCCGACTCCAAGAAGCCGGCCAAGACCGCAACCACCCAAGCTACGCCACATAACGGTGACAAGACGGGTGTGGCCACAGTGCGGCCCACTACCCCCGAAGCCCGAGGCAGGCATGGCCATAGGACGCTGTACGGGAAGGCCATCCCCCGTTCGGCTCGGCACTGTAGCCATGCTAGCCTCGACGTCACCCACGGCAGACGCTAGTACGGCCCACGGGCGGCGGGCCCCTTCAGCCAGAGAGAGACGCGGAGGCGGCCCAGCCTCCCCCAGTCAGCCAAGGGCATAGCCGGCTCCCAGAAGTTGGCTATCCCCTCCCTCGAAGCAAGTGCCACATGAAGGAGACAAGACGAGGTAAGGCAACAGTGAGAGCCCTCGAGACGGCCCACTGTAGCCACGCTTACCTCAATGAAGCCCTCATCATCAGAGGCGAGGCAACAGTAAGCAGCCACCGACAAGACCCTAGGCGGTGGGGCCGGCCTGTCGACCAAGAGGCCGGCAGCCGGCGGGACCCACCAGTCAGCGTGCCCCAACAGCCGGCGGAGAAGCCAGCGAGCATAGACACTGACGGCTGGGATCAGTGCCCAGCCGGATTACAATTGTACCCCCTGGGGGTAGGCCTATATAAAACCCCCCGGGGCACCCATGCAAAGGGTTGGCTTCTAAGCATAGCACACACACCATAGAGAGAGAGAAGCGAGAGCTAGCCTTGTTCTTCTTCTCCCTTGAACCCAACAGCTCTAGGAGCGATTGTAGCTACCTTTCCTGATCTAGTGATCATGCGGAGACCCCGCAGAGCAGGACTGGGGGTGTTATCTCCTCGGAGAGCCCCGAACTTGGGTAAGATCCGCCGGCGTGCATGTCTTCGCCTCATCCCGTTTCCAGGCACCGGCGATGTCTTATTGGCACCCACAATCATAAGCCACCCATTGGCATATGTCGCACCAACCACCCGACATTTGGCGCCCACCATGGGGCCAGGTGCACCGTCGTCCGGAGACCTGTTCTGGACGGGAACCCTCTTCCTCCCCCGCGAGCGCAGCCAGCCTGCTGCGCCCGATGGCGTTTGCCTCGACGCGCTGCAAGGCGTCGACGACGCCTGCGCAGCGAGCTGCCTCGCCGATCTTCTCGGCGAGACTCGCATCTCCGACGAGCCTGCGTCCAACGCAGGCACGGACTACACCGAGAGCCGCCTCGTCAGCCTCCTCAACCAGCTTCACGTCTCCAGCGAGCCTGCTGCAGATGTGGAGTCGGTCGGCTCCACCGACCCGATGCTCGTCGACTCCGACACGGCATCACTCGACGCTTACCCCTCCGACGTGGTGGTCTTCGACGACCCTCTCCCTCGAGCTGATAGTGGCAGCAGCGTTGTCACCGAAGTGTTGGTCATCAGCCACGTCACCAACTCGGGCGAGAATGCCCACGACGCCCTGCAAGCGGCGATGCACGACCTCTCCGTCCCCATCCCGGCCAACGCCGACGTCGAGACCCTGGAGGCACGCCGCCTCGCCCTCATCGCGGAAGGCCAGAGATAGCCTCCATGAGACGCCTCACCGAAGCCCACCAGCGCGAAGTCGACCGCGCCGCCTTCGGTACGCCGCCGCCTAGCGGCCCGAGCCGAGCCGGCTTCGTCCAGAAGCGCGGCGCGGCTGTCGCCGGCATGCTGGGGGCAGATCGCCCCGGTTACGCCATCCCGCTCGAGAATCTGCGAGCCGCTCAGGCGGCCGCAGAAGAGCTCAATGGGCTGGGAGCCGACGAGCTCCCCTACATGACAAGACGGATCCAGCAGCTGATCGACGCGGCTGCAGAACGACACGAGGCCGGCGCACGCGCTGATAGTCATCCCCCGTGCCGGGAGCACGCTGCGACGTCCCGCTCGCCGACTGCGAGTGGCGCACGCCAGAAGAAAGACAAGGAGCTAGCTGCCAGCCGCAGCCGGACTCGCATCACCATCGAGCGCGACGCGGAGGGCCGCCCTCGAGCGGTAGAGCACCAAGGAAATCTGCCTCCTCCCCCGCCTCAAAGAGAAAGACGTCTCACTCCGCCGCCTATCACGCACCCGACTCTTGGCGACCGACTCGGCCGCCGAGAAGGAGTCAGCGAGAACGACGCCCGCCACCGGATCGACCGCCTTGCTCGATCCTTGGCGTTAGAAGAAGAAGACGATGTCGGCCCGCCATGTTTTGGCCCCCGCATCCGCGATGAGCCCTTCCCCAAAGGGTTCTCGATCCCCAGAGACACGCCCAAGTACAACGGGTCAATGAAGCCGGAAGATTGGCTCATCGACTACTCCACGGTCGTCAGCATAGCCAACGGCAACCGTCGCGTCGCCGTGAAGTACGTCCCCCTCATGCTGCAAGGCACGGCGCGCACATGGCTCAACAGCCTCAAGCCCTACAGCATCAACAGTTGGCTGGACTTCACGGAAGTCTTCGTCCGCAACTTCACCAGCACCTACAAGCGGCCTCCCAAGCCTCGCCAGCTCTCCCTCTGCGTCCAAGGGCCCAATGAGTCGACCCGCGACTACCTCACGCGGTGGGCCGAGCTCCGCAACTCCTGCGAAGGGGTGCATGAGGTCCAGGCCATCGAGTACTTCACCGTCGGGTGCCGAGAGGGCACCCTCCTCAAGCACCGACTCCTCTGCGATGAGCCGGCTACCCTCGACGAGTTGCTGGTCATCGCGGACAAGTACGCCACGGCCGACTCCTCGATGAAGACCGAGCTCCGAGTAGACGCCTCGGGGAAGGTGATTGCTCCGGCTCCCAAGACGCCGGCCGGCGACCCTAATCGGCGCCCCTACCAGAACGATCACAAGCGCAAGGCCCCCATGCCGACTTCCACAAGTCGGTAGGTGGCCACCGTTGAAGATGAGCAGCCCGACGAACGACCCGCTCCCAAGAAGAAGGGCGGCAGGCCGGCTTGGCAGCCGGCTTTCTCTTACGAGCAGGCTCTTGATGCCCCCTGCAAGTTCCACATCGGCGCGAAGCCATCTAACTACACGACCCGAAAATGCCACTGGCTCATGCGAATCACCAAGGGCAAGGGGATGTTGCCGCCTCCGCCTCCCGGCCCGCCGCCGCCAGCCCCCAGCAGCCGGCGGCTCGGCCGGCAGTCGGTGCCATCCAAGACGAATTCCCTGAAGAGCACGCCGCCTACGTCGTCTTCACCAGTCAAGCCGACGACAAGCGCAGTCGGCGCCGACAGCATCAAGAAGTTAATGCAGTCGCCTCTAGCGCCCCCGAGTTCATGCACTGGTCAAAAAAGCCAATCAGATGGAGCCAGGCCGACCACCCAGAGGTGATGCCTTCTCCTGGCTCCTATGCAATGGTCTTGGATGTCACCCTCGCGACGGAGAGGCGAGCTGCCCGATTCTCCCGCGTCCTGATAGATGGCGGAAGCAGTATCAATATACTGTACCGCGATACCATGGAGAAGCTGAACATCAAGGCGAAGCAGCTTATGCCAAGCCGAACTGTCTTCCATGGTATCGTCCCCGGCTTGTCTTGCTCCCCAATCAGCAAGATTAAAATGGATGTTCTCTTCGGAGACAAAGATCATTTTCGCCGAGAAGCGATCTGGTTCGAGGTAGTGGATTTGGAGAGCCCCTATCATGCTCTGCTTGGCCGACCTGCTCTGGCCAAGTTCATGGCTGTGCCCCACTACGCCTACCTAAAGATGAAGATGCCGAGCTCGAAGGGGATCATCACGGTAGCCGGCGACTACAAGAAGTCCATCGAGTGCGCCATGGCCAGTAGCCGGTTGGCCGAGTCCCTCGTGGTGGCAGAAGAAAAGAAGATGCTGGAGCGGGTTGTGGCCATGGCCGGCAAGCAGCCGGCCCTGTCCCCCAACCCCAAAGATTGTGATGCGCAGGGCTCCTTCCAGCCTGCCAAAGAGACGAAGAAGATACCTCTGGACCCGGAGAGGTTCGGTGTCATTGGGGCGAACTTGGACAGTAAATAGGAAGGCGAGCTCGTCGACTTCCTCCGTGAGAATCGAGACATTTTTGCATGGTCCCCAAAGGACATGCCGGGTGTCCCGAAGGATTTCGCCGAGCACAAATTACATGTCCGAGCCGACGCGAAGCCGGTCAAGCAACCCCTCCGCCGACTGTCAGAAGAGAAGTGAAGAATCGTGGGAGAAGAGATAGCCCGGCTCCTTGCCGCTGGCTTTATCATGGAAGTGTTCTTTCCAGAGTGGCTTGCCAACCCAGTTCTGGTTCTGAAGAAGAATAACAAGTGGCGTATGTGTATAGACTACACCAGTCTGAACAAGGCCTGCCCAAAGGATCCGTTTGCTCTGCCACGGATTGACCAAGTGATAGACTCCACAGCCGGATGCGAGCTGTTGAGTTTTTTGGATGCGTACTCAGGGTACCATCAGATCAAGTTGGACCCAGCTGACCGCCTGAAGACTGCCTTCATCACACCCTTTGGAGCTTTCTGCTACCTGACTATGACATTCGGCTTGAGAAATGCCGGTGCCACTTTTCAGCGTTGCATGCAGAAATGCCTCTTGAAACAACTCGGCAGAAATGCCCACGTCTATGTAGACGACATCGTGGTGAAGACAGAGAAGCGCGGCACCCTGCTGGAAGACCTGAAAGAAACATTCGCCAACTTGCGCCGATTCCAAATCAAGCTCAACCCCGAGAAGTGCGTGTTCGGAGTGCCAGCCGGCCAGCTGCTAGGCTTCCTGGTCTCCAAACGCGGCATTGAATGCAACCCTGTCAAGATCAAGGCCATCGAGAGGATGGAGATTCCCACCAAACTGCGAGATGTGCAGAAGTTCACCGGCTGCCTGGCCTCCCTGAACCGTTTTATCAGCCGACTAGGAGAGAAGGCCCTCCCCCTGTACCGACTCATGAAGAAGTCCACTCACTTCGAGTGGAACGACCAAGCCGACCAAGCCTTCCATGAGTTGAAGAAGATGCTGACCACTCCGCCTGTCCTAGCAGCGCCGACTGAAAAGGAGCCCATGCTCCTCTACATTGCTGCGACTAGCCTAGTAGTCAGTACTGTTGTTGTGGTCCAGCGCCCGGAAGAAGGCTGAGCCCAGCTAGTCCAGAGGCCAGTGTACTATCTCAGCGAAGTGCTATCCAGCTCAAAGCAAAACTACCCGCACTACCAGAAGATGTGCTATGGGGTGTACTTCGCTGCCAAGAAACTGAAGCCCTACTTCCAAGAGCATCCCATCACGGTCGTGTGCACCGCCCCGCTCGCCGAGATCATAGGCAGCCGGGATGCATCCGGCCGGGTGGCTAAATGGGCCATTGCACTGGCGCCCTACACGATCTTCTACCAACCCCGCACCGCCATTAAGTCCCAAGCACTGGCCGACTTCCTCGTCGACTGGGCCGAAACCCAGTACCTACCGCCGGCTCCCGACTCTACCATTGGCAGATGCACTTTGACGGGTCCAAGATGCGCACCGGCTTGGGAGCCGGCATCGTCCTCACCTCTCCCAAAGACGACAAGCTCAAGTACACGCTGCAGATCCACTTCGCCGCCTCCAACAACGTGGCCGAGTACGAGGCGCTCGTACATGGGCTCCGGCTAGCCAAAGAGCTCGGCATACACCGGATCCTGTGTTACGGCGACTCAGACTTGGTGGACCAGCAGTCGTCTGGCGACTGCGACGCCAAGGACGCGAACATGGCGAGCTATCAATTCCTCGTCCAGCAGATCAGCGGATACTTCGAAGGGTGCGAGTTCCTTCACGTGCCAAGGGCCGACAACGACCAAGCAGATGCCCTAGCACGGATCGGCTCCACCGGACAAGCCATACCGACTGGCGTCTCCCTCCAGCGCCTCCTCAAGCCGTCCATCAAGCCATCTCCAGAGTCGGACTCTATCTTCGTACCGCCTGCACCAGATGCAGCTGGATCCGACTGGAAAAACCCCGCAGGCGGCACGGGGACTTCGACAACTGGCCCGGGGACTGCCGTAGTCGCATCCGGCCCGGAGACTTCAGAACCCGGCCTGGGGACTGCAGTAGTCGGCCCGGGGACTGCAACAACGCAAGAAGCGGTGGCCAACACCAACTCCACGCCACCCAACCCACCCACCCGAGTCATGGTGGCTACACTAACAGAAGAAGAAGTCACAGCTCCGTCATGGGCCCAGCCCATCCTCAAGTTCCTAGTCAGCAGAGAGCTGCCGGCTGGTGAGATCTCAGCAAGACTAGTGCAACGACGAGCCACAGCATATGCGATAATCAACAGAGAGCTTGTGAAGCGCTACGTCACTGGAATCTTCCAGCGTTGTGTCGAGCCAGAAAAAGGAGTGGCAATCCTCAAGGATATCCACCAAGGCGAATGCGGCCACCACGCAGCCTCAAGATCACTTGTGGCCAAGGCTTTCCGCCATGGTTTCTTCGGGCCGACTGCCTTGGAGGATGCTAAAGAAATAGTCAAGAGCTGCAGAGGATGCCAAGTTTTTAGTTCCAAGCAACACCTGCCGGCTTCTGCACTCAAGACCATTCCCCTCACCTCGCCTTTTGCCGTCTGGGGACTGGACATGGTGGGCCCTTTCAAGATAGCCCGCGGCGGCTTGACACATCTACTTGTCGCTGTGGACAAGTTCACAAAGTGGATCGAAGCAAAGCCGATTAAGAAGCTGAACGGGCTGACTGTCGTGACATTCGTCACTGACATCACTACTCGGTACGGCGTGCCGCACAGCATCATCACCGACAATGGCACGAACTTCGCCAAAGGAGCACTGGCACGTTTCTACGCGACGCAGGGCATCCGACTGGACTTAGCGTCCGTTGCCCACCCGCAGTCAAACGGCCAGGTCGAGCGAGCAAACGGACTCATCCTCTCCGGCATCAAGCCCCGACTGGTTGTACCACTGGAGCGATCGGCCGGCTGCTGGCTCGATGAGCTGCCGGCTGTACTCTGGAGTCTACGCACTACACCCAACAAGTCAACCGGCTTTACTCCATTTTTCCTCGTGTACGGTGCCGAGGCTGTCATCCCAACAGACATCGAGTTCGACTCGCCTCGGATCACCATGTACATGGAGGAGGAGGCCAAGGAAGCAAGAGAAGACGACGTCGACCTACTGGAATAAGGCCGGCTGTTAGCACTCAGCCGGTCCGTCATCTACCAGCAAGGGCTGCGCCGCTACTACAACCGCAAGGTCAAGCCAAGATCCTTCCAAGAGGGCAACCTTGTGCTCCGGCTGATCCAGCGAACAGCCGGCCAGCACAAGCTCTCGGCCCCTTGGGAAGGCCCCTTCGTCGTCAGCAAGGCACTCGGCAACGACTCCTACTACTTGATCGACACACAAAAACCAAGAGCACGCAAGAGAGATGACTCCGGCAAGGAGTCGGAGCGACCATGGAACGCGAACCTCCTGAGAAGATTTTACAGTTGAAAGCAGTATGTATCATGCTACCCTTTTGTATTAAGCACGAACCAACAGGCCCCCCGAACAGTACTCGGGGACTGCCTTTATCTATCTATGAATGACGAGTGTCATATCCATGAATGTATTATTACATTTGATTTCTTGTCTGGCACCGGGTTCGACTAGTCGGCCCGGGGACTGGCCGCCTTGAGCTATATTAAAAGTTCTACCTGAAGTCAGACAAATAGTGTGCCGGCTCCCAAGTCCTCTCTTACTGAAAGTCGCAGCTCGAAGAACCGACTGTCCGACTAGCAAGAGGCAAGGCAGCAAGGATGCCCACATGAAAAACGGCTAAGGACCAACGAACCTATATAGCAAAAAGACGGCCTCCAAACACGCTTGCCGGCTGTCAGAACAGCCGGCTGGCCGGCTTCCTAAACACTTAGCTTTAGTCCAGCAAAGCTAGAGTACTTCCCCCCCAATTGGCCAAGCACTCCTCCAGCTACAGATTGCAGAGCAACTCTCTGACTGGGGAGGCGGCAACCAAGGGAGGGCGGCAAAGGAAACAGCAGAAGGATAAAAAGCAAAGTACGAGGAAAAGCCAAATGCATGCATAAGTTATACATACATATAAAGCCCCCAACAGGCCGGCAATCAACATGGTTCGAATACACCCCCAGTGGGTGGAATTGTGCAGACTTAACAGAGTATTGTTCCAAAAGTAACAGGACAGGAAAACAAAAGACGGCAGACTAGACTAGGGCGCGGTGCGGGAGCCGAGCTGGTCGGTGAAGACGGCCTTGCCGGCTGAAGGAGTGGCCGCCTAGCGGGTCTCGGCTTGGTCACCACCAGTGGCAGGCGACGCACTCGCACGCGACGTGGTGCTGGAGGCGCGGTCAGGCTGAGGCTGGTCGGCTGCTCCACCAGCCGGCTCGGCGTCTTCACCCTCCTCCTCCTCTTCACCCTCGTCGCTGGAGTCGATCTCCTCCGCCGAGTCTTCACCGTCCACAGGGTTCAGCCCGAACCACTCCTCCGGCTGGGCGACACCGTTGTCATCTACCTCGGGGGCGAAGACGCTGGTGTCGGTGTAGTCGGCGATCGCCGAAGCCCGCCGGATGATAGCCGGCCACGCCGGCTCCAGCTCCATGTCGGCTTGCTGCCGCCAGGTAGCCAACTGATCCAGGCTCAGGCCGGGATACCAGGCCTTGACGAACTCCAGCGCCCGCCTGGCGCCGGACCGAGCCGCCGAGGCCTTCCAGGCTTCAAAGCGACCGACTGCCACCTCCAGCCAGTCAGCGGTCCGACTGGGGGTGCAAGGAACCACTTGACCGGGCCAGAGGGCGGCCAACACTTGCGCCCCGGCACGCTGAAGCCGGCAGAGCAGTCGGTTAGCCGGCTGGATGCGGGCCTGGATCGCCAGGAGCTGCTCCTCCAGCGAACGGCCGGCGGTTGGCGAAATCTCGAAGCCAGCCTGCCTTTGCGCTTGGCGGCGGGCCTCAATGGTCTGGTTGGCGGCGGTAGAATAGCCAGGGAAATATTCTGTGCAAAAAAGAAGAAGAAAAGAAGAAAAGAACACCAAGTCAGAAAACGAGCCAAAAGCGGCAGACGGAAAGAAAGGACGAAGAAGTAGGCGGCTTACCATCAACCAGATCTTCGATCTGACCATAGCCAGAGATCAGAGTTTGCCTCGCTTCAGCCCAGCCGGCCGCCTCCATCTCGTACTCGGCCTGGAGGGCGGCTTCGCGGTCCTGGACCGCCTTCAGAGCCACCTTGTGGCCTTCCTCCTAGTCGGCCAACTTCTTGGCCAGGCGGTCGCGCTCCTGCACCAAGACGGCGAGCTCGGCATCCTTGGCACGAAGGGCGGTCTGAGACTCTCCTAGCTGTGCCCTCAGACCGGCGCTAGCCGCTGCAGAGACGGCAGAAAAAGAAAGAACAGTAAGAGGAAGTCGTCAAGGAAGATCCGACCCGACTGCTCAGCAGTCGGCCCGAATCTCGGGGACTACACCCAGTGGGTGCGCTGACGCGCCCCCACATGAGATAAAGAACAAAGCACGTACCCCGGCTCTCAGTAAGGTCGGCGGTCTTCTGGGTCAGCTCCCGAGCCTGGGAGTTGAAGGCGGCCGCACGAAGGTTTTGGTAGTCCTGCAAGATAGACAGAAGATCGAAGTAAGAACAAGAATAGCAAAGACAAATCCACTAAGAAGTTCCAAGCCGCCTGCTCAGCAGCCGACTCGGAACTCGGGGACTACACCCAGTGGGTGCACTGATGTGCCCCCACGGAAGAAATCAAGATCAAGAAGAAGCAAGATGGGAAGACTAACCCGGATGGCCGCCCGCGTCGCAAGGAACTCGTCGGTGAACTGCCTCAGCGCCGTAGCCTGGGCCTGGAGCCGGGTCCGGACGTCCTGCGCGGCCACGTTCATCACGGCCGTCCCTCCGCCTGGCGTCCACCCCGAGGTAGCGCTGGCCACCTCCACGTCCTGGGCCGACGAGCTGGAGCCCACGGCCAGCTGCGGCTCCGACGCGGCCTTCTGTGGCTCTGACACAGCCTTCCCCGCGCGCCGGCTCGGCGGCATCCGGACCGCCATCTCAGTCCTCGCGGCCGGCTCGCCCCCCGCCGACGGCGCAGGCGGCAGATCAGGCCGGCCGCCTTGAGCCACCCCAGTTGGTGGGGTCGGGACCGGCGCCCTCTCCAGGACGACAACGTCGTCGTCCCTCTCAAGCCCCGGCTGGTCGCCGTCGGCTCCTTCTGGCGAGGGCTCCATGGCCCCAGGCGCTGCGACGCGCAGCGGGGTGACCATCAAGACCTCCTCCGCCGCCGCCGCAGCTGCAGCCTCCGCCTGGGCCTTGGCTGCGGCGTCGGCGAGCGCCTTCACCGCCTCCTCCTCCTGCGCCGCCTGGGCGGCCGCCGCCTTCCGTGCCACCGCCTCTCGCGCCTCCCGCTCCTCCCGCGCCTCCCGCGCGTTCCATTCTGTCGCTTCCTGAAGGTCGGCACGGGGGTCTACGCGGCGAGTGGTGCTCCCAGACCCCGTCGGCGACTCGACGACGGAGGCTGCAGTCGCCCGCTCAAGCGACAACGGAGCTCTGGTCGTTTGGAGAAAAAGACAAGGGTTCGGGAACCACCAGAGAAAAGAAAGAAAAAAGAGTATACGAAAGAATTCGAACTTACGCTGACACAGTCTGAGGTTGCTTCACCGTCTTGCGGAAGCGAGCCACCTTCGCGGCCGCCTCCTCCCGCCTGGTTGCTGCCGCCCCGCCCCTGGGTTTCTTCGTCCGACTGCCGAACAAACCCTGGGCGGCGCGACGCTTCTGCCCTCCGCCCCAAGCAGGCGGTGCAGCGGAGGAACCCGCGCCGCGTCCAGATGCCGGCCGGCGGCGCGGGGCGACTTCGGCCTTATCGTCGTCCGGCCAGTCATCGAAGGTGACTCCATGCCCGGAGCCGCCTGCTTCGCCGCTGGCTTGGCCACGACCCGGCTCGATGTTGTCGTCCATAGCAGCCGCCCCCAAGTCGGGGTCCTCCAGATCGTGCTCCGTCCGGTCGGGGACGAATCGATGCTCCGCGTCTGACCCGCCGGCCGGCCGAAGAAGAGGGCTCTGTCGAAAACAAGCCGACTAAGTTAGAGTCGGCCAAGAGGAACTCGGCAACAAAGTTAAGAGAAAAAGAAGAGACAAGGAGAGCATAGCGTGGGCGGTGGATTGGCTCGGTTGTATGGCTCCTTGCCGAACTGCCACTCTTCGGAGAGTTTGCAGTTCGCGAGGTAGTTCACCATATGGGCGACCTCCTCGTGCGGCATGTCCTTGGTGCACATCTGGGTCGGATCGAGCTGGCCGCTCATCTGACAGATCAGATGAGGACGGCTCTGGAGCAGAAGTACCTGGCGCGTGACGAAGGCGACCAGTAGGTCGGGCCCCGTCAAGCCCTCCGACTGGGTCATCACTCGCACTCGGGCGACGGCTGCGGACCCAGCCGGCGTCAGAGTCACGGCCCGGAAGGACCACTGGGGCCGCCTGCCCGCCGGTGGGCCGGCTACGTAAGCCGGCAGGTTGATGTAGTCGCCCCGTGGGGCGATGTTCTGCACATAGAAGTACGACTTTTGCCACTTCTTCACCGACTGGATCAGCGTGATGACGGGGAAGGGGTTGTTGGCGACCGACCTCCGCGACGCGATGACCAGTCTGAGCCTGCACGCCCTGCATGCGCGTGCCCAGCTTGGACTGGAAGAACTCCCCCCAGAGCTCGAGGGTAGGGAGGACGCCGAGGTAGCCTTCGCACAGGGTGACGAAGGCAGACAGCAGCACCACCGCGTTTGGGGTGAGGTGGTGCGGCTGGAGCTGGTAGAAATCGAGCCAGGAGCGGAAGAAGGCGCTCACGGGCAGGCCGATGCCGCGCAAGAAATGCGAGCGGAAGACCACCCGCTCGCCCTCCCGCGGCTCCGGCGTAATTTCCTTTGCCGGCGCGAGACGAACCTCCACCTTGTCCGCGCCGGGCAGCCGCCGCGTCTGGCGGAGGAACTCGACGTGATTCTCGTGGACGTTGGAGCCGTCCCAATCACCGCCATACTGCTCCGTGGCGGGAGGCATGGCAAAAACGAGCGCGGCAGCGGAGGAACATGTGGTGGAAGAGCGCGGCGGCGAGGCGCTGTTGCAAGAAACGGCAAGAGAAAGAATATGGTGGAAGGAGGAGGAGCGTGCGAGAGCCTGCCGCTCTCCCTCTCCCCCTACTTATAGCTTCGCGAGGTGAGGCCGGGGAGGCCGGACGTGGGGAGAGACGTGGGATTAACTGCACCCACTCCCCCCACGCCTCGCGATTATTACGCCCTAAAGGCGTGCCGAAACTGCCACGAGGAGACATGCGGGCGGTTTCGGGCTGCAGAGAATCCGCGCCTGGGCCCGGGCGTGGACGTGGCGGGCCCCCGCCCTGCGGCGACGTCCCGTCGCGCGCGTGGGCTGGCAGGCTTTCTGGCCGAGAGAGGCCACGTGGTTCGCAGGCGGCAAGTGGCCGGCCCGCGGCCCGGTGCACGTCCTGGCGAGTTCCCGCCCTCTGACTCCGGAGTTTTTCGGCCAAGGCGGCGCGCCTAACCAAAGCCGGCTCCCAGCTGCCGACTTGTCGAGATAGGAAGCTGACCGAGCTTCTCGACTCCTACCCAACCTCGAAGCCCAATTAGCTTCGGGGACTTCTGTTGGAGTAAATGGCCACAGGTAGCCTAACCGACTGCCCCTGGCTCTTCCAAAAAATTATCAGGCCTTTGGGCCTTCAAGCACTCCAAGCATTGGACCCCCTTCCCTGGCCGGCTACCTCTGAAGCCGACTCACGGAAGGCGGCCCAGCCTCAGTAACCTCCCTCCCCAGGATAACCACGGGGTGGCCGACTCCAGGAAGCCGTCCGTAAAAGATGCCGACTCCAAGAAGCCGGCCAAGACCGCAACCACCCAAGCTACGCCACATAACGGTGACAAGATGGGTGTGGCCACAGTGCGGCCCACTACCCCCGAAGCCTGAGGCAGGCATGGCCATAGGACACCGTACGGGAAGGCCATCCCCCGTTCGGCTCGGCACTGTAGCCATGCTAGCCTCGACGTCACCCACGGCAGACGTCGGTACGGCCCACGGGCGGCGGGCCCCTTCAGCCAGAGAGAGACGCGGAGGTGGCCCGGCCTCCCCCAGTCGGCCAAGGGCGTAGCCGGCTCCCAGAAGTCGGCTATCCCCTCCCTCGAAGCAAGTGCCACATTAAGGAGACAAGACGAGGTAAGGCAACAGTGAGAGCCCTCGAGGCGGCCCACTGTAGCCACGCTTACCTCAACGAAGCCCTCGTCATCAGAGGCGACGCAACAGTAAGCAGCCGCCGACAAGACCCTAGGCGGTGGGGCCGGCCTGTCGACCAAGAGGCCGGCAGCCGGTGGGACCCACCAGTCGGCGGGCCCCAACAGCCGGCGGAGAAGCCGGCGATCATAGACACTGACGGCTGGGACCAGTGCCCAGCCGGATTACAATTGTACCCCTTGGGGGTAGGCCTATATAAAACCCCCGGGGGCACCCATGCAAAGGGTTGGCTTCTAAGCATAGCACACACACCATAGAGAGAGAGAAGCGTGAGCTAGCCTTGTTCTTCTTCTCCATTGAACCCAACAGCTCTAGGAGCGATTGTAGCTACCTTTCCTGATCTAGTGATCATGCGGAGACCCCGCAGAGCAGGACTAGGGGTGTTATCTCCTCGGAGAGCCCCGAACCTGGGTAAGTTCCGCCGGCGTGCATGTCTTCGCCTCATCCCGTTTCCAGGCACCGGCGATGTCTTATTGGCACCCACAATGATAAGCCACCCGTTGGCATATGTCGCACCAACCACCCGACAGTAATATCTTTTATGGTCATGCACCCTTGATGAATGGTCTATTTTTGTTGAATCTCGATCGTAGTGATACACATATTCATAATATTGAAGCTAAAATATGCAAAGTTAATAATGATAGTGCAACTTATTTGTGGCACTGCCGTTTAGGTCATATTGGTGTAAAGCGCATGAAGAAACTCCATGCTGATGGGCTTTTGGAATCACTTGATGCTTGCGAACCATGCCTCATGGGCAAGATGACTAAGACTCCATTCTCCGAAACAGTGGAGCGAGTTATAACTCACAAGTATAGGGGATCGCAACAATTTTCGAGGGTAAAGTATGTAACCCAAATTTATAGATTCGACACAAAGGGAGCCAAAGAATATTTGAAGGTATTAGCAGCTGAGTTGTCAATTCAACCACACCTGGAGATTAATTATCTGCAGCAAAGTGATCAGTAGCAAAGTAGTTTGATAGTTTTGATAGTAGTGATAGTAGCAATAGTAACAGTAACAGTGACAGCAGTAATTCGTAGCAAGTGTAACAGTGATTATAGCAGTAGTAAAGCAGCAAGATCAATAAGAATAAATTTGTAGGCATTGGATCGGTGACTTGTTGGATGATATTCATCATGTGACAGTTATAACCTAGGGCGATACGGCACTAGCTCCAGTCCATCGATATAATGTAGGCATGTATTCCGTAAATAGTCATACGTGCTTTATTAAAAGAACTTGCATGACATCTTTTGTCCTACCCTCCCGTGGCAGCGGGGTCCATATTGGAAACTAAGGGATATTAAGGCCTCCTTTTAATAGAGAACCAGAACAAAGCATTAACACATAGTGAATACATGAACTCCTCAAACTACGGTCATCATCGAGAGTGGGCCCGATTGTTGTCACTCCGGGGTTGTCGGATCATAACACGGAGTAGGTGACTATAACTTGCAAGATCGGATCTAAAACATGGATATAATGATGAATTCATAAACGGTTCAGATCTGAGTTCATGGCACCCGGGCCCAAAGTGACAAGCATTAAGCATAGCAAAGTCATAGCAACATCAATCTAAGAACATAGTGGATACTAGGGATCGGGCCCTAACAAAACTAACTCAATTACATGATGAATCTCATCCAACTCCTTGATATGTCCATTTTGCATCATGCTTTTATATCGATATTTATTACATTTTGGGCTATTATTACAGATTATGTCACAATACTTATGCCTATTCTCTCTTATTTTACAAGGTTTACATGAAGAGGGAGAATGCCGGCAGCTGGAATTCTGGGCTGGAAAAGGAGCAAATATTAGAAACCTATTCTGCACAACTCCAAGAGTCCTGAAACTTCACGGAGGCACGTTTTGGAATATATAAAAATATTGGCGAAAGAATCAACCAGAGGGGGCCACACCCTGGCCACGAGGGTGGGGGGCGCGCCCTACCCCCTGGGCGCGCCCCCTGTCTCGTGAGCCCCCTGGCAGGCCTCCAGTGCCCATCTTCTGCTATATGAAGTCTTTCGTCCAAGAAAAATTAAGAAGGAAGCTTTCGGGATGAAGCACCGCCGTCTCGAGGCGGAACCTTGGCGGAACCAATCTAGGGCTCCGGCGGAGCTGTTCTGCCGGGGAAATATCCCTCCGGGAGGGGGAAATCATCACCATCGATCCTCTCATCGGGAGGGGGTCAATCTCCATCAACATCTTCACCAGCACCATCTCATCTCAAACCCTAGTTCATCTCTTGTATCCAATCTTTGTCTGAAAACCTCAGATTGGTACCTGTGGGTTGCTAGTAGTGTTGATTACTCCTTGTAGTTGATGCTAGTTGGTTTATTTGATGGAAGATCATATGTTCAGATCCTTGATACGTCTCCAACGTATCTATAATTTTTGATTGTTCCATGCTATTATATTATCTGTTTTGGATGTTTATGGGCTTTATTAAACACTATTATATTATTTTTGGGACTAACCTATTAACCCAGAGCCCAATGCCAGTTTCTGTTTTTTCCCTTGTTTCAGTGTTTCGCAGAAAAGGAATATCAAACGGAGTCCAAACGGAATGAAACCTTCGGGAGCGTGATTTTTGGAACGAACGTGATCCAGGAGACTTGGAGTTGAAGTCAAAGAAGCCTCGAGGTGGCCACGACGCAGGGAGGCGCGCCCCCACCCTCATGGGCCCATCGTGGCTCCCCTGACCGACTTCTTTCACATATATATATATATCCATATACCCTAAAAACATCAAAGAACAGAATAGATCGGGTTTTCCGCTGCCGCAAGCCTCTGTAGCCACCAAAAACCAATCGGGACCCTGTTCCGGCACCCGGCCGGAGGGGGGATCCCTCACCGATGGCCATCTCCATCATCCCGGCGCTCTCCATGACGAGGAGGGAGTAGTTCACCCTCGGGGCTGAGGGTATGCACCAGTAGCTATGTGTTTGATCTCTCTCTCTCTCTCGTGTTCTTGAGGTGGTACGATCTTGATGTATCGCGAGCTTTGCAATTATAGTTGGATCTTATGATGTTTCTCCCCCTCTACTCTCTTGTAATGGATTGAGTTTTCCCTTTGAAGTTATCTTATCGGATTGAGTCTTTAAGGATTTGAGAACACTTGATGTATGTCTTGCATGTGCGTATCTGTGGTGACAATGGGATATCACGTGATTCACTTGATGTATGTTTTGGTGATCAACTTGCGGGTTCCGCTCGTGAATCTATGCATAGGGGTTCGCAAACGTTTTTGTCTTGACTCTCCGGTAGAAACTTTGGGGCACTCTTTGAAGTTCTTTGTGTTGGTTGAATAGATGAATCTGAGATTGTGTGATGCATATCGTATAATCATGCCCTTGGATACTTGAGGTGACATTGGAGTATCTAGGTGACATTAGGGTTTTGGTTGATTTGTGGCTTAAGGTGTTATTCTAGTACGAACTCTATGATAGATCGAACGGAACGAATAGCTTCATGTTATTTTACTACGGACTCTTGAATAGATCGACCAGAAAGGATAACTTTGAGGTGGTTTCGTACCCTACCATAATCTCTTTGTTTGTTCTCCGCTATTAGTGACTTTGGAGTGACTCTTTGTTGCATGTTGAGGGATAGTTATATTATTGTTGAGAGAACTTGCACTAGTGAAAGTATGAACCCTAGGCCTTGTTTCCTAGCATTGCAATACCGTTTACGCTCACTTTTATCATTAGTTACCTTGCTGTTTTTATATTTTCAGATTACAAAAACCTATATCTACCATGCATATTGCACTTGTATCACCATCTCTTCGCCGAACTAGTGCACCTATACAATTTACCATTGTATTGGGTGTGTTGGGGACACAAGAGACTCTTTGTTATTTGGTTGCAGGGTTGTTTGAGAGAGACCATCTTCATCCTACGCCTTCCACGGATTGATAAACCTTAGGTCATCCACTTGAGGGAAATTTGCTACTGTCCTACAAACCTCTGCACTTGGAGGCCCAACAACGTCTACAAGAAGAAGGTTGTGTAGTAGACATCTAGCTCTTTTCTGGCGCCGTTGCCGGGGAGGTGAGTGCTTGAAGGTATATCTTTAGATCTTGCAATCGAATCTTTTAGTTTCTTGTTTTATCACTAGTTTAGTATATAAAAGAAAACTACAAAAAAAATGGAATTGAGTTTGCCTCATACGCTTCATCTTTTTAATATCTTTCGTGAGTGTGATGGAAAGGAAAATTGTGCCAAAGTGTTAGAAGAAGAATGCATTAAAATGTTTGGAACTAAATCTTTGGATGATGAGCATGATTAAAATGTTGTTAGTATGAACTCTTTGAATATCCATGGTACTAATGATGATTGCACTATTCATGATGAAAATGCTTCCTATAAGCATGTCGATTTCTGTGGAGTGCATAGAGTTTGCAAATACATACCAAAAAGGGAAGATAGATTTTGTAAGAGGCACAAGCACTTAGAAACTAAATGGTTGCAAGAAAGGTTAAATGTTAGTGCGGAAAATTTAAAATATCTTAGCCATACTTGTGAACTTTGCAATGAACATGGTCATTTAAATATCAAATGCAAATTGTTTCATGATCGAATCGTGTCCAAAAATTGTGATGACTTGATTTCCCTTGCACATCATAATGAACTTAGTTTGCTTTTGGGTTATGAAGAAATGAAACGTCAAACTAAGATTATTCCCGAATATAACCTCGAGAAATTCCTCGATATTGATCTAGAAGAAATTTATATGTATTGTGCGGTGAATTGCATTGAAAATCCTTATATTGCCAATTACATAAAGAAAAGAAAACAAATAGAAGATGAAGTGAATACTAACGAAAAGGAAGAGACTTCCCAATATTCTCCTATTATTTCTTATGATGAATCAGGTAACGAGGAGGAACCTTCTATTCAACCAATCTCATTAATAAGGAGCTCCAAAAAGAGGATTGAACCTACACATGATGTGAAGAAGAAAAAGAAAAGATGGAGAAGCAAAGGTAGAAAGGTATCTCTCCCAAATGATGTTGCTCCTACTACTCATTGTGATGGTGATAATTGCTATACTATAGGTGCTATCCATACTATTAATGATGAGAGTGATTATGCTTATGATATGAAAAGGCCCAAGCTTGGGGATGCTATGTTTGATGAAGATGATGTTTTTTAGAATATATTGCTGCAATTAATGTTTGTCCCAAGCTTTGGGATGCTACGTTTAATGAAGATGATATTTTTAGCCTCCCAAGTTTTGATATGCAAATTTGTTATGATGATAGCATGCCTCCTACTTATGATGATTATATTGATGAAAGTGGGTTTGGAAGAGTGTCAACTTTAGGAAGTAAAGATCCCACTATTTTGGAGGATGTTTAATCTTATTGTGATAATTATGAATGTGGATTTGGAGAAGTCATGACTTTATTTAGTAATGATTCCACTATCTTGGAAGAGGTTTCAGTCGATTATGATGAGAACAAAGTTGCTACTTATGATGATTATTGTGATAACACTTATGCTATAAAAAGTAGTGATGATTATATTTATAAAACTTGTCATGATTATGATTACCCTTTTTCTGAACATTACTCATTTAATGTGGAAACAATTTATAGTATTCGAGTTTCTTATGATACTCCCACTGTTCCGAATGAGAAGAATTTTGCTTATGTGGAGAGTAGTAAAAATTCTATACTTGTAGATCATGAAAAGAATGCTTTAGGTGCTGGTTATATTGTTGAATTCATTCATGATGCTACTGAAAAATATTATGAGGGAGGAATATATGCGTCTAGGAATTGCAATAATATCAAGTTTCCTCTCTATGTGCTTAAAGTTTTGAAGTTATGCTTGTTTTACCTTCCTATGCTAGTTGATTATTGTTCCCATAAGTTGTTTGCTCACAAAATCCCTATGCATAGGAAGTGGTTAGACTTAAATGTTCTAGTCATATTATTCATGATGCTCTCTTTATGTTTCAATTCTTATCTTTTATGTGAGCATCATTGAAATCATCATGCCTAGCTAGGGGCGTTAAACGTTAGCGCTTGTTGGGAGGCAACCCAATTTTATTTTAGTTTCTTGATTTCTGGTTCTGTTTAGGAATAAATAATCTATCTAGCTTCTGGTTAGATGTGGTTTTATGTTTTAATTAGTGTTTGTGCCAAGTAGAACCTTTGGGAAGACTTGGGTGAAATCTTTATGATCTTGCTGTAAAAAACAGAAACTTTAGCGCTCATGAGATTAGCTAAAAATTTTTACTGGAGAGTGCTATTTAGTTGATTCTTTTTGAATATGGTTACTAGACAAATTCCTCAGGTCCACCAATTTATTTCAGAATTTTTGGAATTACAGAAGTATTCGAATGATACAGATTACTACAGACTGCTCTGTTTTTGACAGATTCTGTTTTCTATGTGATGTTTGCTTATTTTGATGAATCTATGAGTGGTATCGGAGGGTATGAACCATAGAGAAGTTGGAATACAGTAGATATTACACCAATATGAATTTATAATGAGTTCACAACAGTACCTAAGTGGTGGTTTTATTTTCTTATACTAACGGAGCTTACGAGTTTTCTGTTAAGTTTTGTGTTGTGAAGTTTTCAAGTTTTGGGTAAAGATTCGATGGACTATGGAATGAGGAGTGGCAAGAGCCTAAGCTTGGGGATTCCCAAGGAACCCCAAGGTAATATTCAAGGACAACCAAGAGCCTAAGCTTGGGGATGCCCTGGATGGCATCCCCTCTTTCGTCTTCGTTCATCGGTAACTTTACATGGAGCTATATTTTTATTCACCACATGATATGTGTTTTGCTTGGAGCGTCATTTTATTTTATTTTGTTTTGCTTGATGTTTGAATAAAAATACCAAGATCCTGAAATTCTTAAATGTTAGAGAATCTTCACATAGTTGCATAATTATTCGACTACTCATTGATCTTCACTTATATCTTTTGGAGTAGTTTGCCGTTTGTTCTAGTGCTTCACTTATATTTTTTAGAGCACGACGGTGGTTTTATTTTGAAGAAATTTATGAACTCTCATGCTTCACTTATATTATTTTGAGAGTCTTTAGAACAGCATGGTAATTTGCTTTGGTTATGAATTTAGTCCTAATATGATTGGCATCCAAGAGGGATATAATAAAAAAATTCATATAAAGTGCATTGAATACTACAAGAAGTTTGATTCTTTATGATTGTTTTGAGATATGAAGATGGTGATATTAGAGTCATGCTAATTGAGCAGTTGTGAATTTGAGAGATACTTGTGTTAAAGTTTGTGATTCCCGCAGCCTGCATGTATGGTGAACCGTTATGTGATGAAGTCGGAGCATGATTTATTTATTGATTGTCTTCCTTATGAGTGGCGGTCGGGGACGAGCGATGGTCTTTTCCTACCAATCTATCCCCCTAGGAGCATGCGCGTAGTACTTTGTTTCGATAACTAATAGATTTTTGCAATAAGTATGTGAGTTCTTTATGACTAATGTTGAGTCCATGGATTATATGCACTCTCACCCTTCCACCATTGCTAGCCTCTCTAAATACCGCGCACCTTTCGCCGGTATCATACACCCACCATATATCTTCCTCAAAACAGCCACCATACCTACCTATTATGGCATTTCGATAGCCATTCCGAGATATATTGCCATGCAACCTTCCACCGTTCCGTTTATTATGACACGCTTCATCATTGTCATATTGCTTTGCATGATCATGTAGTTGACATTGTATTTGTGGCAAAGCCACCGTTCATAATTCTTTCATATATGTCACTCATGATTCACTGCATATCCCGGTACACCGCCGGAGGCATTCATATAGAGTCATATTTTATTCTAAGTATCGAGTTGTAATTCTTGAGTTGTAAGTAAATAAAAGTGTGATGATCATCATTATTAGAGCATTGTCCCAGTGAGGAAAGGATGATGGAGACTATGATTCCCCCACAAGTCGGGATGAGACTCCGGACTAAAAAAAGGGGGGGCATAAAAAAAGAGAAAAGGCCCAAATAAAAAAATTAAAAATAAAATAAAAAACGAGAGAAAAAAAAGAGAGAAGGGACAATGCTACTATCCTTTTATCACACTTGTGCTTCAAAGTAGCACCATGATCTTCATGATAGAGAGTCTCCTATGTTGTCACTTTCATATACTAGTGGGAATTTTACATTATAGAACTTGGCTTGTATATTCCAATGATGGGCTTCCTCAAATTGCCCTAGGTCTTCGTGAGCAAGCAAGTTGGATGCACACCCACTTAGTTTCTTTTGTTGAGCTTTTATACACTTATAGCTCTAGTGCATCCGTTGCATGGCAATCCCTACTCACTCACATTGATATCTATTGATGGGCATCTCCATAGCCTGTTGATACGCCTAGTTGATGTGAGACTATCTTCTCCTCTTTTGTCTTCTCCACAACCACCATTCTATTCCACCTATAGTGCTATGTCCATGGTTCACGCTCATGTATTGCGTGAAGATTGAAAAAGTTTGAGAACATCAAAAGTATGAAACAATTGCTTGGCTTGTCATCGGGGTTGTGCATGATTTAAATATTTTGTGTGATGAGGATAGAGCATAGCCAGACTATATGATTTTGTAGGGATAACTTTCTTTGGCCATGTTATTTTGAGAAGACATGATTGCTTTGTTAGTATGCTTGAAGTATTATTGTTTTCATGTCAATATTAAACTTTTCTTTTGAATCTTATGGATCTGAATATTCTTGCCACAATAAAGAAGATTACATTGATAAATATGTTAGGTAGCATTCCACATCAAAAATTCTGTTTTTATCATTTACCTACTCGAGGACGAGCAGGAATTAAGCTTGGGGATGCTGATACGTCTCCAACGTATCTATAATTTTTGATTGTTCCATGCTATTATATTATCTGTTTTGGATGTTTATGGGCTTTATTAAACACTTTTATATTATTTTTGGGACTAACCTATTAACCCAGAGCCCAATGCCAGTTTCTGTTTTTTCCCTTGTTTCAGTGTTTCGCAGAAAAGGAATATCAAACGGAGTCCAAACGAAATGAAACCTTCGAGAGCGTGATTTTTGGAACGAACGTGATCTAGGAGACTTGGAGTTGAAGTCAAGGAAGCTTCGAGGTGGCCACGAGGCAGGGAGGCACGCCTGCCCCCTGGGCATGCCCCCCACCCTCGTGGGCCCCTCGTGGCTCCCCTGACCGGCTTCTTTCGCCTATATATATCATATACCCTAAAAACATCGAAGAACAGAATAGATCGGGAGTTCCTCCGCCGCAAGCCTCTGTAGCCACCAAAAACCAATCGGGACCCTATTCCGGCACCCTGCCGGAGGGGGGATCCCTCACCGATGGACATCTCCATCATCCCGGCGCTCTCCATGACGAGGAGGGAGTAGTTCACCCTCGGGGCTGAGGCTATGTACCAGTAGCTATGTGTTTGATCTCTCTCTCTTGTGTTCTTGAGGTGGTACAATCTTGATGTATCGCCAGCTTTGCTATTATAGTTGGATCTTATGATGTTTCTCCCCCTCTACTCTCTTGTAATGGATTGAGTTTTCCCTTTGAATTATCTTATCGGATTGAGTCTTTAAGGATTTGAGAACACTTGATGTATGTCTTGCATGTGCGTATCTGTAGTGACAATGGGATATCACATGATTCACTTGATGTATGTTTTGGTGATCAACTTGCGGGTTCCGCTCGTGAATCTATGCATAGGGGTTGGCACACGTTTTCGTCTTGACTCTCCGGTAGAAACTTTGGGGCACTCTTTGAAGTTCTTTGTGTTGGTTGAATAGATGAATCTGAGATTGTGTGATGCATATCGTATAATCATGCCCGTGGATACTTGAGGTGACATTGGAGTATCTAGGTGACATTAGGGTTTTGGTTGATTTGTGTCTTAAGGTGCTACTCTAGTACGAACTCTATGATAGATCGAACGGAAAGAATAGCTTCATGTTATTTTACTACGAACTCTTGAATAGATCGACCAGAAAGGATAACTTTGAGGTGGTTTCGTGTCCTACCATAATCTCTTCGTTTGTTCTCCGCTATTAGTGACTCTTTGTTGCATGTTGAGGGATAGTTATATGATCCAATTATGTTATTATTGTTGGGAGAACTTGCACTAGTGGAAGTATGAACCCTAGGCCTTGTTTCCTAGCATTGCAATACCGTTTACGCTCACTTTTATCATTAGTTACCTTGCTGTTTTTATATTTTCAGATTACAAAAACCTATATCTACCATCCATATTGCAGTTGTATCACCATCTCTTCGCCGAACTAGTGCACCTATACAATTTACCATTGTATTGGGTGTGTTGGGGACACAAGAGACTCTTTGTTATTTGGTTGCAGGGTTGTTTAAGAGAGACCATCTTCATCCTACGCCTCCCACGGATTGATAAACCTTAGGTCATCCACTTGAGGGAAATTTGCTACTGTCCTACAAACCTCTGCACTTGGAGGCCCAACAACGTCTACAAGAAGAAGGTTGTGTAGTAGACATCAATCCTTTCTGCATATTAATACCCCTCTGATTATGAACATGAATATGATTTGTGAGTAGTTACATTTGTTCCTGAGGACATGGGAGAAGTCTTGCTATAAGTAGTCATGTGAATTTGGTATTCGTTCGATATTTTGATGAGATGTATGTTGTCTCTCCTCTAGTGGTGTTATGTGAACGTAGAATACATGACACTTTGATGACCCACAAGTATAGGGGATCTATCATAGTCCTTTCGATAAGTAAGAGTGTCGAACCCAACGAGGAGCAGAAGGAAATGATAAGCGGTTTTCAGCAAGGTATTCTCTGCAAGCACTGAAATAATAGGTAACAGATATTTTTGTGATAGGATAATTTGTAATGAGCAACAAGTAACAAAAGTAAATAAAGTGCAGCAAGGTGGCCCAATCCTTTTTGTAGCAAAGGACAAGCCTGGACAAACTCTTATATAGAGAAAAGCGCTCCCGAGGACACATGGGAATTATCGTCAAGCTAGTTTTCATCACGTTCATATGATTCGCGTTCGGTACTTTGATAATTTGATATGTGAGTGGACCGGTGCTTGGGTACTGCCCTTACTTGGACAAGCATCCCACTTATGATTAATCTCTATTGCAAGCATCCGCAACTACAACAAAAGTATTAAGGTAAACCTAACCTCTATTGCAAGAGTCTCGTCCCGAAAGCTTGCTTCTGATTTTTGTTCGTACGAAAGACCTCATATAGCAGAAGATGGGCACCAGAGGGCCAACAGGGGGCCCACGAGGCAGGGGGCGCGCCCAGGGGGGTAGGGCATGCCCCCCACCCTCGTGGCCAGGTGGAGGCCCCCCTGACGTATTTCTGCCGCTCAATATTTTTTTATTTCCAAAAATAACTTTCGTGGAGTTTCAGGACTTTTGGAGTTGTGCAGAATAGGTCTCTAATATTTGCTCCTTTTCCAGCCCAGAATCCCAGCTGCCGGCATTCTCCCTCCTTATGTAAACCTTGTAAAATAAGAGAGAATAGGCATAAGTATTGTGACATAATGTGTAATAACAGCCCATAATGCAATAAATATCGATATAAAAGCATGATGCAAAATGGACATATCAACTCCCCCAAGCTTAGACCTCGCTTGTCCTCAAGCGGAAGCCGATAACGATAAATATGTCCACATGTTTAGAGGTAGAGGTGTTGATAAAATAAAATACGGACATGAGGGCATCATGATTATTCTCATAACAACAACATATATGGATATTGTCATATGATTTCTTATGCTCAAGTAATAATCTATTCACAATGCAAAGTATGAATCAGAAACTTTATTGAGAACTAACAAACTATAATCTCAGTCATTGAAGCAATTGCAATTTATCATAACATCAGAAAGAGTCTATGTCAGAGCTTTCTAGCAAGTCCACATACTCAACTATCATTTAGTCTTTCATAATTGCTAACACTCACGCAATACTTGTGGTTACGGAGTTTTAATCGGACACAGAGAAAGATAGGGGCTTATAGTTTCGCCTCCCAACCTTTTACCACAAGGGTAATGTCAACAATAATAACTCATGCTACCCTACATCCAATTAGGTATATTTATCAGGATCTTTCCAAAATCCTGTGCTTGCCAAAGGATAAAATATAAAAAGGAAAGGTGAAGATCACCATGACTCTTGCATAAGGTAGAAGATAATAATAAAAGATAGGCCCTTCGCAGAGGGAAGCAGAGGTTGCCATGCGCTTTCAGGGTTGGATGCGCAAAATCTTAATGCGAAAGAACGTCACTTTATATTGCCACTTGTGATATGAACCTTTATTATGCAGTCCGTCGCTTTTATTTCTTCCACATCACAAGATCGTATAAAGCTTATTTCCTCCACACCAATCAATCACACATATTTAGAGAGCAATTTTTATTGCTTGCACCGGTGACAACTTACTTGAAGGATCTTACTCAATCCATAGGTAGATATGGTGGACTCTCATGGCAAAACTGGTTTAAGGGTTTTTGGAAGCACAAGTAGTATCTCTACTTGGTGCAAAGAATTTGTCTAGCATGAGGGGGAAAGGCAAGCTCAACATGTTGAATGATCCATGACAATATACTTTATCTCAGATATAAGAAAACATAACCCATTACGTTGTCTTCCTTGTCCAACATCAACTCTTTAGCATGTCATATTTTAATGAGTGCTCCCAATCATAAAAGTTGTCCAAGATAGTATATTTATATGTGAAACCTCTCTTTGTTTATTACTTCCTATTAATTGCAACGATGACCAAAGCTATGTTTGTCAACTCTCAACAATTTTTAATCATCATACTCTTTCTATGTGAAGTCATTACTCTCAATAAGATCAATATGATCTCTTTGTTTCTTTTTATTCTTTTTCTCTTATTCACTCAAGATCATGGCAAAATAATCAAGCCCTTGACTCAACACTAATCTTTATTATATAGCTCACGGACTCGATTACATGGAGAGATCATAAAGCAAAACTCAAAACTAGATCATACCAAAACTTTATTCTACTAGATCAAGATACTACTAAAAGGATTGAACTAAGAAAAAGGTAAAGATAGAGATGTGATGGTGATACGATACCGGGGCACCTCCCCCAAGCTTGGCAGTTGCCAAGGGGAGTGCCCATACCCATGTGATTATGTCTCCTTCTTCGGGGATGGTGATGTGATATTCTTGGCGATAATGCCCCTCAGGATACGATTCTCTTCCTCGAGCTTATTGAGTTGCTGCTTGAGATCCATTATCTCCTTACGAAGCTTCCCTGTAACGGCTAAAGCTCCTTGCACCCAAGGGTGTTGCATAGCTGCGGGAGAACAAGTGACACTCTTCTTCATATTTTCATAAGAAAGAAATCTAACATTGGAAGGGATAACCGAGTTTGGAATAGCTGAGCTCTATAGTTCCCCCATCGTGAACCCAGCTCGGAAGCGAGAAGTGACTTCTTGATTCTCCATGGCATCTATCCTCATCAAATCAGCCTCCATCTCTTCCTCCGTTGCTGGCCCAAAGTGGTCAGCATCGCTGTTTGTCCTTGGTCTCGATGCCAGATGAGACACCCGGCTCTCCCCGATTGACTCTTGAGAAGACATCTTGCTCTAATCGTAGCAGCAACAGCTCGAAACAAGAACAGAGGATATTTGTGTGATACAGGAGTCAAAACCTTCAGGGGATTATATAATGAATTTTTACCGACCAAAATATGTATCGTGCAAGAAAACGGAGTCCGGAGAGCACACGAGGTGCCCACGAGGTAGGGGGCGCGCCCAGGGGGGTAGGGCGCACCCTCCACCCTCGTGGAGCCCTTGTGTCCTTCTCGGACTGCTTCTTATTTTTCTATTTTTCTAAATATTCCAAAACGGAGAAATATTGCCATTAGAACTGTTTTGGAGTCGGTTTACTTACCGTACCACATACCTATTCCTTTTCGGAGTCTGAAACATTCCGGAAAGTGTCCCTTATGTATTCCTCCGGGGTTACGGTTTCAATAACATTGGTTTCAACATTTATGGGATTACCTGAGATATAATGTTTGATTCTTTGACCGTTCACCACCTTCGGATTTGTGCCTTCGAAGTTGTTGATTTTTATGGCACCGGAATGATAGACCTCCTCGATAACGTAAGGACCTTCCCATTTAGAGAGAAGTTTTCCTGCAAAAAATCTTAAACGAGAGTTGTATAGCAATACATAATCACCTACATTAAACTCACGCTTTTGTATTCTTTTGTCATGCCATCTTTTAACCTTTTCTTTAAACAATTTGGTATTATCATAGGCTTGGGTTCTCCATTCATCAAGTGAGCTAATGTCAAATAACCTCTTCTCACCAGCTAGTTTGAAATCATAATTGAGCTCTTTAATAGCCCAATATGCCTTATGTTCTAGTTCGAGAGGTAAGTGACATGCTTTTCCATAAACCATTTTATACGGAGACATACCCATAGGATTTTTATATGCAGTTCTATAGGCCCATAATGCATCATCAAGTTTCTTGGACCAATTCTTTCTAGATCTATTAACAGTCTTTTGCAAAATCAATTTGAGCTATCTATTACTCAATTCTACTTGACCACTAGACTGCGGGTGATAAGGAGATGCAATTCTATGATTAACATCATACTTAGCAAGCATTTTACGGAAAGCACCATGAATAAAATGTGAACCACCATCAGTCATCAAATATCTAGGGACTCCAAACCTCGGAAAAATAACCTTTTTAAGCATTTTAATAGAAGTTTTATGATCAGCACTACTAGTTGGAATAGCTTCTACCCACTTAGTAACGTAATCAACAGCAACTAAAATATGTGTATAACCATTAGAGGCAGGAAAAGGTCCCATATAATCAAAGCCCCAAACATCGAATGGTTCAATAACAAGTGAATAATTCATAGGCATTTCTTGATGTCTACTAATATTACCTATTCTTTGACATTCATCACAAGATAAGACAAACTTACGGGCATCCTTGAAGAGAGTAGGCCAATAAAAACCGGATTGCAATACCTTATGTGCAGTTCTATCTCCAGCGTGGTGTCCTCCATAAGCCTCGGAGTGACACTTGCGTAGGATCTGTTCCTGTTCATGCTCAGGTACACAACGTCTAATAACACCATCTACTCCTTCTTTATAGAGATGTGGGTCATCCCAAAAGTAATGTCTCAAATCATAGAAAAACTTTTTCTTTTGCTGGTATGTGAAACTAGGTGGTATAAATTTAGCAACAATATAATTAGCATAATTAGCATACCATGGAGCAGTACGAGAAGTATTTATGACATTTAATTGCTCATCAGGAAAGCTATCATCAATAGGTAGTGGGTCATCAAGAACATTTTCTAACCTAGACAAGTTGTCTGCAACGGGGTTCTCAGCTCCTTTTCTATCAACAATATGCAAATCAAATTCTTGTAGCAAGAGAACCCATCTAATAAGTCTAGGTTTAGCATCTTTCTTTTCCATAAGATATTTAATAGCAGCATGATCCGTGTGAATAGTTACTTTAGAATCGACAATATAAGGTCTGAACTTATCACAAGCAAATACAACTGCTAAGAATTCCTTTTCAGTAGTAGCATAATTTCTCTGAGCATTGTCTACAGTTTTACTAGCATAATGAATAACATTTAATTTCTTATCAACTCTTTGCCCTAGAATAGCACCTACAGCATAATCACTAGCATCACACATAATTTCAATGGGTAAATTCCAATTAGGTGGCTAAACAATAGGTGCAGAGATCAATGCTTTCTTAAGTATTTCAAATGCTTCTACACAATCATCATCAAAAACAAATGGTATATCTTTTTGTAATAAATTAGTCAGAGGCCGAGAAATTTTTGAGAAGTCCTTAATGAACCTCGTATAAAAACCGGCGTGACCAAGGAAACTTCTTATACCTTTGATGTCCTTGGGACATGGCATCTTTTCAATAGCATCAACCTTGGCTTTATCAACCTCAATACCTCTTTCAGAAACTTTATGCCCCAAGACAATACCTTCATTAACCATAAAGTGACACTTTTCCCAATTCCGGACAAGATTAGTTTCTTCACATCTCTGCAAAACTCGATCAAGGTTGCTCAAGCAATCATCAAAAGAGGATCCATAGACGGAAAAATCATCCATGAAAACCTCACAAATCTTTTCACTAGCCATCATGCATCTTTGAAAGGTAGCAGGTGCATTACATAAACCAAAAGGCATACATCTATAAGCAAAAGTACCAAAAGGGAAAGTAAAAGTAGTCTTTGGTTCATCATTGGCTGACACAGGTATTTGAGAGAAACGAGAATAACCATCTAGAAAGCAAAAATGTGTATGTTTGGATAATCTTTCTAGCATTTGATCGATAAAAGGTAAGGGGTAATGATATTTTTTAGTAGCCTTATTTAATTTGCGGAAATCAATTACCATCCTATAACCTGTAATAATTCTTTGCGGGATCAACTCATCTTTATCATTAGGAACGACGGTAATACCTCCCTTCTTAGGGACACAATGGGCAAGACTTACCCACTGACTATCCGCAACGGGATAAATTATACCTTCCTCAAGGAGCTTTAGTATTTATTTTCTTACCACTTCTTTCATCTTAGGATTCAGCCGTCGTTGATGATCACGAACTGGTTTGGCATCTTCCTCCAAATTTATTTTATGTTGACATAGAGTGGGACTAATGCCCTTAAGATCATCAAGAGTATATCCAATAGCAGCACGGTGCTTCTTCAAAGTTTTCAATAATCTCTCTTCTTCATGCTCTGGAAGGTTAGCACTAATAATAATAGGATATATCTTTTTCTCATCAAGATAAGCATATTTAAGAGTACCAGGTAACGGTTTAAGCTCAAACACGGGATCACCCTTGGGTGGAGGAGGATCCCCTAGGATTTCAACAGGCAAATTGTGTTTCAGGATAGGTTCCTGTTTAAAGAATACTTCATCTATTTCCCTTCTTTCATTCATAAACATATCATTTTCATGGTCTAGCAAATATTGTTCTAAAGGATCACTAGGAGGTACGGCAATAGAATCAAGACCAATTATTTCATCCTTACTACGCAATTCCTCTTCACGGTGTTGTCTACTAAATTTAGAAAAGTTGAACTCATGAGACATATCACCCAAACCAATAGTAACAACATCCTTTTCGCAGTCTATCCTAGCATTAACAGTGTTCAAGAAGGATCTACCAAATATAATGGGACAAAAGCTATCTTGTGGGGAACCAAGAACAAGAAAATCAGCAGGATATTTAGTTTTCCCACACAAGACTTCAACATCTCTAACAATTCCCATTGGTGAAATAGTATCTCCATTGGCAAGTTTAATTGTGACATCAATATCTTCTAACTCAGTAGGTGCAATATCATGCTTAATTTATTTGTATAAGTCAATAGGTATTGCACTAGCACTAGCACCCTTATCACATAAGCCATGATAACAATGATCCCCTATTTTAACAGAAATAACAGGCATGCCTACCATAGATCTATGTTTATCTTTAGCACAAGGTTTGGCAATTCTAGCAGTTTCATCACAGAAATGAATAACATGCCCATCAATATTATCAGACAAGAGATCTTTTACAATAGCAATATTAGGTTCAACTTTAATTTGCTCAGGAGGTGTATAAGTTCTAATATTGCTTTTACGGACCACAGTTGAAGCTTTAACATGATCCTTTATTCTAACAGGGAAAGGTGGTTTCCCAACATAAGAAGTAGGAACAATAGAATCATTATAAGTGATAGTCTTTTCTTCAACTTTAATAGGTGCAGCTACTTTTACTTCTATGGGAGGATGATATTTAAACCACTTCTCCTTAGGGAGATCAATATGAGCAGCAAAAGATTCACAGAAAGAGACTACTATCTCAGAGTCAAGTCCATATTTAGTGCTAAATTTACGGAAAACATCGGTATCCATAAAAGATTTAACACAATCAAACTTAGGTGTCATACCTGGCTCCCTATCTTCGTCGAGATCCCAATCTTCAGAGTTGCGTTTAATTCTATCCAATAAATCCCATTTGAATCCAATAGTCTTCATCATAAAAGAGCCAGCACAAGAAGTATCGAGCATGGTGCGATTGTTATCAGAAAGCCGAGCATAAAAACTTTGAATAATTATTTCTCTTGGGAGCTCATGATTGGGGCATGAATATAACATTGATTTAAGCCTCCCCCAAGCTTGAGCTATGCTTTCTCCTTCACGAGGCCAATAATTATATATATAATTGCGATCACGATGAACAAGATGCATAGGATAAAATTTCTGATGAAATTCCAATTTCAATCGTTTGTAGTTCCATGATCCCGTATCATCACATAGCCTATAGCATGTCAATGCATCTCCCTCCAAAGATAAAGGGAAGACCTTCTTCTTAATAACATCACTGGGCACACTTGCAAGCTTAAATAATCCACAAACTTCATCCACATATATTAGGTGCTCATCAGGATGCTTTGTTCCATCTCCTGCAAAAGGAATAGCTAGCAGTTTTCTAACATACCCGAGGGAATTTCAAAGTGAACATTTTCATCTTCAGTAGGTTTAGTATGTTGAGGAGCAACTCTTTGCTCTACTGGTCGGGGTGAAGATACCCCGAACAAGCCCCTCAGAGGATTACTTTCCATAGTAACAAGTGACAGTAAATTTAAGCACACTATATAAATTTTTCCTTACCAAATTCCACCTACCAAAGGCGCCTCACTCCCTGGCAACGGCGCCAGAAAAGAGTCTTGATGACCCACAACTATAGGGGATCTATCGTAGTCCTTTCAATAAGTAAGAGTGTCGAACCCAACGAGGAGCAGAAGGAAATGATAAGCGGTTTTCAGCAAGGTATTCTCTGCAAGCACTGAAATAATAGGTAACAGATATTTTTGTGATAGGATAATTTGTAACGAGCAACAAGTAACAAAACTAAATAAAGTGCAGCAAGGTGGCCCAATCCTTTTTGTAGCAAAGGACAAGCCTGGACAAACTCTTATATAGAGAAAAGCGCTCCCGAGGACACATGGGAATTATCGTCAAGCTAGTTTTCATCATGTTCATATGATTCGCGTTCGGTACTTTGATAATTTGATATGTGGGTGGACCGGTGCTTGGGTGCTGCCCTCACTTGGACAAGCATCCCACTTATGATTAACCTCTATTGCAAGCATCCGCAACTACAACAAAAGTATTAAGGTAAACCTAACCATAGCATGAAACATATGGATCCAAATCAACCCCTTACGAAGCAACGCATAAACTAGGGTTTAAGCTGTCACTCTAGCAACCCATCATCTACTTATTACTTCCCAATGCCTTCCTCTAGGCCCAAATAATGGTGAAGTGTCATGTAGTCGACGTTCACATAACACCACTAGAGGATAGACAACATACACCTCATCAAAATATCGAACGAATACCAAATTCACATGACTACTAATAGCAAGACTTCTCCCATGTCCTCAGGAACAAACGTAACTACTCACAAAGCATATTCATGTTCATAATCAGAGGAGTATTAATATGCATAAAGGATGTCAACATATGATCTTCCACCAAATAAACCAACTAGCATCAACTACAAGGAGTAATCAACACTACTAGCAACCTATAGGTACCAATCCCAGACTTGGAGACAAGAATTGGATACAAGAGATGAACTAGGGTTTGAGAGGAGATGGTGCCGGTGAAGATGTTGATGGAGATTGCCCTCTCTCAGTGAGAGGAGCGTTGGTGATGACGATGGCGATGATTTCCCCCTCCCGGAGGGGAGTGTCCCCGGTAGAACAGCTCTGCCGGAGCCCTAGATTGGTTCCGCCTCGTGGCGGCGGAGTCTCGTCCCGAAAGCTTGCTTCTGATTTTTCTTCAGACGAAAGACTTCATATAGCAGAAGATGGGCACCGGAGGGCCAACAGGGGGCCTGTCGGTGTCAAAACCGGCAGATCTCGGGTAGGGGGTCCCGAACTGTGCGTCTAAGGCGGATGGTAAAAAGAGGTGGGGGACACGATGTTTACCCAGGTTCAGACCCTCTCGATGGAGGTAATACCCTACTTCCTGCTTGATTGATCTTGATGATATGAGTATTATAAGAGTTGATCTACCACGAGATCATAGAGGCTAAACCTGTAGGGGAACGCAGCAGAAAACAAAAAATTTCCGACCTACGCACCAACCCAGGACCACTATGGAGACTGCATACATGGTTTGATCTTTTTCGTTACCGACTCGTAGCGCAGCGGGAAGTAGAGTCGATGACGATCGGCGGTGCAGATCCCCGCAGCTAGGATTTATAACCTCCCAACCGCGAGGATGTATACCCTCATCTGCTCCTCAGACAGCCCTCCGGGAGGCGGTCGAACAGCCCCCCGGACGGTGTCGCGGACAGCCCTTCGGGAGGACCTTCGAAACTCGAACGGTCACTCGGACAGCCCTTCGGGAGGACCTTCGAAACTCGGACGGTCACACGGACAGCCCTTTGGGAGGCACTCACGAACTAAGACCGAAACTACGATCTCTCTACAGAGTTGCACACATACGGTGTCATCTATCCGGCAGGGCTTCGCCGTCCAGAACTAGTTCCTGCCGGAACCCAGACAGCCTTACGGCTCTACGAAACTCTTTTCGTGGGAGGGAGAGAAGAAGCCAGATAATGCATGGCATGTGTATGAGAGCAAGGGATGAGTGTGGAGGGCTGCCCCTCCACCTCTATTTATAGTAAATCCCAAGGTGGTAGGGTAGTTTCACAAAAAACCCAAAATGCACATGAATGAAGTCCTTCCACAAGGACCTAGGAGTGAAACCAAGGAACAAGAGGGTCCCCAAGGGGGGATACCCCATGTGGCCGGCCACACCCCCATGAGGGGCCCAAAAAATGGCTCCTATCCATCCATGTCATCCCCAAGATCTTTTGGAGCAAAGCCCCAAAAGGTGGCTTTCCATAAAGTAACCATAAAGCTGATTTTCACTATTCACGACGACATTTTTCAGCGTCTGATCGAACTGAAAATATTTATGTGGGCTAAGAACATTTCCAGTACCCACTAAAATGATTTTCAATGCGTTCCGAAACAATTCCGGTTTTAGTGATTTTCATCTGCGAAACGCATCTGAAGTGGCTCCGGCAGCTCCGGAACATTTCCGGTTTGTATCTCAGAAAATTCCAAAAAGCTTCCAGAATGATTCTGGCATCCTCCAAGAATTATCAGGCATGTGCCGAAACCAATTTGACTTAATGGTGTATCCCGAAACAACTTTTCGGTATCATCGAAACTTATCCGATGACCTCTCTCTGCGGTATGATTCCGCAGTCCGAAACTTTTCGGTGTCCGAAACTTTTCCGGTGATTTTCTCTCAGACTCCCTGTCTAGTATTCAGCAGATAGATGACCCTTAAGCGTGTGACCCTATAGGTTCGGTGAAGTATAGACATGACCCAGAACCCCTTCCGATCAATGATCAACATCGGAGCCGTGGACACCCATATTGACCCCCTATACCCACACGAATAAATATTCGAGTGAACCTCCAGTTGCCGTGTGCTATTCCTGTTGCTTCGCGATATGTTACAAATACCCGAGGTGAGACATATTGGCATTCCCGTGGATCAACAACTTGTCCACTATGCTAGTTACCTCGTTACCGGTATTGTTCTCTTTTCTCGTTATCGTGTTCCGGCATCCCCGTGATCAAATCACAAAGTGTCTGGCCAGACGATGATGGATACCGTAACACCGAGAGGGCCCAGAGATATCTCTCCATCGTCAGAGGAGCAAATCCCAATCTTGAGCTATCAAGTTACTTGACACACTTTTCCATGAACCCGTAAGCCGCCGTAATAGCCACCCATTTACGGATGACGTTTAACAAACCCCAAAGTTCATGAAGCAAGCATGAAGAAACTTGATACTCTCATGGTCTAAGGAATCAGCAAGCGTTAACCATCTCTGTGTTATGTACCAATAAACTTGTGACGAATGAATCTCATAGCATAACATCAATCCGGGTCGATTCAACACAAATGTTCTCTTAACATTGTGCCCTCAAGGTTGCTGACATAGACATGCCCATGATCAGGAAAACATAACCATCATGCAACACTTGAGCTAGTCTTAGAGGCCAGACTAGGAATACATTTTACCGTTTATTATTCCACACGTGCATATGAGTCTTCCTCCGAGCCTCGTGGTTATTGCAGACTCGAGAACCATAGCAGTTATAGCATGGAACATAAACATAATTATGAACTCGGAGATAAATAATATCATTTATTATTGCCTCTAGGGCATATCTCCTACAGACTCCCACTTGCACTAGAGTCAATAATCTAGTTAATGCTAATGCACTTTACACCTGTGGCACACCGGTGTAAATATGCTTCGCTTGTGGTATAGCCTGATGTCCAACGGATCTGACGACTTCAGTTCCGTGTGTATCTTTGCATGTCCTCGCGTTTTCACGTTTTCACAAAATTCATATTTTGTGTGGACTTGGCTTTGTATGTATGTGAATCACAGGTCGAACCTGGATTCCTCAGACTGAGTTTTGGAGCAACTACCTGCAGTAGTGTCCCATTGTCAAAAGCCATCTTGGAACTATACTAAGTTCATGAATGAACTATATGATTCAACATCTTCTTTGTCGCTTCTAAAGCGTCAACATACTTAGCCCTTGTTATAGAATTCGCCACAGTAACTAGTTTGAACAAATTCCAACTAACTGTGCCACCACATTGTGTGTTACACAAAACCCTTAACTTAAATCGAAAATCGCACGGTGAAAAGATGAAGACTATCGATGTAACATTTTACAACGAACTCTTCATGATCTCCACTTGCAAGAAAACATATCATCAGTACTTACTCTAGTACTCAATGACATCTTTCACTGTTGTCCCACGATCAGTACTTTGATCACTTTAGTATCCATACTCGCAACACCATGGGAGTATCGGACATATCTGGTTGTTTTACATACCATGGAATACATGATTAATCCAAACACAAAAGTGTGTGGAATCTGCATCATGTATTTTACTCATCAGTGTTTTGGGACACCGAGTCTTGCAAAAACTCTTTCCATGTGACTTTGGCAAGAATCACTCCTTGGCGTTTTAAATGCTAAAAGGTTTTAGCATCTTGTCAATATGTATTCATTGCTTAGCCCCATTAGGTAAATCTATCTCCATAGATCATCATGCCTAATATTGAGGCTATTTAGCCTAAGCACTTCATCGAAAAACTATTTTCAAATGAAGTCCTAATTTGTGTCAAGAAATTTATTTCCAATTACCAATGTGCCAAGCACATAAGGTTTTTAGAAATATTATTACGCTCCCACTTACTTTCTTGAATTACAAGCATCTTCGTTACCCATTGATGAAGTCAAAACCCCTTTGACCATTTCATCAAAACCCGAAGATCCCAACTCCATTTTGCTCTCTTCTGTCCATTGCTGGAACTCTGAAGTTTGCATACCTACTAGCATCCTCTGGATCGACAAATTACTTTGGACTGTATCATATACAAGTCCTAGCTTTCATTTCCATCAGATGGAAATCCTTTTATCATCCATGTTTCATATCTCATGATTGAAATATGTATTAATTGCTAGTTCAACCTGAACCGACTTTAAGCATCGCTACGATGAAAACAACCTCATCGTAGTCAACTCTTGAACTTGTTATTTCAACAAGTCGAGCTTTATGGATAAAACATTTTATCCGTATCAGTTTTAAGTTCCATAAATATTCTTTAGACTCTAAGTCTTTCGAAAGGTGTATCAAGGTTTTAATCTTGAATCACTTATATGGAAACTAACTCGGGTTGTATTGGCATTTAGCCAATTCCGGAGTCAGGGCCCATCAACGCTTCCTTGTGTATCGTAGGTATAATGTTGTCTAACAACAATATCTCGTTTGCGCACCTGAGAGGTTTGCACGAGCCTTGCCTACGTGGTTCAGCTGCAAGTTCGACCGAAGTTCATACATTTTATTGTAGAGACTTCCGTATCAGTAGCGGTAGGAAACTCTGGAATTACTTCCAAGGTCTCTTTCCTTTGATCTGATGACGTAGATACTGTTTATCTCGTCGAGTTGCACTATTCTCCCACTCACCTTTTTGAAAGAACCATTCTCTTTAAAAGCACACCGTTTCGCGGCAAAACTATTTGCCTCGGTATAGTGAGGGAGGAATACCCAACATTTTGGTATAACCTACAAAGTAGCACTTGTCTGATTTGGAATAGGTTTGTAACCTTTTACACAAGCCCCATATTCCAAATGTTAAGAAAAGATATAACATGGTTGGGCGTACCATACCATGGCTTCATTTCAACAGACCCGATGTAGCTCTTTTCAGTGTAAAAGCCGCAGTCTCTAAAGCATCACTTTAAAAGGGATAATGGCAAATTTATTTATGTCATCTTTCACCTTACCATGTCATAAATGGTTTGATTACATCTCCACAGACTTTCCACTTGCAGTGGTGTTCCAGGAGGTGCAAGTTATGAAACCCCTTTCACAACTCATCAGACATTCGCTAAACATGTAACTCAAATATTCCTTTGTGCAATCAAATTGCAGAAACATAATTTTCTTGTTACAATAACTTCTACTTCATTTTTGAGAACCTTTCGAATGATTTCAAAAGATCCAGACTTACGTCTCATCAAGTAAATATCCATATATCTACTTGAGTCATTTCTGAAGATAAATAAATCCACCACTAACAACACTTATCGGACTACACACATCAAATGTATGATCACTAATAAGTTTGTTGTTCGTTCCTTATGGCCTGTGAACGGTATCTTAGTCACTTCACTTTTCGGAGGAAAGTTGCAAGTGTCAGATGATTCAAAATCAAGAAGACTTCAAAATCCATCATAATGGAATTTTCCATGCGGTTTCTCCAATGTGACCAAATGTAGTGCCACACTTGTGTGGTATTCTTTTAGTCTTGCGACATTTAGCGTCAGTGTTATGGATGTATCATATTACCATCAATATTCATAACATACATGCCATCTTGGATGGAAGCATGGCCTTCATGTTATTCATAATACTTAACAACAATTGTTGTTTTTATGAACAACTCTTTTGCAACAAACATTGTGCAATGGGCTAGAGTGTATGAAACTCTAAAATGAATTATGAAAGTAAACCCAGAGGTATTGTATTATTATCAATATTCATAACATACATCTCATTCATAATGAAAGTATGGCCCTTGTGTTATTCATAACATCGAACATAAAAAGTTCTCTTATGAACAACCTTCTTGCAAGATACCTTATGCAATGGGATAGAGTTTGTAAAACTCTAAATGAATTATGAAAATAAATACAGACGGCAATACACCGATGGAAGGTATAGTAACATTTACTATGTTCCCTGTGTATACCTTAACCTCATTTCTAGCTAGTCTTTCAGGCCATAGTAGTTCTTACATCGAGTTGCAACAGAATGCAATCGAGCGGGCAATTTTGTGATGAACTCACAATACCCAAGAATTAGTGATTAACATGTTTAACCATAATTCGCAAGAACTATATCTTTGACCAGCCTTCTATACATCAAAAACTTGTATGACATTCATACATGAGCTGGATATTCCAGTCTTCTTTCCTTTTGCCTTTATACTTCTATCAGTTTAACTTTTAGTATTTCTCCTACTCTCAGAAGAAGCACCCAACTTAAGAGTGGCATTAGCCCCGGACTTCCTAGGCGTGTAAGTCATACTAACACCCTTTGGACACTTCCTTTCTCTTTAAGTTGTTGTTTTATTCACCTTTCATTATATGACAGGCGTTCTTCTGGATCCCTTTCCCAACAGTCAAATGCATAGTAAACACTTTTACTAATACTTGCAAACAAACATTGCTTTGTTTGTATCTGAAAATAATTTTCAGTTCCATGAATATCATATAACTATCCCAACTTTCGAAGTTTGGGTTTCATGGAAGCAAACATATTCCACTTGACTGTAACAGAATCCTAGCTTTTGGATCGAAGGACGAGAGTCACATGATCCATAGCATTAGCGGGAGGATACGGAAAGCATGCGATAGGACAATGTCCTTCTCGGCACTTTTGAGGATAATCCTCATATTACGTTACCAATCGTAAAGTTTTAACCAGATATTTAACAGCTATTCAATTTTAATAGGGAAGGTGGAAATGTGAGCCATTATTCTACAACTATTATGCAAGAAACTCTTAGACAGTGTTCATAATTAATTGCACTGAGAATTAAACATGTTAATTCAACAGTGTGCTCCCACTAAAATCAATATCTCTCACAATTAATTTTGAGTGATACAAGATCCAGACTTCAATTCATCGCCATAGAATCATCATCTCATAACGGGAATTTTAATCGGTAGGCCAACTTGCCGATCACATCTCTATGTGACTCTTGCTCATCTTTCGATGCGTGTGTTCCGAGCTCAGGACGATCCTGCCATGAACGTCAAGACAACCAAGTGATCTTGCTGCGAGGTCTGACCTCACCCGCCTCACACTTCTCTAATCGTTCGTACCCATGCATCCATGGCGCACCCCGAAAAGATAGGTGCCGTGACGGTGCTACACTTGGGAGAACACTAACTACTTGATATTTTAAGTGAGAGATCACCCTAATAAAAGCGACTACCGCGCAATCAAGAAGGGTGCATCATAAGGGATAAACATCTCAGGCAATTCATAATAGCATGATATGGTATAGCCCTTTCTGACGGAGAAGTATTTCATTTCTTCGTCTTCGGCATTCGCGTCGGTGTTCACCTTCGCGAAGATTGCCACCACCTTGTCGATGCACCAGATAATATTGCTATCTCTATAGCTAACAAAATAATGCATTACAACAAGGTTGACACGCAGGTCATTAAAGTGCAATCATATGGCTCCAGCCATCATGCCGAATCATGACACGCAGGTCATGTTAATCAAATTACATCATATAGTCATCTCATACATAATCGAATTAGTATGAGCACTGCTATACCACATCACATGCACATCCTGCAAAACCAAGTTAGACGCCTCTAATAGGTTTATGCAAAATTTTATTTTACGTGGCTTCTAAGGTTTTGACTTAAACCGCAGCTACCAACGTTTTATCATCAAGTATGATTATTCAAGTTGCTACATTAACATCTCGGGGTGTATGAAACATGAGATAATTAAATCTCGAGCCCCATACTAAACTTCGTCATACGCATGACCCCCGTGCAGATAATATCTGCAATGCCCTTTCATCTGCGAATTTCATCTTTCTTTTGACTACGGCAGAACCCAAAGAACTGATAGCACTTCCATGATCAATCAGGATCACGGATTGCCAGAACTTTGTCAAATTCCACCATGCTGTCTCGAGATTGAGCAAACGCAAATTCTAGGGAAGCAACAAGAACCTCGGGTAACAGATTTCATCTGTCACTCGCATAAATAATTTTCAGCAATAGATCTCATCTACTACCTAATTATATTATGCAATACCCATACATCTCCATGTATTCTAGATCGAAACCTGCATCTACGCATAGCACGGCTCTTGATGCCACTATAGGGGAACGCAGCAGAAAACAAAAAATTTCCGACCTACGCACCAACCCAGGACCACTATGGAGACTGCATACATGGTTTGATCTTTTTCGTTACCGACTCGTAGCGCAGCGGGAAGTAGAGTCGATGACGATCGGCGGTGCAGATCCCTGCAGCTAGGATTTACAACCTCCCAACCGCGAGGATGTATACCCTCATCTGCTCCTCAGACAGCCCTCCGGGAGGCGGTCGAACAGCCCCCCGGACGGTGTCGCGGACAGCCCTTCGGGAGGACCTTCGAAACTCGAACGGTCACTCGGACAGCCCTTCGGGAGGACCTTCGAAACTCGGACGGTCACACGGACAGCCCTTCGGGAGGCACTCACGAACTAAGACCGAAACTACGATCTCTCTACAGAGTTGCACACATACGGTGTCATCTATCCGGCAGGGCTTCGCCGTCCAGAACTAGTTCCTGCCGGAACCCAGACAGCCTTACGGCTCTACGAAACTCTTTTCGTGGGAGGGAGAGAAGAAGCCAGATAATGCATGGCATGTGTATGAGAGCAAGGGATGAGTGTGGAGGGCTGCCCCTCCACCTCTATTTATAGGAAATCCCAAGGTGGTAGGGTAGTTTCACAAAAAACCCAAAATGCACATGAATGAAGTCCTTCCACAAGGACCTAGGAGTGAAACCAAGGAACAAGAGGGTCCCCAAGGGGGGATACCCCATGTGGCCGGCCACACCCCCATGAGGGGCCCAAAAAATGGCTCCTATCCATCCATGTCATCCCCAAGATCTTTTGGAGCAAAGCCCCAAAAGGTGGCTTTCCATAAAGTAACCATAAAGCTGATTTTCACTATTCACGACGACATTTTTCAGCGTCTGATCGAACTGAAAATATTTATGTGGGCTAAGAACATTTCCAGTACCCACTAAAATGATTTTCAATGCGTTCCGAAACAATTCCGGTTTTAGTGATTTTCATCTGCGAAACGCATCTGAAGTGGCTCCGGCAGCTCCGGAACATTTCCGGTTTGTATCTCAGAAAATTCCAAAAAGCTTCCAGAATGATTCTGGCATCCTCCAAGAATTATCAGGCATGTGCCGAAACCAATTTGACTTAATGGTGTATCCCGAAACAACTTTTTGGTATCATCGAAACTTATCCGATGACCTCTCTCTGCGGTACGATTCCGCTGTCCGAAACTTTTCGGTGTCCGAAACTTTTCCGGTGATTTTCTCTCAGACTCCCTGTCTAGTATTCAGCAGATAGATGACCCTTAAGCGTGTGACCCTATAGGTTCGGTGAAGTATAGACATGACCCAGAACCCCTTCCGATCAATGATCAACATCGGAGCCGTGGACACCCATATTGACCCCCTATACCCACACGAATAAATATTCGAGTGAACCTCCAGTTGCCGTGTGCTATTCCTGTTGCTTCGCGATATGTTACAAATACCCGAGGTGAGACATATTGGCATTCCCGTGGATCAACAACTTGTCCACTATGCTAGTTACCTCGTTACCGGTATTGTTCTCTTTTCTCGTTATCGTGTTCCGGCATCCCCGTGATCAAATCACAAAGTGTCTGGCCAGACGATGATGGATACCGTAACACCGAGAGGGCCCAGAGATATCTCTCCATCGTCAGAGGAGCAAATCCCAATCTTGAGCTATCAAGTTACTTGACACACTTTTCCATGAACCCGTAAGCCGCCGTAATAGCCACCCATTTACGGATGACGTTTAACAAACCCCAAAGTTCATGAAGCAAGCATGAAGAAACTCGATACTCTCATGGTCTAAGGAATCAGCAAACGTTAACCATCTCTGTGTTATGTACCAATAAACTTGTGACGAATGAATCTCATAGCATAACATCAATCCGGGTCGATTCAACACAAATGTTCTCTTAACATTGTGCCCTCAAGGTTGCTGACATAGACATGCCCATGATCAGGAAAACATAACCATCATGCAACACTTGAGCTAGTCTTAGAGGCCAGACTAGGAATACATTTTACCGTTTATTATTCCACACGTGCAAATGAGTCTTCCTCCGAGCCTCGTGGTTATTGCAGACTCGAGAACCATAGCAGTTATAGCATGGAACATAAACATAATTATGAACTCGGAGATAAATAATATCATTTATTATTGCCTCTAGGGCATATCTCCTACAAAACCCTAGAAGCTAGCCTATGGTATGATTGTTGTTGTCCTACGGACTAAACCCTCTGGTTTATATAGACACCGGAGGGGGCTAGGGTTACACAGAGTCGGTTACAAGGGAGGAGATCTACATATCTGTATTGCCAAGCTTGCCTTCCACGCCAAGGAGAGTCCCATCCGGACACGGGTCGAAGTCTTCAATCTTGTATCTTCATAGTCCAACAGCCCGCCTAAAGTACATAGTCCGGTTGTCCGAGGACCCCCTAATCCAGGACTCCCTCAGTAGCCCCCGAACCAGGCTTCAATGACGATGAGTCCGGCGCGCAGATTGTCTTCGGCATCGCAAGGCGGGTTCTTCTCCAAATTCCGAGTACCTGTTGAGTAGTGTCCGGCTTCCCATAAATATTGCACTCCTTGGCTTCCGCACCTAATAATGGTTATCTTCCACGTGTCGAGCGAATGCGAGAAGCTAGGGCATTTTTACATTTGCCACCCTAGCCATGTGAGTAAATCATCTATTAAATAGACGGGGATTCTCAGATCCAGATCACACCATCCTCCCACAGCGAGTATCCATCGGAGCGCGCCCGGAAAAAATCCATTCCAACATGGCCGGCCATCGCAGCTCCTCCTCTCGCTCCCGTAGCCCTAAGCCCGGTAATTGGAAGAAGTGTTCCGTCCCCCACAGCCAATTAGTAGAGTTACAGACCCAGTGATTTCTCCCTCCAACGTATATGGTCCCCATTCGGGCCGGGCTCGCCACCTACAATGGCGGGGAGCAAGCGGAGAGCTTTCCCAACCCATCCATGGGGGAGCGGGTATGCCTTGTCCCTTACTTATTAAGAGGGCTTGGATTTCCAATTCATCCGTTCCTCCGCGGGCTCCTAGAGTTCTACGGCCTCCAGCTGCATAATTTTACTCCCGCCTCCATATTACACATCGCTGGCTATGTCGCCCTTTGCGAGCTGTTTCTGGGCTGCGAAGCTCATTTCGAGCTATGGAAGAGGCTATTCTGCCTTGTACCCCGCACACAGGAGGGGTCAATATACCAAGTGGGCGGAGCCGAAATATGGCGCATCGTCGGGACCGGATACCTGTCCGGTACTCCGAAGAAGACATCCCAGGATTGGCCTTCGGAGTGGTTTTATATGGAGGACGTCCCCCTTCCAGACCCTATCCGGATGGGCCTTCCTGAGTTCGACAACGCTCCCTTGAAGAAACGCCGCAGCTGGCGCCCTCGGAGCCCCCAGGAGGAAGATAACGGAGAAGTCCTTTACTTGATGGGCCGGATAAAAACGCTGGCTCAATCAGGACTGACAATAATCGAGGTTATGTCAATATGTATAATGCGGGGGGTGCAGCCACTTCAATATCGGGGACAACCCATGTGGCACTTCAATGGAGAAGACGATGCTACCAGCTGCGGTCGTAAGGGGCCGGACTCCATCGCTACTCTAGCGAAGATACTGTCCGATTTATATAAAGGAGAGGAAGAGGAGTTCATCCGCATTAAACCACGAGATGGATTCTCCATGTACAACCCTCCAAGCTGGGTGAGCTGTCACTTTTTACTCCAGACCTTCCTGCATTCTTTGTCATAAATATTTACCTTGCTATTTCATAGCAGGAGCTGCGAAAAGCTGTAAGGGAGGTCCACAGCCCGCCTCCACAACCAGAGGACCCTGACCGGGCCCTCGACCCTGGACTCGAAGAGGATCCGGACACATTTGTGGAGCTAATTGACAGGACGTTCTATCAATTGAGTTGCGATGATGCCATGGCGGCCATCATAGCCGATTATCCTGGACTACTCCCTGCATCGCATGTAAGTAAAACCGGAGTCCCAACTTCCAAGAAGGATCCCCTTTTCTGCACTTCACCTACCGCACACATATGGTGTCTTACAGGGAAGGCCCTCGGGACGCCATGCTGAACCCGTAGTAACTCACCAACAAGGGGCACCGAAGCCAGGTAGGCTAAAAAGGAAGGCGGTCAGGACTGAGATGTCGTCGCAGAGGTATGAAACAGAACCTCGCTCTGTGGTTGTCGTATTTTAAAATATAATAACGTCCATGTTTCCTAGTAGGAAAAATGCTCGCCGGACTATATCCGGAGAGGTTGCCGGTCACGCCTCCACCAGTCGGGCTCCAGAGCCGGACATAGAGGCAGATGCTAACATGGGGCGAACGCCGGATGTTCCTCCTACAGAGGATGCGGATAGGCTATCCGCTACAAATTCCGAAGTGGAGAGCGCTATGAATCACAGGCGTCGCCGGGCCGTACTCCGTGACGCTTGTTTCTCCCAAGAGGCGTTCGATGCCTTCAACTCAGGAGACGCGTACATCCGTGCTGCTCAAAATGGTTTTTCCAGAGCCACGGACCAGTATGTAAAGGATATACGGATAAGAAAATCTGATAATTATGTATATCAGTAGCCCCTGAGACTTGAAACAGTTGACACAACTGATTTAAGGATCGTTTTTTGTGCGGGTTCTTACGGAGAAGAATGCCCAATTGTCTCAAGAGCGGGAAGAGTGCAAAGCCCAGCTACGGGCCGCGGTTGCCGCAATGAAGGAGTCCGAGAAGGCCCCCTCTTGTAACACTTGTCTCTATCAAAAAGAATGACATGTACCGATTAGTATGCGACATGCATGCAAATCTAACAACAGATTCTGTAGATGATCCCGGGGTTAATCCGGAGGTAGTGCAAGAGGATGAGCAACATGCTCAACGACAGTTAAAGGCTGGCGAGCGCGTGCTTAAGCAGGTTAGGTAGGAGAAAAACGATCTCCAAGATGCCAATATCTGGCTGAGTGTTGAACTGAAAGATGTTCGGGCCCAACTTGCTGACTCCGTAAAGGAGAATAAGAGGCTTCGACACGGCATTTTTAGTAAGTGCTTGAATGAACTATTTATTGAGTTCGGCGAAGAAACCGGCTAACAGAGTTATATCTGTAGGTATGCTGATGGGTCGTCCCACAGAGGAAATGCCCGGGTCTGCAAGTGATCTTCAGCTAGAGCTCTTACAACTGCACGAACAAGTTCGGCAGGTGATGCAGGGCATTGCCCAAGCCTTGTGGCCATCCGCCTCCCTGCCAGGAGGCATGGGGGAGCTTGCAGGGAAGCTCAAGAGAGCGCGGCAGCGCTTCCGATTATGGAAGATATCAGCCTGCCGACAAGGGGCAAGGGAAGCCTGGGCCATGGTGAAGACGCGATATACCAAGGCTGACCCGAACCACATGGCCGAGGTCGGACCTCTGTGGTCAGATGGGAAAGAGATCTCCATCAGTTTGGTGTATGACTAGGTAGAATTAGCCGCAAAGTATTCCCAACAGGATTGTAGCCTAGACAGCCTGTTGAACTGTGTACTTCAAGTGACATGTATTGTCCCTAGCCGGATTGTAAACCATTTGTCATGGCGGACCTTTTTGCTTCGTCCTCCGGACCCGACAGTCCGAAGTGTATCCGAATACCCGCTCAGTTATGTAAAAACCGGGGTACGCATGGAAACCAGGCATAGGGGTCATAAGTGCTTGAACAGACAAGTACCCAACTAGCTATGTTATATTACATGGATAGTAAGAAACATCTTCCAGGGAGAATAGTTCCATTAAGGGTTCCTTTCCCTGGGTACGCATGCATTAATGTGCATGTCCGAACTGCAAAAAGAGACGCAGGATATAAACATCTGGGGGCATGTATTACAATAAATAAAAGTCATCTTTTGTTCACTGACCGAGTATTCCCTTAAGAACGCTAGCTTTCGGCTTCACCCAGTCTGAGGTACACATCCGGCTGACCTGGCAGTAACAATCGCAGAGGTGCTCCCCTTATGCCCTAGCCGAATTAACGGGAACGTAGGGCATAAACACAAGAGCCAGGCAACCCAGCTTGGCCAAAACTTAAGTCATATCGATGCATATAATGGCAAAAAAAGGTACATGTGGAATAATAACACATGTGCGTGGCATAGAGCCCGGAAAATAGTTATATTAAGCTTCTGTATAAGAAGCCCCCAGGTATAATGAGCGCGGTTAGCGCGTCAAGATTGTGTAGTCAAGACACATTTTAGCTTTTTAAGGCTTTGAAGAAAAAGGGAAAAAAAGAAAGAAATAAAAGACAGATAGTGGATATATAAAAAATTGACGGAGGTAAGGAGACGAACATAGAGTCCGGCACTAGGCGTAGAACCTTCGGAGTCTGGCTGCATTCCATGGGTTTGGCTCGAGTCGATTGTCTGATGCATCCCGCAAACGGTACGCTCCACCGGTCAGAACTTGGTCAATGATGAAGGGACCTTCCCATTTGGGCTTGAGCTTGTTCTTTTTCTTCTCTGGTAGGCGTAGAGCGAGTTCGCCAATGTTATAAGTTTTGGCCCGTACTTCTCTGCTTTGATACCTTCGAGCCTGTTGCTGATAGAATGCGGAACGGGCTTTTGCCACGTCACGCTCCTCCTCCAGGGCATCCAAACTGCCATGCCGATCAAGCTCGGCTTCTTTCTCTTCATACATGCGCACTCGAGGTGAGTCATGAATTATGTCATAGGGCAGTACCGCCTCTGCACCATACACCATAAAAAACGGTGTGTATCCGGTAGTGCGATTCGGCGTGGTCCGCAGCCCCCATAGTACGGAGTCGAGCTCCTCTACCCAGTGCATGTCTGATTCCTTTAAGGACCGTACTAATCTGGGTTTAATGCCGCTCATGATAAGGCCATTTGCTCGCTCGACTTGACCGTTAGTTTGCGGGTGATAGACAGAAGCATAATCGAGCTTGATGCCCATGTTGCTGCACCAAAGTTTTACCTCGTCGGCTATAAAGTTCGAGCCGTTATCGGTGATGATGCTGTGGGGGAGACCATAATGGTGTACAACCCCGGATATGAAGTCTATCACTGGTCCGGATTCGGCCGTTTTAACTGGTTTGGCTTCTATCCATTTGGTGAATTTATCCACCATGACCAATAAGTATTTTTTTCTTATGGCTTCCCCCTTTGAGGGGTCCGACCATATCAAGCCCCCAGACCGCAGAGGGCCAAGTAATGGGGATTGTTTGGAGAGCGGTAGGGGCATATGGCTTTGGTTTGCAAAAAGCTGGCAACCGACGCAATGTTGGACGAGGTCCTGTGCGTCTGCTCGGGCCGTCGGCCAGTAGAAACCTGTACGGAAGGCCATGCTTATGAGGGCCCGAGCTGCGGCGTGGTGGCCGCCAAGTCCAGCATGAATTTCTGCCAAAAGTTGTTGTCCTTCCTCTTCGGAGATGCACCTTTGAAGGACTCCGGTAGCGCTTTTCTTATAAAGCTCTCCCTCATGGACCTTGTAGGCTTTAGACCGCCGCACAATGCAACATGCCTCGTTTGGGTCCTCAGGTAGTTCCTGCCTAGTTAGGTAAGCCAAGAAGGGTTCTGTCCATGGGGCGATGACAGCCATAATAACGTGGGCGGAAGGTGTTGTTTCGGTGGCAGAGCCTCCGATTACGTCAGAGTGTTCGGTATCTGGTGTTGTGGCCAAGTCCGGACTGTTGTTGCTGGTCTCTCCTTCCCATACCACGGATGGCTTAAACAGCCTTTCCAAGAAGATATTGGGTGGGACAGGGTCGCGCTTAGCGCCGATGCGGGCGAGGATGTCCGCCGCTTGATTGTTTTCTCGGACCATATGGTGGAATTCGAGCCCCTCGAACCGAGCTGACATTTTGAGGACGGCGTTGCGGTAAGCCGCCATTTTGGGGTCCTTGGCATCAAAGTCTCCATTTATTTGAGATATTGCGAGGTTTGAATCCCCACGCACCTCTAGGCATTGAATGCCCATGGAGACTGCTATCCGGACACCATGCAACAGGGCCTCATATTCTGCTGCATTGTTGGAGTCTGTGTATAATATTGGAGTACGTATTGGACTGTATCTCCGGTGGGGGATGTCAGGACGACGCCTGCCCCCAGACCAGCCAGCATCTTTGAACCGTCAAAGTGCATGATCCAATTGGAGTACGCGCCGTACTCTTTAGGGAGTTCGGCTTCCGTCCATTCGGCGACAAAATCCGCCAGTACTTGCAACTTAATGGCTCGCCGTGGTTTATATGTTATGTCGAATGGGAGGAGCTCGATAGCCCATTTAGCAATCCGGCCCGTGGCATCGCGGTTATTTATTATGTCGTTGAGTGGTACTTCAGAGGCCATCGTGATTGAACACTCTTGAAAGTAGTGTCGTAGTTTCCGGGATGCCATGAAGACCGCGTATGCTATCTTTTGATAATGTGGGTACCATGATTTGCATGGAGTGAGGACAGTGGATACATAGTATACCGGCTTTTGAAGCGGGAACTTATTTCCGTCCATCTCTCATTACGAGCACTGCGCTTACAACTTGGTGTGTTGCCGCTATATATAGCAGCATTGGTTCACCGACGTTAGGTGCGGCCAAGATTGGGTTTGTGGCCAGAACGACTTTTATTTCTTCTAGTCCAGCCGTGGCCGCATCCGTCCACTCGAAGTGTTCTGTGCATCGAAGAAGGCGATAAAGAGGCAGTGCCTTTTCCCCTAATCGGGAGATGAAGCGGCTTAAGGCAGCCACGCATCCCGTTAGTTTCTGGATTTGCTTAAGGTCTGTTGGGATGGCCAACTGTGACAGAGCTCGGATTTTAGCCGGATTTTCTTTGATTCCTCTGTTGGAGACGATGAAGCCTAAGAGCTTTCCGGTGGGCACGCCGAAGACGCATTTTTCCGGATTGAGCTTAATGTCGTATGTTCAGAGATTGTCGAACGTGAGCCTCAAGTCGTCTATTAAGGATTCGACGTGTCTGGTTTTAATGACCACATCGTCTACGTATGCCTCCACTGTTTTGCCAATCTGTCTCTCCAAGCATGTCTGAATCATGCGCTGATAGGTTGCACCGGCGTTTTTGAGCCCGAAACGCATGGTGTTAAAACAGAAGGGGCCGTATGGGGTGATAAATGCCGTTGCGGCTTGATCGGACTCCGCCATCTTTATTTGATGGTATCCGGAGTATGCGTCGAGGAAACATAACGAGTCGTGTCTTGTGGTAGCGCCGATAATTTGATCGATGCGAGGGAGGGGGAAGGGATCCTTTAGGCAAGCCTTATTAAGGTCCTTGAAGTCGACGCATAGGCGCCAGGATTTGTCCTTCTTTGGTACCATCACCAGGTTTGCTAGTCAGTCCGGATGTTTTATTTCTCGAATGAATCCGGCCTCCACTAACTTGGCTAGCTCCTCTCCCATAGCTTGTCGCTTAGGCTCAGAGAAGCGCTGAAGAGTTTGCTTGACCGGCTTGAATCCCTTTAGAATGTTAAGGCTATGCTCGGCCAGCCTGCATGGGATTCCTGGCATGTCTGAAGGATGCCAGGCGAATATGTCCCAATTCTCGCGCAGGAACTCCCGTAGTGTGGCGTCTACTGTGGGGTTTAACTGTGCCCCGATGGATGCTGTTTTTGTAGGGTCCGTTGGATGGACTTGAAATTTGACTATTTCATCCGCTGGTTTAAAAGAGGTGGACTTGAATCTTTTGTCAAGTATCACGTCGTCCCTGTCCATTGTGGAGCGCAGCGCAGTTAATTCCTTGGCCGCGAGGGCTTCGGATAACGCCTCGAGGGACAGTGCGGCTGTTTTATTTTCGGTGTGGAGTGCTATGTCCGGATCACTAGTTAGAGTGATGATTCCATTGGGCCCGGACATTTTGAGCTTCATGTACCCGTAATGGGGTATGGCTTGGAAGATCGTGAATGCCTCCCGCCCTAGAAGGGCGTGGTATCCGCTATTGAACGGGGCCACTTGGAATGTGATTTCTTCGGACCTATAATTCTCCGGTGTGCCGAATACCACATCTAGTGTGATTTTCCCAGCACATCGTGCCTCCCGACTAGGGATGATTCCTCTGAAGGTCGTGCTGCTTTGCTCAATGTGGCTTATGTCTATTTCCATTTTTTGAAGAGTCTCCCCATAGATGAGGTTTAATCCGCTGCCGCCGTCCATGAGCACTTTAGTAAGCCGTAAGCCGTCCACAATTGGACTAAGGACCAAGGCGGCTGGTGCTCTAGCTGTTCGGAATTTAGGTTCGTCACTGGCGTTGAAGGTGATGGCCGTATCGCTCCATGGATTTATTGCTGCCACGTGGCAGACTTCGGCAAGCCTGCGGAGTGCTCACTTACGCCTATTATTTGAGGTGAAGGTCTCGAAGATTGTCAATACTGTATTGTTGTTCTCCACGGGATGGTGCTCTGCGGTATTGTTAATGAGGAGATCCTCACCGCTCTTGGCCACCTGCCGGAGTACCCAACATGCTCTAAGGCTGTGTGTTGGTATGGTATCCGTTGTATTGTGAATTTTGCATGGCCCATTAAGCCATCCCTCCAATACGGTTCCACGCCCTGTAGTGGGCTTTTGCTTCTTTGTAATTGGATCGGGTGACTTACGAGAGTGCACCCTTTTAGTTCGGACTGGGTGTCGTGGTTTTGTCACGGCAGATGTCCTAGAGAAAGGACTTAGTCGTGGAGCCATCGCTACGGGTTAGCTTAGAGGGGTAAAAGCGGACAAGGGACGCAAGAGAGTTTTATACTAGTTCGGCCCCTTACGATGAAGGTAAGAGCCTACGTCTAGTTGTGATGGAATTGATGGGGTTTCGATGACCAGGGAGCGAATACGCTTTGCCTGAGTCTCGAGTTGTTGTCCGTTGTTCCTGAACCGCCGCCGGGTCATCCCCTTATATACATGGGTTGACGCCCGCCGGTTTACAGAATCCTGAGGCCGGATCATAATCGTGTCCGGCTCGGTCTCTGCTACTTCTATCTTACAACACAAGTTTACATGTCAATGCCGGTTTATGTCTACAGGCCTTAAACCGGCTTTGGGCCCTGGGCCTTCATGAAGCTTCACCGTCTGTCTTCTTGGTCTTCAGATACACATGAACTACTTATGGGGTTAACCCAGCCTCTCCTGGCCGGTTTACGCCCAGTGGTAATATCCCCAACATTAGGCCCTAGATTGATTTGAACCGGTTCATGTCAATCCTCAATACTTAAGAAAATTTCTTCTTCATCATCTTCACACAATCTTGTAAACCGCCGTGACATCATCTTCTAGGATCATGGTAAACCGCCGTGACATCACCTGTCATTAATGAGCCTCCAACAATCGAGGCGACAGCTCCGCCTCATATCCAAAATTTAGGCTCCTTGATTTTCGCGCCTGACGCTTATCTTTCTGCCCTTATAAATAGGGCCAGGGGGTCTTTCCACCCCCCCCCCCGTATCTCTTCATGTCTTCTTCTTCCTTGCGCTGCCCGACCTTTGGAGCTATGCCGCCACCGTGGACCTTCGCTTCTGCCTCAACTCCGGCCGCTGCATCACCCTGAACGCACCAGAGAATCGCGGCGCCTCTCCGCTCTTCCATCAGCATCGGTAAGCCTTCTTTCCTTCCGCCATAGATCTGTCATTAGGGTTTCAGTGTTCATCGGTGTTCGTCGGTGTTCGTCGTTGTGCAATAGCTCTTTGATTCAAACCTTGATATTTATCCTGTACGGCGATAGTCGTAGCCCTTCTTTTCCATCCATGCATCTCGTTTAAGTAGAAGATCCCATCTAAACCTTCATCAACTGCTTCGGTACCAATATTTAGGTCTGAATATATTTTCATTTTCTGACATGCGGTAGATCCAAAATTATAATGCCAACTTGTGAAACCTGTTTTTCCCTTCACTTATACATCTTTAATACCAGATTGGGTGGTTTAACTTCATATACAAAATGATGACCCAGTAGATACCATTAGTCCCCTCTTGAACCGCCAATGCTTTCATCATTGTACTGTTTCCATTGTCAGACTCTGGTTTACAAATAACCAATTCTGGTTTATCAATATGCTTGTATCCTTATACTGTTGTGTAGTTGTCCACTGTAAATCTTAAACCGGCAATAATCATGTATCAGATTTCCATTGCCATGGCCAAGCAAGTCTATGAATGCAATTGGGCTCCCTCTCGAGTAACCGAAGAGCAGTTAAACAATCTTGTTAAAACGGGCGCTTTAGCTAAAAAAGATGTCATCCACTGGAGGGTCCCTGGCCCGGAAAATCCTCCTACACCCAAGGATGGAGAGGTAGTCGTATTCGCTGATCATCTCGGACGAGGTTTTAGCCCTCCCGGTTCAAAAAAATTCTGGGATGTACTGGCTAGTTTCCAACTGCGCCCTCAAGACATCGGTCCCAATTCTGTAACCAACATCTGCCACTTCCAAGTCTTTTGTGAGGTTTATCTGCAAGAGGAACCTTCAGTCAAACTGTTTAGGGATTTCTTTCACTTAAACCGTCGCACAGAGTTCTCAGATGGACCCAATACGGAACTGGGCGGAATGGCAGTTCAGAAAAGGAAGGAAGTCACCTTCCCCCATCCCAAACTCCACAGTCACCCCAAAGAGTGGAACCAGACTTGGTTTTACTGCATGGATATATCCCCATCTGATGAAAAACCCCTACCGGGTTACCACCCTGAACGCCTTAGCAACACACATCCTTTTCCTCAGAGGTTGACGGCAAGAGAAAGGGCCAACTATGCTCCCCAATTATCAAAGCTTAGAGCCTTCATGGCGAACGGTTTGACAAGAGTTGATCTTCCTCGTTGCTGGATAAGCTGGAGTATTCTGCCCTTAAGCCGGCGCTCCGGTTTGATGTGTGAGTATACGGGGAGTTTGAAGGATGCTCAGCGGCACATTGACATTTAGCTTACAGATGCAGAAGTCACTGAGGCTGTAAAAAAGATACTAAATGAACCGGAGGCCGTCTATGCCCAAACTGGACTACTCCCTTTCTGCACCTTCAACAAACCACCAGCTGTAAGAATCATATAATCTTTTTATCTGAAGTTGCTTCTGTCCAAATATTCTCTGAAGTGTGATTATTTTCTGATAGGGTGATGATCTGTTCTGGAACAAGAAACCATCCCAAGACAAACCGGCGAAGCCACAAGATAAACCGGTCAAGCCAGTTCGTCCAAAGACCAAGGTTGTTAAAAAACCTGCCAAGAGAAGGACCACTGCATCCTCCGATCCACCAGCTGATGACGATGTGGGTAACCCGGAACCAGAGGTAGAACTTGACTCTCTTGGTTCATTTTTCGTACATCTCATTGACAATGATTATTATGAGGACGACGCTGAAGGCAGTCATGCTGAGGACGTAGAGGTAACCATTCTTTCCTCCGATTCAGATCCTCTGCCAACATCAAAAATCCGTCAAGCAAACCGGAAAGTAAAATTTTCTCACCCTCTTGCTTATTTGGACCCAAACTTTCTTTTGAAGACGCAGCAACACGAAGCTCGCCATACAACCCGGCACAGTGGCCAGGTAGTTACCTCCGCCGGTTTACCGAATAGTCCGGTTCGGAAACGCCGATCAGAGGTCTCTTATCCCATTGATACTTCCTGCCCAAAAGCAGGTTGTTTCCGCCAGCCTCTTAACCCGTCTGATTCAAATTATCAGGGTACTTCTCACTCATTCTCTGGCGAGTCATCGGCCACGCAGCTTCCACCCCTCAAAACAGTTCCTGGGTGAGCTATGCATGTGTCTTTATTCTTGATGTGTTATCTTTACATACTGTACTGATCCTTATGTCTATCTTTTCTCAGCGCCAAGCCAAGACCCAGCAAGAAGGCTCGGTTAAGCAAACTAGCTGATGATAATGTAGCTGCTGAACCGGAAACAACTCCAGATCCGGAAGAAACCGACGCTGACGACATGCTTAATGATCCGCCACCTCAAGACCATGACTTCTTTGCCGAACAAGTGCAAGTTGACACTACAAGCCATGCAGACCGGCCAACCAGCCCTGTCCGAACTGATGACAAACCGGCCAGTCCGGTTAAGGATACTGACAAACCGCCAACTCCAGCGAAGACTGCTGATGATCAAGATGATGACATTATGATTGGTGGCACTGGCCACACCACTCCTGGCAACCCTGTCGCTTTGTCAAAGCATATTGCCAAGGATGAGCTCTCTGCTATCGGCAAAGGAAAATGGAATGCCGATTTATCAAGCTACGCCCATCTCAATGCTCAAGACATTCACTCTGGCTTCTTGAACCGTCTGTGTACCAGCTGTGACTATGAAGCTAGTTTGGTAAACTTGATGAAGGAGCGATATGAGGTAACTACTATTTTTCTCTTTTGTCCAATTGCAGTTTATCAACTCCCAGTAGCCCCCAAGTGACGGTTTATGATACCAATCTAAACCGGGACTTTGTCATAACTTAACTTTGCATATTTAGCCTCTAGGGACCAGATTACTTCTTTATGATGAACCGGTTCCTTAAAATTTGCCATACTGCTCTTTCACCGGTATAGCCCCCAAGGGTCGGTTTAACTTTATAAAGATGAACCGGGACTATATAAGAATTCCCATACCAATAGTTTTTGAGCAAACACACATTAGCCCCCAAGTGCCAAGATTAATACTTGTATTGTGCTTGGGACTTGTAGAAATTTCTGATAAGGAGCAAATATGCATTAGCCCCCAAGTATCAAGGGCATAACTTGTTATGTGCTTGGTACTTCAAATATGTACTGTCAACTCATTATGTATCTATCTCTTTATAGGCTGAACTGAGCAAGAAGGAAAGCCAAACCGTTGATCTGCAAGAGAACATGAAGTTCCAACAGGCCGAAACTTCCAAAGCAAAAGATGAGCTGACGAGCGCCTTAGCCGCTATGGAAAAGCTAAAGGGGAGCTTCGCCAAGGAGCGGGCGGATTGGAACACAGAGAAATCCGCTTTGTGGAAAAGAGCTGAAGACGCTGAAGCAGCTCTCAAACCGGTGGTAGACGAGCTGACTGGTGTAAAGTGGCAGATACATGCCATGACTGTTGCTGTGTTTGGTAAGCATCCTTACTTTATACTTTCAACATATCTTCCCATGCGTTGTCGGTTTGCTGATGTTTGCAATGATGCAGGAACTCGCATTAGTCATCTGGGCTCTGATGTTCAGAAGAAGCTGAAGGCTGCCTACACGCTGATAGAACAACTGTATACCGGCGCACAACGAATTATCTACACTGCTTCTCACAATAAGCTGCCCCCGACGTTAATCAAGGATACCTTAGACAGGCTATCTATGCTGCCTGCCCGGGTAGAAGTGCTAAAGAGGTATCCTGCAAGGGCTGGCGCTCTGACCGCACTAACCCGGGCAAAAGCATGGGTGCCTGATCTTGATCCGACGGACGTGGCTAAAGGCTACCCAAGCTTAAAAGAAGACGGATCAAAATTTTGCACTGAAGATCTCCGCGCCATAAACCGGGAAGTACGTCCATGGCTTGTCGACTTGCTGAAGAGGTTGATCTTTCATTTTACCAGGCGAGTTATGATACCAATAACAAGCGGGTTGCTGCACCAACTCCTGAGGCTCAAAACCTGATCCCTCCAATCCGTAAGCACACTTATGCCCCTGACAATGAACCGTCCACCCTTATAAGCAACGAAGCTGTGTTCCAAGCTTTAACTGGGATCGACTGGACAACTGTTGACTTCCAGCCGCTGGGTAGGGACGAAGATGAACCGGTGCAAGATGATCCGCAGCCGTCAGGTCAAGCTGATAAGCAATCATAATCCGGGGGCTGGTTTAGTCTTCCACTTGCTGTAATGCTTATTGAGAAACAATTATCCCTTTGGGCACTGAAACGCCTTGTAATAGGCTAGTTAAAACACTTGGTCTATTATGCCTCCGTGCATATCGATCTGCAACTGATGCGTGTTAATCCGCCATGCTTAAGATATGATGTTCATAATCCATAGCTATTTATTCAAGTTGTTCCTGCAGATAAGAAGCTTAAAACGCCCTGGCGGTTTACCACCGGGCGGGTCATGATACCCAAATATATATATGACCAAGGTTTATAACCAAGGTAAAAGATAACCAAATATGGAAATATATGGTACCTGTGACCTTTAGGCATAGTGTTGGCTGACCAACTTTGTAATGAGGGTAATAACCCTAATCCGGAGTAGAAGTAACTCCTGTTATATGATGCCAGCTTATCTGAAAACCGTTCCGGGCTTTGATAAACACCAGTTTATTCCATACTGGTGACTTTGAGTCAAAACCAGATCGGGCTGATAGTCTCCGGATTATAATTTGATTGTATACTGTCAACTTGTAGTTGATAGCCTAACCGGGCTGATAAACACCGGTTTAAAAACGTCACAAATCTTATTAAAACAAAGAAAACTCAGCAAAAGGCAAATAAAAACCGTTGTAGTCGAGGCTTTTCACGGGCTGCCAGGCCCCGAATTTGATCAAGAGGTGTGGCTATGGTTTGGGTTCGACCAAGCCCTAAAGTGATGCTGTGGCATTACGCCGATCAAGAGGTGTAGCTATGGTTCGGGTTCGACCAAGCCCCCAAGTGATGTTGTGGCATTGTGCCGATCAAGAGGTGTAGCTATGTTTCGGATACGACCAAGCCCCCAAGTGATGCTGTGGCATTACGCCGATCAAGAGGTGTAGCTATGGTTCGGGTTCGACCAAGCCCCCAAGTGATGTTGTGGCATTGCGCCGATCAAGAGGTGTAGCTATGGTTCGGGTTCGACCAAGCCCCCAAGTGATGCTGTGGCATTGCGCCGATCAAGAGGTGTAGCTATGGTTCGGGTTCGACCAAGCCCCTAAGTGATGCTGTGGCATTGCGCCGATCAAGAGGTGTAGCTATGGTTCGGATACGACCAATCCCCCAAGTGATCTAATATCAAGCTTTGAGAAGCTAAATCAAGGGGTAAACCGGATGCCACTTTGTAAGCTCCATGTAACCACACATGATGTAAGAAAACAACAGATACCCCACTTTAGCTGAGGTTTCGGTTTATTATATTGATCATAACATATACAATGTCATAATATGTACATAAGCAGAGCATGTAGCTCAAGTATAGTAGGGCCGAAGATGAGCAATATTCCACGGCCGGTTGGTCTCCTCCTCCGATTTACGTGAGTCTTTGCGCTCTCGAACATCGATTAGGTAGTATGACCCATTGTGCAGATTCTTGCTGACCACAAAAGGTCCTTCCCGAGGGGGGGATAGCTTGTGCATATCCGTCTGATCTTGGATGAGTCGAAGCACCAAATCTCCTTCCTGAAAGGTTCTGGTTCTAACCCGGCGGCTATGATAACGACGCAGATCTTGGTGATAAAATCGCCGAACGGGCCATCGCCATGTCACGCTCCTCATCTAATAGGTCAAGAGCTTCCTGCCGTGCTTTCTCGTTGCCAGCTTCAACGTATGCCGCTACACGAGGTGAGTCATGACGGATGTCACTAGGAAGAACCGCTTCCGCTCCATAAACCATGAAGAACGGTGTGTATCCTGTCGATCTGTTGGGTGTGGTATTGATGCTCCATAACACTGAAGGTAGCTCCTCAACCCAACAACCCGGCGTCCGTTGCAAAGGAACCATAAGCCGGGGTTTGATGCCTCTCAAGATCTCTTGATTGGCCCTCTCAGCTTGACCATTGGACTAGGGGTGAGCCACTGATGACACGTCAAGCCGGATGTGCTCACGTTGACAGAACTCCTTCATGGCACCCTTTGACAGATTGGTACCATTGTCTGTTATAATGCTGTGTGGAAAACCAAACCAGAAGATCACCTTTTTGATGAATTGAACCGCCGTGGCTGCGTCACACTTACTAACTGGCTCTGCCTCCACCCACTGCGTGAACTTATCAACCGCCACCAAAAGGTGGGTCTTCTTGTCCTTGGACCTCTTGAAAGTCCCAACCATATCCAGCCCCCAAGTTGCAAACGGCCAGGTGATTGGAGTCATCCTCAATTCTTGAGCCGGTACATGAGCGCGCCTTGAGAATTTCTGACAGCCATCACATCTTTTGACCAAGTCCTCGACATCAGCATGAGCTGTCAACCAATAGAAATCGTGACGAAACGCCTTGGCCACCAAAGATTTTGAACCAGCGTGGTGACCACAATCTCCTTCATGGATCTCACGCAAAATTTCACAGCCTTCCTCAGGAGACACACAGCGTTGAAACGCCCCTGTCACACTGCAATGATGTAACTCTCCATTGATAATAGTCATGGACTTGGACCGCCGGGTTATCTACCTGGCCAAGGTTTCATCCTCTAGTAACTCGCCCCGGTTCATATACGCCAGATATGGAACCGTGCAATCCGGGATAACATGAAGAGCCGCCACCAACTGAGCCTCCGGATCAGGAACAGCCAAATCCTCTTCACCAGGGAGCTTGACAGATAGATTATGCAAAACATCCAGGAAGACATTAGGTGGAACCGGTTTACGTTGGGAACCCAGGCAGCTTAAAGCGTCCGCCGCTTCATTCTTCCGCCGGTCCACATGATCCACCTGATAACCTTTAAAGTGACCTGCAACAATATCCACCTCACGACGCTATGCTGCCATTAGTGGGTCCTTGGAATCCCAAGTGCCGGACACTTGTTGAGCCACCAGATCCGAGTCACCGAAGCACTTAACTCGGCTGAGGTTCATCTCCTTAGCCATCCGAAGACCATGGAATAAAGCCTCATATTCAGCTGCATTGTTAGTGCAAGGGAACATTAAACGGAGAACATAACAAAACTTATCACCTCGTGGGGAAGTTAATACGACTCCAGCCCCCGAGCCCTCCAATTGCCTGGACCCATCAAAATGAATAGTCCAATAAGTGTGATCCGGCTTCTCCTCTGGCGCTTGTAATTATGTCCAATCATTGATGAAATCCACAAGTGCCTGAGATTTGATCGCTGTTCGGGGTATGTATTTCAACCCGTGAGGCCCGAGCTCGATAGCCCACTTAGCAATCCGACCAGTTGCTTCCCTGTTCTGGATTATATCCCCCAAAGGAGCAGAGCTGACCACCGTGATGGGATGACCTTGGAAATACTGCTTAAGCTTCCGGCTTGCCATGAAAACCCCATACACCAATTTTTGCCAATGCGGGTACCTCTGCTTGGACTCAATAAGTACCTCACTTATATAGTAAACCGGCCGATGAACCGGATATTCCTTTCTTGCCTCCTTGCGCTCCACCACAATAGCCACACTAACAGCCCGAGCATTAGCTGCCACATATAGCAACAATGGTTCTTTGTCCACTAGAGCAGCGAGAATCGGCAGATTAGCCAGCTGCCGCTATAAGTCCTCAAATGCTTCATTAGCGGCGTCACTCCAGTCGAAATTATCCGTTTTCTTCAGCACCTGATATAAAGGGATGGCCTTCTCGCCAAGGCGACTAACAAACCGGCTCAACGCGGTAATCCTGCGTGCCAGGCGTTGAACATCACTGATACATTTCGGTTTAGCCAAGGAGGTGATGGCCTTGATCTTTTCCGGATTAGCTTCAATGCCCCTGTTAGACACCAAAAATCCCAAGAGCTTGCCTGCAGGTTCACCAAAGACAAACTTGGCCGGATTAAGCATCATTTTATAAACCCTTAGGTTATCAAAAGTTTCCTTCAAGTCATCAATCAATGTCTCCTTCTTCCTTGATTTTACCACAATATCATCCACATAGGCGTGAACATTGCGGCCGATCTATTTATGCAGACAATTCTGCACACACCGTTGATAAGTCGCCTGGGCACTCTTGAGCCCAAAGGGCATGGACACATAGCAGAAGGCTCCAAAGGGAGTTATGAAGGCTGTCTTCTCCTGGTCCTTAACTGCCATTTTGATCTGATGATAACCAGAGTATGCATCCAAAAAGCTTAAACGCTCGCAACCCGCCATAGCATCAATAATATGATCAATACAGGGAAGGGCAAAAGGATCTGCCGGACAAGCTTTGTTGAGATCTGTGTAGTCCACACACATACGCCAAGTGCCATTCTTCTTGAGGACCAGCACCGGATTAGCCAACCACTCAGGATGGAATACTTCAACGATAAATCCAGCCGCCAAGAGCCTGGCTACTTCTCCAATAGCTTTGCGTCTTTCTTCATTGAAACAGCGGAGAAACTGCTTGACCGGTTTATACTTGGGATCAACATTGAGAGTCTGCTCAGCGAGTTCTCTCGGTACACCTGGCATGTCGGAAGGCTTCCATGCAAAGATGTCCCGATTCTCACGGATGAACTCGATGAGCGCGCTTTCCTATTTCGGATCCAAGTTAGCGTTGATGCTAAACTGCTTGGATGAATCTCCAGGCACGAAGTCAACAAGCTTAGTCTCATCAGCCGATTTAAACTTCAGGGCCGGATCATGCTCTGTAGTTGGTTTCTTCAACAAAGTCATATCTGCCGGATCAACATTGTCCTTGTAAAACTTCAACTCTTCTGTTGCACAAACTGACTCAGCATAAGCCGCATCACCTTCTTCACACTCCAGAGCAATCTTGCGGCTCCCATGCACGGTTATAGTTCCCTTGTGACCCGGCATCTTGAGCTGCAGATAGACATAACAAGGCCGTGCCATAAACTTAGCATAAGCTGGCCGTCCAAATAGGGCATGATACGGGCTGCTGATTTTCACCACTTCAAAGGTCAAGGTTTCTGATCTCGAGTCATGCTCATCTCCAAAAGCCACCTCCAGAGCTATCTTACCAACAGGATATGCCGACTTACCAGGCACCACACCATGGAACACCGTATTGGACGGTTTAAGATTTTTATCTGTTAACCCCATGCGACGGAAAGTTTCATAATAAAGGATATTGATACTACTCCCTTCATCCATGAGTACTTTAGTGAACTTATAACCTCCCACCTGAGGTGCCACCACCAGAGCCAGATGACCCGGATTGTCAACCCGGGGTGGATGATCTTCTCTACTCCACACAATCGGCTGCTCAGACCAACGCAAATAACGGGGCATCGCCGGTTCAACGGCATTCACCGCCCTTTTATGAAGCTTCTGATCGCGCTTGTCCAAGCTAGTGGTGAAGACATGATATTGTCCGCTATTCAACTGCTTCGGGTTGCTCTGGTAACCCAACTGTTGCTGCTGCTGATTGCCCTGATGATTATAGCCACCTTGGTTACCCTGATTACTTTGATTGTTATGTCCACCTTGATTACCGTGGAAGCCTGAACCGGAATTTCCTCCGCCATAACCCGACCCATGAGAGCCGGGGCCCGAACCGCCTCCTGGTCCATGATCATCCCGGAAAGAATCAGAATTTTTGAACTCTTGCATGATGTAACAATCTTTCCAGAGGTGCGTGGATGGTTCCTCCTTCGTCCCATGCTTTGGACAGGGCTGGTTCAACAGATGAGACAAACGGTCCGGAGTAGGATTTGGCCTTCCACCGTGCTGGGGCGGTTTACCTTAACGCCGCCTGCCCTTGTCGTGTGTATTAGTATTAGCCACAAAGTCTAAACCATGGTCCACCTTACGCTTGCCGCCGTTTCCATGACCCGCCGGGTTGTGGTGCTGCCCCTTGTGTTGCCGCTCTTCTTTCCCTTCCGTGTCTTATCATCGTCAGACTCGGGATCCTTGGTACTATCAGAGTCGGCATACTTCACCAGTGCAGCCATGAGGGTTCCCATGTCATTACAATGACGTTTGAGCCGTCCCAACTTCAACTTCAGGGGTTCAAACCGGCAAATGCCTTCCAATGTTAAAACTGCGGTGTCAGCGTTGATGTGGTCCGATGAATGCAAAATCTCCGAAACCCGGCGCACCCAATGGGTTGCTGACTCTCCTTCCTCCTGGGCACACGCAGCTAAATCCACAATTGACATGGGCTGCTTGCATGTATCCTTGAAATTTTGAATAAACTAGGCTCTCAACTCGGCCCATGACCTGATAGAATTAGCCGGTAAGCTCTTTAACAAAGTGCGGGCTGTCCCTTCTAGCATCATGGTGAAGTATTTCGCACATGCCGCATCATCCACATCCAGCATCTCCATGGCCATCTCATAGCTTTCGACCCATGTTTCAGGGGATAAATCGGCGGTGTAATTCGGCACCTTGCGCGGGCCCTTAAAATCCTTGGGCAGGCGCACATTGCGCAACACTGGGAAAAGACATGGCACTCCCAATGAACTAGAGGTAACTCCTGGTTCCACCGATGTGGTTGGACGAACCGGAGTAAGCTGACGGGCTTCATGCTGCACCGCTAACTCGGCCTCTCTGCGCGCTCGAGCCCGGTCCACCACCTCCTGAGCATCACCAGCACCACCCGCCGGGTTATTGCCACGGGGAGGATCACGATTCCGCGCATTGCTTGACACTGTCGGTTCATCCATACGCCTGCTGTAACTCCGGCTTGGACGGGGAGTGGAATGAATCCGATCGCGACTATATGAATAAGCCTCCTGTTGAACCAAGGCTGTCTGAAGAAGCTCCTCAACCCGACGCGTCTCGACCACCGCTGGAGAATCGCCTTCGATCGGGATGGCCGCCAGCCGTGAAGCGGCAGCGACAATGTTGTCCATCAGGTTAGAGTAATGACCCGGCGGCGTGGGGACATGCGGTGTTACAATGTTGTTCTGACTAGGCGGATCCGCCAAACGTGGCTGAACCGGCGCCCCTGCTCCAGGTGCCTCCGCCCGGTTTACCACCTGCGGATTACTGGTCCCTGCTCCTGGGGTGTTAAAGACATTTCTAGCGTTATAAACTGCGGCAGGCGAGATCGGTGCCTCCTCTTCAGGACTTCGTTCGACGCACTCTGATCCAGCATAATCCGGTAAGCTTGTGCATCCAAAGCGGCCCGCTCCACGGCTATCCTGGTATCCTCAGCTGCTAAGTCGGCTTTGGCCTGGGTGATCTGATCTTTCACTTTCGCGATGTCCGCATTGTGTGCATCCTGATCCGCCGGGTTAACCTCCGCCATCAGCGTTGCCAACGCGTCAAATAAATCAGATAGAACCTGAGCTGGTGGTCGCACAGGGCCTCCTGCCCCGGCCGCTGCCGCTGCTGCCGATCCGGAAATCATTGCCGCTGCGGTCGAAGAGTGGAGCGTCGGTTGTGTGCCGGCCATGAAGATCGCGACCCGGTTTGGCAGATCAAAGGGGTCTGGAATACTGTCGCCATCGGAACAGCCCCCAATCCGGCCATCTTGTAACTGATATAACGACTCGGTTTCTTCGGTCGATGACTCGTCGCCGGAATAAACGACGGCCTCATCGCCAGATTCCGATCTATCCTCAGATTCCGCTCCATGGATAAATTCCACGAAGGCACGCTTCATGACAGGCTTGACCCGGGCAGATCTCGCACGGTGAGCCGTTTCGACGAGGTCGGTGCAGATGTCCGGCTCAGGGCCCGGTTCGCCGATCTTGCCAATGAAAACGTGTATGCCACCAAAGGGGACCAGGTACCCGTACTCGATTGAGCCGGCCTCGGGGCCACAGCCTGCATCGTCGATGTAGAGCTTGCCGCGACGACTCTTGGTCATCCGGCCCATAGCGTAACCCTTGAGTCCTTCGAAGTTGCCCTCCAAGAACATGAAACCATCGTGCGATAGCCCCACGGTGGGCGCCAACTGTCGTGGTTTTGTCACCGCAGATGTCCTAGAGAAAGGACTTAGTCTTGGAGCCATTGCTACGGGTTAGCTTAAAGGGGTTAAAGCGGACAAGGGACGCAAGAGAGTTTTATACTAGTTCGGCCCCCTACATCTAGTTGTGATGGAATTGATGGGGTTTCGATGACCAGGGAGCGAATACGCTTTGCCTGAGTCTCGAGTTGTTGTCCGTTGTTCCTGAACCGCCGTCGGGTCGTCCCCTTATATACATGGGTTGACGCCCGCCGGTTTACAGAATCCCGAGGCCGGCTCATAATCGTGTCCGGCTCGGTCCCTGCTACTTCTATCTTACAACACAAGTTTACATGTCAATGCCAGTTTATATCTACAGGCCTTAAACCGGCTTTGGGCCCTGGGCCTTCATGAAGCGTCACCGTCTTTCTTCATGGACTTCAGATACAGATGAACTACTTATGGGGTTAACCCGGCCCCTCCTGGCCGGTTTACGCCCAGTGGTAATATCCCCAACACTGGGGGTTTTGTCAGAGCCGGAGGATCCCAAAATTTTGTTTGGGTTTTCCAGGTGCTTTCCATCGCACAGTACTTCCATACTATGGCCGCCAAGTCAGCGAAGTGTGCTATGTCACGGCGACTTATGGCGTTGAGGATTCCCCTGTCCGTGCAATTTTTGCAAAAGAATGAAATTGCGTCTTCCTCGCGACAGTCCTTAACCTTGCTCATTACAAGGAGGAATCTGGCCCAATAGTGGTGTACTATCTCTTGGGGCTCTTGTCTAATGTGGGAAAGATCACTTATATCTAGGTGGGTGGGTAGATTTAGGTCCGAACCCTGACCCGATCTGAGACCCAGGGGCGGAGGAGTTTCCGATCTTGGAAGCTCGAGCTCCGGGATGTTGCCCAATAGGTCTGGCCCGCTGCCTGATTCTTGGTTCAAGGTTTGGGCCATGTCCTCCCGTAGGCGGGTATCCGGCTTGGAGAGCTCGGGAATCCGGACATAGTTTGTCCTCAAGATAGAGGAAGAATCGCCGCATTGCTCCTCCACCACCGCTATCTGATGGGTGACCGGCGGGGAGTTAATCTCCCTTTGGTCGGGTTTAAGCCCGATCTGATCATAGTTTGTAGCTGTTGGAGATCGTTGCAGAAATTAAAAAAATTCTACGCATCACCAAGAACAATCTATGGAGTCTTCTAGCAACAAGAGGGAAAAGAGTGCATCTACATACCCTTGTAGATCGCGAGCGAAAGCATTCAAGTGAACGGGGTTGATGGAGTCGTACTCGTCGTGATCCAAATCACCGATGACCGAGCCCCGAACGGACGGCACCTCCGCGTTCAACACACGTACGGTTGGGGAAGACGTCTCCTCCTTCTTGATCCAGCAAGGGGAAGGGAGAGGTTGATGGAGATCCAGCAGCATGACGGCGTGGTGGTGGAAGCAGCGGGGATCTCGGCAGGGCTTCGCCAAGCTCAGCGAGAGGGAGAGGTGTCACGCGAGGGAGAGGGAGGCGCCAGGGGCTTTGGTGCAGCTGCCCTCCCTCCCCCCATCTTTATATAGGGCCCCTGGGGGGGCTCCGGCCCTAGGAGATCCAATCTCCATGGGGGGCGGCGGCCAAGGGGGTGGCTTGCCCCCCAAGACAAGTGGGGCGACCCCACCCCTAGGGTTTCCAACCCTAGGCACAGGGGAAGGCCCAAGGGGGGCACACCAGCCCACCAGGGGATGGTTCCCCTCCCACTTCATCCCATGGGGCCCTCTGGGATAGGTGGCCCCACCCGATGGACCCCCCGGGACCCTTCCGGTGGTCCCAGTACAATACAGGTGACCCCCGAAACTTTCCCGGTGGCCGAAACTGGACTTCCTATATACAATTCTTCACCTCCGGACCATTCCGGAACTCCTCGTGACGTCCGGGATCTCATCCGGGACTCCGAAAAACTTTCAGATTTCCGCATACTAATATCTCTACAACCCTAGCGTCACCGAACCTTAAGTGTGTAGACCCTACGGGTTCGGGAGACATGCAGACATGACCGAGACGACTCTCCGGTCAATAACCAACAGCGGGATCTGGATACCCATGTTGGCTCCCACATGTTCCACGATGATCTCATTGGAAGAACCACGATGTCGAGGATTCAATCAATCCCGTATACAATTCCCTTTGTCAATCAGTACGTTACTTGCCCGAGATTCGATCGTCGGTATCCCAATACCTTGTTCAATCTCGTTACCGGCAAGTCACTTTACTCGTACCGTAATGCATGATCCCGTGACCAAACACTTGGTCACATTGAGCTCATTATGATGACGCATTACCGAGTGGACCCAGAGATACCTCTCCGTCATACGGAGTGACAAATCCCAGTCTCGATTCGTGCCAACCCAACAGACACTTTCGGAGATACCCGTAGTGCACCTTTATAGCCACCCAGTTACGTTGTGACGTTTGGCACACCCAAAGCACTCCTATGGTATCCGGGCGTTGCACAATCTCATGGTCTAAGGAAATGATACTTGACATTTGGAAAAGCTCTAGCAAACGAACTACACGATCTTGTGCTATGCTTAGGATTGGGTCTTGTCCATCACATCGTTCTCCTAATGATGTGATCCCGTTATCAATGACATCCAATGTCCATAGTTAGGAAACCATGACTATCTGTCGATCAATGAGCTAGTCAACTAGAGGCTCACTAGGGACATGTTGTGGTCTATGTATTCACACATGTATTACGATTTCCGGATAACACAATTATAGCATGAACAATAGACAATTATCATGAACAAGGAAATATAATAATAACCATTTTATTATTGCCTCTAGGGCATACTTCCAACAGTCTCCCACTTGCACTAGAGTCAATAATCTAGTTACATTGTGATGAATCGAACACCCATAGAGTTCTGGTGTTGATCATGTTTTGCTCTAGGGAGAGGTTTAGTCAACGGATCTGCTACATTCAGGTCCGTATGTACTTTACAAATATCTATGTCTCCATTTTGAACATTTTCATGAATGGAGTTGAAGCGACGCTTGATATGCCTGGTCTTCCTGTGAAACCTGGGCTCCTTGGCAAGGGCAATAGCTCCAGTGTTGTCACAGAAGAGAGTCATCGGGCCCGACGCATTGGGAATAACTCCTAGGTCGGTAATGAACTCCTTCACCCAGATTGCTTCTTGTGCTGCCTCTGAGGCCGCCATGTATTCCGCTTCACATGTAGATCCCGCCACAACGCTTTGCTTGCAACTGCACCAGCTTACTGCCCCACCATTCAAAATATACATGTATCCGGTTTGTGACTTAGAGTCATCCAGATCTGTGTCAAAGCTAGGATCGACGTAACCCTTTACGACGAGCTCTTCGTCACCTCCATAAACGAGAAACATATCCTTAGTCCTCTTCAGGTACTTCAGGATATTCTTGACCACTGTCCAGTGTTCCATGCCGGGATTACTTTGGTACCTTCCTACCAAACTTACGGCAAGGTTTACATCAGGTCTGGTACACAGCATGGCATACATAATAGACCCTATGGCCGAGGCATAGGGGACGACACTCATCTTTTCTCTATCTTCTGTCGTGGTCGGGCATTGAGCCGTGCTCAATTGCACACCTTGCAATACAGGCAAGAACCCCTTCTTGGACTGATCCATATTGAACTTCTTCAATATCTTGTCAAGGTACGTACTTTGTGAAAGACCAATGAGGCGTCTTGATCTATCTCTATAGATCTTGATGCCTAATATATAAGCAGCTTCTCCAAGGTCCTTCATTTAAAAACACTTGTTCAAGTAGGCCTTTATGCTTCCCAAGAATTCTATATCATTTCCCATCAACAGTATGTCATCCACATATAATATGAGAAATGCTACAGAGCTCCCACTCACTTTCTTGTAAACACAGGCTTCTCCATAAGTCTGTGTAAACCCAAACGCTTTGATCATCTCATCAAATCGAATGTTCCAACTCCGAGATGCTTGCACCAGCCCATAGATGGAGCGCTGGAGCTTGCATACCTTGTTAGCAATCTTAGGATCGACAAAACCTTCCGGCTGCATCATATACAATTCTTCCTTAAGAAAGCCGTTAAGGAATGCCGTTTTGACGTCCATTTGCCATATCTCATAATCATAGAATGCGGCAATTGCTAACATGATTCGGACGGACTTCAGCTTCGCTACGGGTGAGAAAGTCTCATCGTAGTCAACCCCTTGAACTTGTCGATAACCCTTAGCGACAAGTCGAGCCTTATAGATGGTCACATTACCATCCGCGTCTGTCTTCTTCTTAAAGATCCATTTATTTTCTATGGCTCGCCGATCATCGGGCAAGTCAGTCAAAGTCCATACTTCGTTTTCATGCATGGATCCTATCTCGGATTTCATGGCTTCTAGCCATTTGCGGAATCTGGGCCTGCCATTGCTTCTTCATAGTTTGAAGGTTCACCGTTGTCTAACAACATGATTTCCAGGACAGGGTTGCCATACCACTCTGGTGTGGAACGTGTCCTCGTGGACCTACGAAGTTCAGTAGTAACTTGATCCAAAGTACCTTGATCATCATCATTAGCTTCCTCTCTAGTCAGTGCAGGCACCACCGGAACATCTTCCTGAGCTGTGCTACTTTCCGGTTCAAGAGGTAGTACTTCATCAAGTTCCACTTTCCTCCCACTTACTTCTTTCGAGAGAAACTCTTTCTCCAGAAAGGACCCGTTCTCGGCAACAAAGATCTTGCCTTCGGATCTGAGGTAGAAGGTATACCCAATGGTTTCCTTAGGGTATCCTATGAAGACGCATTTTTCTGACTTGGGTTTGAGCTTTTCAGGTTGAAGTTTCTTGACATAAGCATCGCATCCCCAAACTTTTAGAAACGACAGCTTAGGTTTCTTCCCAAACCATAATTCATACGGTGTCGTCTCAACGGATTTCGACGGAGCCCTATTTATAGTGAATGCGGCAGTCTCTAAAGCATAGCCCCAAAATGAGAGCGGTAGATCGGTAAGAGACATCATAGATCGCACCATATCCAATAGAGTGCGATTACGACGTTCGGACACACCATTTCGCTGAGGTGTTCCAGGCGGCGTGAGTTGTGAAACTATTCCACATTTCCTTAAGTGTGTGCCAAATTCGTGACTCAAATATTCCCCTCCACGATTTGATCGTAAGAATTTTATTTTCATGTCACGTTGATTCTCAACCTCACTCTGAAATTCCTTGAACTTTTCAAAGGTCTCAGACTTGTGTTTCATTAGGTAGACATACCCATATCTACTCAAGTCATTAGTGAGAGTGAGAACATAACGATAGCCACCACGAGCCTCAACACTCATTGGACCGCACACATCAGTATGTATGATTTCCAATAAGTTGGTTGCTCGCTCCATTGTTCCGGAGAACGGAGTCTTGGTCATCTTACCCATGAGGCATGGTTCGCACGTGTCAAATGATTCGTAATCAAGAGACTCTAAAAGTCCATCAGCATGGAGCTTCTTCATGCGCTTGACACCAATGTGACCAAGATGGCAGTGCCCCAAGTATGTGGGACTATCATTATCAACCTTACATCTTTTGGTACTCACACTATGAATATGTGTAACACTACGTTCGAGATTCATTAAGAATAAACCATTAACCAGCGGGGCATGACCATAAAACATATCTCTCATATAAATAGAACAACCATTATTCTCGGATTTAAATGAGTAGCCATCTCGAATTAAACGAGATCCTGATGAATGTTCATGCTCAAAGCTGGCACTAAATAACAATTATTGAGGTTTAAAACTAATCCCGTAGGTAAATGTAGAGGTAGCGTGCCGACGGCGATCACATCGACCTTGGAACCATTCCCGACGCGCATCGTCACCTCGTCCTTTGCCAGTCTCCGTTTATTCCGCAACTCCTGCTTTGAGTTACAAATATGAGCAACCGCACCGGTATCAAATACCCAGGAGCTACTACGAGTGCTGGTAAGGTACACATCAATAACATGTATATCACATATACCATTGGTGTTGCCGGCCTTCTTGTTCGCTAAGTACTTGGGGCAGTTCCGCTTCCAGTGACCACTTCCCTTGCAATAAAAGCACTCAGTCTCAGGCTTGGGTCCATTCTTTGGCTTCTTCCCGGCAACTGGCTTACCGGGCGCAGCAACTCCTTTGCCGTCCTTCTTGAAGTTCTTCTTACCCTTGCCTTTCTTGAACTTAGTGGTTTTATTCACCATCAACACTTGATGTTCCTTTTTGATCTCCACCTCCGCTGATTTCAGCATTGAATATACCTCAGGAATGGTCTTTTCCATCCCCTGCATATTGAAGTTCATCACAAAGCTCTTGTAGCTCGGTGGAAGCGACTGAAGGATTCTGTCAATGACCACGTCATCCGGGAGATTAACTCCCAGCTGAGTCAAGCGGTTGTGTAACCCATACATTTTGAGTATGTGCTCACTGACAGAACTATTTTCCTCCATCTTACAACTGAAGAACTTGCCAGAGACTTCATATCTCTCGACCCGGGCATGAGCTTGGAAAACCATTTTCAGCTCTTCGAACATCTCATATGCTCCATGTTGCTCAAAACGCTTTTGGAGCCCTGGTTCTAAACTGTAAAGCATGCCGCACTGAACGAGGGAGTAATCATCAGCACGCTGCTGCCAAGCGTTCATAACGTCTTGGTTCTCTGGGATGGGTGCATCACCTAGCGGTGCTTCTAGGACATAATCTTTCTTGGCAGCTATGCGGATGATCCTCAGGTTCCGGACCCAGTCCGTATAGTTGTTGCCATCATCTTTCAGCTTGGTTTTCTCTAGGAACGCGTTGAAGTTGAGGGCAACATTAGCGTGGGCCATTTGATCTACAAGACATATTGTAAAGATTTTAGACTAAGTTCATGATAATTAAGTTCATCTAATCAAATTATTCAATGAACTCCCACTTAGATAGACATCCCTCTAGTCATCTAAGTGAAACATGATCCGAGTCAACTAGGCCGTGTCCGATCATCACGTGAGACGGACTAGTCAACATCGGTGAACATCTTCATGTTGATCGTATCTTCTATACGACTCATGCTCGACCTTTCGGTCTTCCGTGTTCTGAGGCCATGTCTGTACATGCTAGTCTCGTCAAGTCAACCTAAGTGTATTGCGTGTGCAAATCTGGCTTACACCCATTGTATTCGAACGTTAGAATCTATCACACCCGATCATCACGTGGTGCTTCGAAACAACGAACCTTCGCAACGGTGCACAGTTAGGGGGAACATTTTCTTGAAATTATTGCGAGGGATCATCTTATTTAAGCTACCGTCGTTCTAAGCAAATAAGATGTAAAACATGATAAACATCACATGCAATCAAATAGTGACATGATATGGCCAGTATCATATTGCTCCTTTGATCTCCATCTTCGGGGCGCCATGATCATCTTCGTCACCGGCATGACACCATGATCTCCATCATCGTGTCTTCATGAAGTTGTCACGCCAACGATTACTTCTACTTCTATGGCTAACGTGTTTAGCAATAAAGTAAAGTAATTTACATGGCGTTATTCAATGACACGCAGGTCATACAAAAAATAAAGACAACTCCTATGGCTCCTGCCGGTTGTCATACTCATCGACATGCAAGTCGTGATTCCTATTACAAGAACATGATCAATCTCATACATCACATATATTTCATTCATCACATCCTTTTGGCCATATCACATCACAAGGCATATGCTGCAAAAACAAGTTAGACGTCCTCTAATTGTTGTTGCATGTTTTTACGTGGCTTCTATAGGTTTCTAGCAAGAACGTTTCTTACCTACGTAAAACCACAACGTGATATGCCAACTTCTATTTACCCTTCATAAGGACCCTTTTCATCGAATCCGATTCGACTAAAGTGGGAGAGACAGACACCCGCTAGCCACCTTATGCAACTAGTGCATGTCAGTCGGTGGAACCTGTCTCACGTAAGCGTACGTGTAAGGTCGGTCCGGGCCGCTTCATCCCACGATGCCGCCGAAACAAGATAAGACTAGTAGTGGCAAGAAAATTGACAACATCTACGCCCACAACAAGTTTGTGTTCTACTCATGCATAGAAACTACGCATAGACCTAGCTCATGATGCCACTGTTGGAGATCGTTGCAGAAATTAAAAAATTTCTACGCATCACCAAGAACAATCTATGGAGTCTTCTAGAAACAAGAGGGAAAAGAGTGCATCTACATACCCTTGTAGATCGCGAGCGGAAGCGTTCAAGTGAACGGGGTTGATGGAGTCGTACTCGTCGTGATCCAAATCACCGATGACCGAGCGCCGAACGGACGGCACCTCCGCGTTCAACACACGTACGGTTGGGGAAGACGTCTCCTCCTTCTTGGTCCAGCAAGGGGAAGGGAGAGGTTGATGGAGATCCAGCAGCACGACGGCGTGGTGGTGGAAGCAGCGGGGATCTCGGCAGGGCTTCGCCAAGCTCAGCGAGAGGGAGAGGTGTCACGGGAGGGAGAGGGAGGCGCCAGGGGCTTTGGTGCGGCTGCCCTCCCTCCCCCCTCTTTATATAGGGCCCCTTGGGGGGCTCCAGCCCTAGGAGATCCAATCTCCATGGGGGGGCGGCGGCCAAGGGGGTGGCTTGACCCCCAAGCCAAGTGGGGCGCCCCCCACCCATAGGGTTTCCAACCCTAGGCGCAGGGGGAGGCCCAAGGGGGGCACACCAGCCCACCAGGGGCTGGTTCCCCTCCCACTTAAGCCCATGGGGCCCTCCGGGATAGGTGGCCCCACCCGGTGGACCCCCCGGGACCCTTCCGGTGGTCCCGGTACAATATCGGTGACCCCCGAAACTTTCCCGGTGGCCGAAACTGGACTTCCTATATACAATTCTTCACCTCCAGACCATTCCGGAACTCCTCGTGACGTCCGGGATCTCACCCGGGAATCCGAACAACTTTCAGATTTCCGCATACTAATATCTCTACAACCCTAGCGTCACCAAACCTTAAGTGTGTAGACCGTACGGGTTCGGGAGACATGCAGACATGACCGAGACGACTCTCCGGTCAATAACCAACAGCGGGATCTGCATACCCATGTTGGCTCCCACATGTTCCACGATGATCTCATCGGATGAACCACGATGTCGAGGATTCAATCAATCCCGTATACAATTCCCTTTGTCAATCGGTACGTTACTTGCCCGAGATTCGATCGTCGTTATCCCAATACCTTGTTCAATCTTCTTACTGGCAAGTCACTTTACTTGTACCATAATGCATGATCCCGTGACCAAACACTTGGTCATATTGAGCTCATTATGACGATGCATTACCGAGTGGGCCCAGAGATACCTCTCCATCATACGGAGTGACAAATCCCAGTCTCGATTCGTCCCAACCCAACAGACACTTTCGGAGATACCCGTAGTGCACCTTTATAGCCACCCAGTTATGTTGTGACGTTTGGCACACCCAAAGCACTCCTATGGTATCCGGGAGTTGCACAATCTCATGGTCTAAGGAAATGATACTTGACATTTGGAAAAGCTCTAGCAAACGAACTACACGATCTTGTGCTATGCTTAGGATTGGGTCTTGTCCATCACATCATTCTCCTAATGATGTGATCCCGTTATCAATGACATCCAATGTCCATAGTCAGGAAACCATGACTATCTGTCGATCAACGAGCTAGTCAACTAGAGGCTCACTAGGGACATGTTGTGGTCTATGTATTCACACATGTATTACGATTTCCGGATAACACAATTATAGCATGAACAATAGACAATTATCATGAACAAGGAAATATAATAATAACCATTTTATTATTGCCTCTAGGGCATATTTCCAATAGTAGTGACTCCCAAGGCGGCGATGCGATCCAAGAGCTCGTTCAAGGAAGAGAGCTCCATTGGATCCAACTGCTCGGCGAATTCCGAGCCGACGTGGAGGCTGTTTTCGATGACCAGAGAAGTCATCTTGGCGCAGCGGCCGAACAGGCGGTCATGATGAAACCGCCTAGTCGGAGAGTTTGGCCTACAGCCAGGGCTCCCCCAGAGGTGATGTTGTCCTTGACAACGAGGCGAGCCATCCAGCCTTATGATGACATCACAGTGGAACTCTCAATGAAAGCACCAATGTCGGTGTCAAAACCGGCGGATCTCGGGTAGGGGGTCCCGAACTATGCGTCTAAGGCGGATGGTAACAGGAGGCGGGAGACACGATGTTTACCCAGGTTCGGGCCCTCTCGATGGAGGTAATACCCTACTTCCTTCTTGATTGATCTTGATGATATGAGTATTACAAGAGTTGATCTACCACGAGATCGTAGAGGCTAAACCCTAGAAGCTAGCCTATGGTATGATTATTGTTGTCCTACGGACTAAACCCTCTAGTTTATATAGACACCGGAGGGGGCTAGGGTTACACAAAGTCGGTTACAAGGGAGGAGATCTACATATCCGTATTGCCAAGCTTGCCTTCCACGCCAAGGAGAGTCCCATCCGGACACGGGTCGAAGTCTTCAATATTGTATCTTCATAGTCCAACAGTCCGGCTAAAGTATATAGTAAGGCTGTCCGAGGACCCCCTAATCCAGGATTCCCTCAGGGCCCACGAGGCAGGGGGGCGCGCCCAGGGGGGGAGGCCGCGCCCCCACCCTCGTGGCCAGGTGGAGGCCCCCTGACGTATTTCTTCCGCTCAATATTTTTTATTATTTCAAAAAATAACTTTCGTGGAGTTTCAAGACTTTTGGAGTTGTGCAGAATAGGTCTCTAATATTTGCTCCTTTTCCAGCCTAGAATCCCAGCTGTCGGCATTCTCCCTCCTTATGTAAACCTTATAAAATAAGAGAGAATAGGCATAAGTATTGTGACATAATGTGTAATAACAGCCCATAATGCAATAAATATCGATATAAAAGCATGATGCAAAATGGACGTATCACACTTCACCATTATTTGGGCCCAGAGGAAGGCATTGAGAAGTAATAAGTAGATGATGGGTCGCTAGAGTGACAGAAGCTTAAACCCTAGTTTATGCGTTGCTTCGTAAGGGGCTGATTTGGATCCATATGTTTCATGCTATGGTTAGGTTTACCTTAATACTTCTTTTGTAGTTGCGGATGCTTGCAATAGGGGTTAATCATAAGTGGGATGCTTGTCCAAGGAAGGGCAGTACCCAAGCACCGGTCCACCCACATATCAAATTATCAAAGTAACGAACGTGAATCATATGAACGTGATGAAAACTAGCTTGACGATAATTCCCATGTGTCCTCGAGAGCGTTTTCCTTTATATAAGAGTTTGTCCAGGCTTGTCCTTTGCTACAAAAAGGATTGGGACATCTTGTTGCACCTTATTTACTTTTATTACTTGTTACCCGTTACAAATTACCTTATCACAAAACTATCTGTTACCGATAATTTCAGTGCTTCCAGAGAATACCTTACTGAAAACCGCTTGTCATTTCCTTCTGCTCCTCGTTGGGTTCGACACTCTTACTTATTGAAAGGACTACGATAGATCCCCTATACTTGTGGGTCATCAAGACTCTTTTCTGGCGCCGTTGCCGGGGAGTAAAGCGCCTTCGGTATGTGGAATTTGGTAAGGAAAAATTTATATAGGGTGCTGAAATTTACTGTCACTTGTTACTATGGAAAGTAATCCTTTGAGGGGCTTGTTCGGGGTATCTTCACCCCGACCAGTAGAGCAAAGAGTTGCTCCTCAACCTACTGAATCTACTGAAAATGTTTACTTTGAAATTCCTTCGGTTATGATAGAGAAACTGCTTGCTAATCCTTTTATAGGTGATGGAACATTACATCCCGATTTGCACCTAATCTATGTGGATGAAGTTTGTGGATTATTTAAGCTTGTAGGTATGCCCAAGGATGTTCTCAAGAAGAAGTTCTTCCCTTTATCTTTTAAGGGAAAGGCATTGACATGGTTTAGGCTATGTGATGATATGGGATCATGGAACTACAACCGGGTGAAATTGGAATTTCATCAGAAGTTTTATCCTATGCATCTTGTTCATCATGATCGTAATTATATATATAATTTTTGGCCTCGCGAAGGAGAAAGCATCGCTCAAGCTTGGGGGGCTTAAGTCAATGTTATATTCATGCCCCAATCATGAGCTCTCAAGAGAAATTATTATTCAAAAAATTTATCCTCGGCTTTCTCTCAATAATCGCTCCATGCTCGATACTTCTTGTACTGGTTCTTTTATGATGAAGACTATTGAATTCAAATTGGAAAGAATTAAACGCAACTCTAAAGATTGGGATCTTGAAGAAGGTAAGGAGTCAGGTATAACACCAAAGTTTGATTGTGTTAAATCTTTTATGGATACTGATGTTTTCCATGAATTTAGCACTAAATATGGACTTGACTCTGAGATAGTAGCTTCTTTCTGTGAATCATTTGCTACTCATGTTGATCTCCCTAAGGAGAAGTGGTATAAATATCATCCCCCCATTGAAGTAAAAGTAGTAGAACCTATTAAAGTTGAAGCAAAGACTATCACTTATAATGTTGATCCTATTGTTCCCACTGCTTATATCGAGAAACCTCCTTTCCCTACTAGAATAAAGGATCATGCTAAAGCTTCAACTGTGGTTCGTAAGAGTAATACTAGAACACCTACACCTTCTGAGCAAATTAAAGTTGAACCTAGTATTGCTATGGTTAAAGATCTCTTGGCTGATAATATTGATGGGCATGTTATTTGCTTCTGTGATGAAGCTGCTAGGATTGCTAGACCCGATACTAAGGGTAAACATAGACCTGTTGTAGGCATACCTGTTATTTCTGTTAAAGTAGGAGATCATTGTTATCATGGTTTGTGTGATATGGGTGCTAGTGCAAGTGCAATACCTCATTCCTTATACAAAGAAATTATGCATGATATTGCACCTGCTGAGATGGAGGAAATTGATGGTACAATTAAGTTTGCCAATAGAGACACTATTTCACCAGTTGGGATTGTTAGAGATGTTGAAGTCTTGTGTGGGAAGTTAAATAACCTACTGATTTTCTTGTTCTTGGTTCCCCACAAGATGACTTTTGTCCCATTATATTTGGTAGACCCTTCTTGAATACTGTTAATGCTAAGATAGATTGCAAAAAGGATGTTGTTACTATTGGATTGGGGGATATGTCTCATGAGTTTAATTTTGCTAAATTTCGTAGACAACCCCATGATAAAGAGTTGCCTAGTAAAGATGAAATTATTGGTCTTGCTTCTATTGCCGTGCCTCCTAATGATCCTTTAGAACAATATTTGCTAGACCATGAAAATGATATGCTTATGAATGAAAGAAGGGAAATAGATGAAGTATTCTTTAAACAGGGACCTATTTTGAAACACAACTTGCCTGTTGAAATCCTAGGGGATCCTCCTCCACCCAAGGGTGATCCCGTGTTTGAGCTTAAACCATTACCTGATACTCTTAAATATGCATATCTTGATGAAAAGAAGATATATCCTATCATTATTAGTGCTAACCTTTCAGAGAAGGAAGAAGAGAAATTATTGAAAACTCTGAAGAAGCACCGTGCTGCTATTGGATATACTCTTGATGATCTTAAGGGCATTAGTCCCACTCTATGCCAACACAAAATAAAATTGGAGAAAGACGCTAAACCGGTTGTTGATCACCAACGAAGGTTAAATCCTAAGATGAAAGAAGTGGTAAGAAAAGAAATATTAAAGCTTCTGGAGGCAATAATTTATCACGTTGTTGATAGTCAGTGGGTAAGTCCTATCCACTATGTCCCTATGAAGGGAGGTATTGCTGTTGTTCCTAATGATAAAGATGAATTGATCCCACAAACAATTGTTACAGGTTATAGAATGGTAATTGATTTCCGTAAACTAAATAAAGATATTAAAAAGGATCATTACCCTTTACCTTTTATTGATCAAATGCTAGAAACATTATCCAAACATACACATTTTTGCTTTCTAGATGGTTACTCTGGTTTCTCTCAAATACCTGTGTCAAAAGAGGATCAAGAACAAACCCCTTTTACTTGACCTTTCGGTACCTTTGCTTATGGACGTATGCCTTTTGGTTTATGCAATGCACCTGCTACCTTTCAAAGATGCATGATGGCTATATTCTTTGATTTTGGTGAAAATATTTTTGAGGTTTTCATGGATGATTTCTCCGTATATGGAACTTCTTTTGATGATTGCTTGAGCAACCTTGATCGAGTTTTGCAGAGATGTGAAGAAACTAATCTTTTCTTAAATTGGGAGAAGTGCCACTTTATGGTTAATGAAGGTATTGTCTTTGATGAGGACATGACTACCTTGGATACGACCAAAAATATTGCATACATGCATATTTGCCAGGTGATTTCTAGTGCAAACTATTCAATAATCTATTTATGTTATCCAGAACAAAAATACTTCACACACTTTTGTGTTTTGTCTAATTGCAGGTGTATGGGACATTTGTACAATCCACATATGAAGATAGGGGAAAAGGAGAAGTGTAGGTTCTGTTCAAAAAGTCCTCTCACGTCACTTCTGGGCCAACAGAAGATAGAGTCCAAGTCTCTCACGTTCTGGATTCAGATTCGGACTGCACAGACATACCTGACTCAAAACGCCAACAACTTTTTCATACGGACTCCAAATTGGGTGATTATTTTTTGTTGGAAAGTAAATTTCATCCTCTTTCCAACCCAATTGTATTCACCTTTAAATTCATCCGGAGCGTTGAGATATGGACGAAACAATCTGACGCTACAACAGAATCCGAGTCAAACAACAAGCCCAAAGGTGTTGCATCACCTCCACTTGGGCCCATGGGCCTTGTACGACCTAGGGTTGGTTTTAGGCTGCCTTGGGACGTCCTCCCACCTCCTTGGCCGCCACCCCTTGCTCCTATATAAGTAGATCCATCTAGTAGCTTTTTCCTTGGGTTTTGTTTAGATTAAAAGTTCGCCATAGCTGCAACTTCGCGTACTTCGTTTGTGTTCAACGACCAGACAAAGGCGTCACAGAACCCCACCTTGATCAATAAAGCTTTCCTCTTATATTCGCAATATCCAGATTGCAATCTTAGTTTCTTGCTTGTTCTTCGTTTGCCTGCAGGAAACAGACCTTCGTGGTCAGGTTGATCGTGCTCCGGCGTGGTCAATAACCTCTCGGAGTTGGTTTAGCGATTGCTAAGGCGCGACATCCTCGCACGTTCGTAGTTGGATCGTCAAAGTCGACTTCCTCTAAAACGATAGCCACCATCTCATCGAAAGACGGGACACCTTTGCCTCTATCAAGTGGATCAGTTTTCAGGTTGCTCGGCGAGAATTTCCAGCTTTCCCTAGATTAGATTTATTTTCTTACCTACTATCCAAGGAAAAGCCACAAAAAAGTAAGATCTATTCATCCTTTGTCCAAACCAGTCTGAGCCTTTGCAATTTTCCTTTCATTGTTTGCATTATTGAATTATCGGTTGCATCGTCGTGTCGAGTTGCTGGTCTTAGTGTCTAGTTCGTTTAGAGTTTCGAGTTCTGTTCACATTAGTCACACCGCCGCTGCATCGTTATCCCTTCCGTTGTCCACCACCCATCCATCAATTTTCTGTACATGCTACCCACTGTTCATTGTCATAATCATAGTTGAGATCGTTCACATCTTCGTTTGATCCAATCTGCATCTTATCTAGTTTGTTTTGGAAAGAGTGAGAGAGAAAAAAAAGACAGAGAAAAAAAAGAGAGAAAAAAAGCAAAAAAAGTCAGAGATAAAAAAGAGAGAAAGAAAAAAAAAGAAAAAAATTCGGATCTATCTAGACTCAATCTTGTAGTTGAATTCGGATTGGAATCTGTTTTGTGCACTGTTCAGTAGAACAGGCATAACTTCCTCATACGAAGTCAGTTTTGGCTCCACGAGTACTCAAATAAAAGCTAGCGACGAGCCGCATCTAAATAGTTACAGATGCTTGTTCACTATTTGACACCTCAAAATCGGCTTCTAAATAGGTCTTTTTGCCCTCCGAAGTTCACGGACACAGCTTATTCCAGTATTTCAGGCCAGTTTTAGAATTCTTTGACTCCTCATGTCAATTCGGAATTGAGTGATTCTTTTTGCATTGGAAAGCTTGAGTTAGTAGCATTCTTTGAAAAAAGTTATCAAAAAATTGGCTAAAACTTTTCAAGAGGAAAGTTGGAGAGAGAGTTGTTGTATATCCTGCTTGGCAGTTGTTTTTCATCATTATCTTTACTGCCATTGTGATCTTCACTTATATCTTGCTGTCCAGAGCTACCTAGTATCCTTCATTGATGCTAGTTGTGCTATGTCGTGACCTTATTAGTGTTCTAGGCTCGCGTCTCTAGTTTCGGTCTAGCCTAGGACCAGCACAGTACCGTCGTTGAGCGTTTATTCAACATTGCATCTTTGAATTGATTATTGCTAATATTTTGATACCGTATATAGCCAACCCAGCTCCACATATTTCTACACCATGTATACGTACGTTCTCCTGGCAATCGCTTTACACAATCTTCTGAGTTATTTGACACCGCTAGTTGCCTGTCACCACCTGCCGCATGGTAAGAACTTGTAAGATGTTGATATTTGCTTTACTATGAGCACTTTACAACCACATCCTAGTAGTTCATCGGAACATTATTCTCGAATTTGTTTCTTGTTTCTACTAATCATAACAGGTTCCAGAGATAGAAGTTCTTGGACGATGGGCACATCATCACCATCACGAGAGTTGGGACAACACACACAAGCACATGGTCAGGCTATCTCTTTACCGTCATTTGAGGGTAGATTTAATCCTGCTATTTATCTAGCTTGGGAGCATGAAGTAGAACAAGTTTTTAGTCACCATGACTTTTCTGAACTTGAGCGAGTACGAGCTGCCACTAGAGCATATACTGGTTTTGCTTCTGTTTGGTGGAGTGTGCATTGTAAGAAAAACATTGATAACCAACCCACAACTTGGAAAGATTTGAAAGATGTAATGAGACAACAATTTTTCCCTCCTTACTATCGTCGTGAATTGCTTCGCAAATTTGAACAATTTAAACAAGGTAACAACACTGTTCATGCTTACTACCAAGAGTTCAAATCTTATATGCATCATTGTGACATACAAGAATCTGAGGATGATACAATGAATAGATTTTTTGGTGGTTTGAACCATGATATTCAGGCACGATTTCAGTATATTCCTCGTTGCATTACTGGTATGTATGTTCGTGCTTGTACCTTTGAGAGACAGTTACAGGAGGATGCATTGGGTGACTACAACAACTACTATTCTAGTTCATGCTCACCACCACCGCTTGGTTCCTCCACCGTTGCACTTACTAGAGCAGCCACACCTCAGATTGTGAGCGCGACATCATCTCAAGAGTATGGTACATTGCCATCATCCGTACCTACATCAGCTACATCTTTGGGACAAGGTAACTGTAAAGGTATTGATGATATAACTTCACATGAGAATGATGCATGCCTAGTTAACTTGAATACATCATGTGTTGAGTTACCTGTTGATTTGAGCGCATCACCTATTTTAGAGAATCATGTTACTGTCATGAATGCGTCATGTGATCAAACAACTGAAATAACAACAATTTTGAGTGCACCCAATGAATTAACTGTTGATGCAAAAGAACCAATGTTTAATCATTTTGATATGACCTCTAATCTTGGTGATGATTTTGTGTCAAATGACTTATTGCATGTTTGCTTATTTAAGCATGTTGTAGCATGTAAATTTGATGCAAGTAAGGTTTATTCACCAATGTTGGGATGGTTTAATGATGAATATTGTCAATATTTTCATATGAATAAGAGCTTCACTTATATGTGCAAACTGAGTTGCAATACTTTCATGCCTTCTACTTCTTGTGGTAATATTTTGGCTTTATATTTTATTAACTATGAAAGTTACTCATGTATACATGTGTCATATATGCAAAATCCATGGGAAGTAAAAATGGATGACATATACATATACAACATGTACACCTTGTCTCTTTTGTTAGCCACATTTCAGATTAAGCAACGCCGAGGACGGCTTTATTTTCAAGACGGAGAGGATGATGAGGACATGACTACCTTGGATACGACCAAAAATATTGCATACATGCATATTTGTCAGGTGATTTCTAGTGCAAACTATTCAATAATCTATTTATGTTATCCAGAACAAAAATACTTCACACACTTTTGTGTTTTGTCTAATTGCAGGTGTATGGGACATTTATACAATCCACATATGAAGATAGGGGAAAAGGAGAAGTTTAGGTTCTGTTCAAAAAGTCCTCTCACGTCACTTTTGGGCCAAGAGAAGATAGAGTCCAAGTCTCTCACGTTCTGGATTCAAATTCGGACTGCACAGACATACCTGACTCAAAACGCCAACAACTTTTTCATACGGACTCTGAATTGGGTGATTCTTTTTCTGTTGGAAAGTAGATTTCGTCCTCTTTCCAACCCAATTGGATTCACCTTTAAATTCGTCCGGAGTGTTGAGATATGGAGGAAACAATCTGACGTTGCAGCAGAATCCGAATCAAACAACAAGTCCAAAGGTGTTGCATCACCTCCACTTGGGCCCATGAGCCTTGTACGACCTAGGGTTGGTTTTAGGCTGCCTTGGGACGTCCTCCCACCTCCTTGGCCGCCACCCCTTGCTCCTATATAAGTAGATCCATCTAGTAGCTTTTTCCTTGGGTTTTGTTTAGATTAAAAGTTCGCCATAGCTGCAACTTCACGTACTTTGTTTGTGTTCAACGACCATACAAAGGCGTCACAGAACCCCACCTTGATCAATAAATCTTTCCTCTTATATTCGCAATATCCAGATTGCAATCTTAGTTTCTTGCTTGTTCTTCGTTTGCCTGCAGGAAACAGACCTTCGTGGTCAGGTTGATCGTGCTCCGGCGTGGTCAATAACCTCTCGGAGTTGGTTTAGCGATTGCTAAGGCGCGACGTCCTCTCACGTTTGTAGTCGTATCGTCAAAGTCGACTTCCTCCAAAATGATAGCCACCATCTCATCGAAAGACGGGACACCTTTGCCTCTATCAGTCTTGGGGCATAAAATTTCTGAAAGAGGTATTGAAGTTGATAAAGCTAAAGTTGATGCTATTGAACAGATGTTGTGTCCTAAGGACATCAAATGTATAAGAAGTTTCCTTGGTCATGCCGGTTTTTATAGAAGGTTCATTAAAGACTTCTCAAAAAATTCTAGGCCTCTGACTAATCTCTTACAAAAAGATGTTCGTTTTATCTTTGATGATGATTGTGTAGAAGCATTTGAAATACTTAAGAAAGCCTTGATTTCTGCACCTATTGTTCAGCCGCCTGATTGGAATTTACCCTTTGAAATTATGTGTGATGCTAGTGATTATGCTGTAGGTGCTGTTCTAGGACAAAGAGTTGATAAGAAATAAATGTTATTCAATATGCTAGTAAAACTCTAGACAGTGCCCAGAGAAATTATGCTACTACTGAAAAAGAATATTTAGCAGTTGTATTTGCTTGTGATAAGTTCAGACGTTATATTGTTGATTCCTAAGTAACTATTCACACTGATCATGCTGCTATTAAATATCTTATGGAAAAGAAAGATGCTCAACCTAGACTTATTAGATGGGTTCTCTTGCTACAAGAATTTGATTTGCATATTATTGATAGAAAGGGAGCTGAGAACCCCGTTGCAGACAACTTGTCTAGGTTAGAAAATGTTCTTGATGACCCACTACCTATCGATGATAGCTTTCCTCATGAACAATTAGCTATCATAAATGCTTCTCGTACTGCTCCATGGTATGCTGACTATGATAATTACATTGTTGCTAAATTTATACCACCTAGTTTCACATACCAGCAAAAGAAAAAGGTTTTCTATGATTTAAGACATTACTTCTGGGATGACCCACACCTTTATATAGAAGGAGTAGATGGTGGCATTAGACATTGTGTACCTGAGCATGAACAGGAACAGATCCTACGCAAGTGTCACTCCAAGGCTTATGGAGGACACCACGCTGGAGATAGAACTGCACATAAGGTATTGCAATCCGGTTTTTATTGGCCTACTCTCTTCAAAGATGCCCGTAAATTTGTCTTGTCTTGTGATGAATGTCAAAGAATTGGTAATATTAGTAGATGTCAAGAAATGCCTATGAACTATTCACTTGTTATTGAACCATTTGATGTTTGGGGCTTTGATTATATGGGACCGTTTCCTTCCTCTAATTGCTATACACATATTTTAGTTGTTGTTGGTTACGTTACTAAGTGGGTAGAAGCTATTCCAACTAGTAGTGCTGATCATAACACCTCTATTAAGATGCTTAAAGAAGTTATTTTTCCGAGGTTTGGAGTTCCTAGATATTTAATGACTGATGGTGGTTCACATTTTATTCATGGTGCTTTTCGTAAAATGCTTGCTAAGTACGACGTTAATCATACACTACAAGAAATATGTCAACTTGTGACCTTGACTATTGGTCACTGAAAGGTCATTGTTTTTCATTTGCGACCTTTTTGTGACCAAAAACAGAAGGTCAAAAGCTGGCGGTCGTAAACTGGAATTAACGACCTTCTCTATTAGAAGGTCGTAGACGTTTACGACCAAAATATGCCTACTGTTTTGTTTTGGTCACTAGCAGCCTCCCCATGCCACGTAGGCATCCGACGTGGCAATCTAATGTGGCACAAGAATCAGCCCGGTCCAATTCGATTTTCTACATGGGCCTAGCCCAACAATTCGGCCTTTTTAATGTATTTTTTCTATTAATTTTCTCTATATACATGGGCCTGGTCCAACAATTTGGCCTTTTTATTTTCTAGGGCATGGCCTTTCTGGCTCCAAAGTTTTTTATTTTATTTTATTCAAAAGATAGGCCCACTAGTGAGATGGGACGCGGATGTCAGGTTCTAATAAGTGGGTCCAAGTTGTCACTGTTATATTCTTCAGATCTCAATTTTCCAGTAAATAAATAACAATATTTAAATCAGAACAGAGAGAAAACAAAATGCTTCAAAAAGAGCACGACTAATCCGGAAAAATATGGTTCACATCATGAATACAATCAAAAAGAGCCAAACTTGGCACATTATTACAATCAAACATGGTTCTGTCGGAGTAAATAGCCACAGGTAGCCTAACCGACTGCCCCTGGCTATTCCAAAAATTATCAGGCCATTTGGGCCTTCAAGTATTTCAAGCATTGGGCCGCCTTCCCTGGCCGGCTACCTCTGAAGCCGACTCTCAGAAGGCGACCCAGCCTCAGCAACCTCCCCCCAAGATAATCACGGGATGGCCGACTCCAGGAAGCCGGCCATAGAGGATGCCGACTCCCCAGAGCCGGCCATGAAGAACGCCGACTCCCCAGAGCCGGCCATGAAGAGCGCCGACTCCAAGAAGCCGGCCAAGACCGCACCCACCAAAACTACACCCACATAACGGTGACAAGACGGGGTGTGGCCACAGTGCGGCCCACTACCCCCGAAGCCCGAGGCAGGCATGGCCACAGGACGCCGTACGGGACGGCCATCTCCCATCCGGCTCGGCATTGTAGCCATGCTGGCCTCAACGTCACCCACGACAGACGCCAGTACGGCCCACGGCGGCGGGCCCCTTTAGCCAGAGAGAGGCGCGAAGGCGGCCCGGCCTCCCCAGTCGGCCAAGGCGTAGCCGGCCCCCAGAAGCCGGCTACCCCCTCCCTCAAAGCATGTGCCACATTAAGGAGACAAGACGAGGTAAGGCTACAGTGAGAGCCCTCGAGGCGGCACACTGTAGCCACGCTTACCTCGACGAAGCCCTCGTCATCAGGGACGAGGCTACAGTAAGCAGCCGCCGACAAGACCCCTAGGCAGTGGGGCCGGCCTGTCGACCAAGAGGCCGGCAGCCGGCGGGACCCACCAGTCGGCGGGACCCAACGGCCGGCGGAGAAGCCGGCGAGCGCAGACACTGACGACTGGGACCAGCGCCCAGCCGGATTACAATTGTACCCCCGGGGGGTAGGCCTATATAAAACCCCCGAGGCACCCATGCAAAGGGTTGGCTTCTTAGAGTTACACACACACCATAGAGAGAGGGAAGTGAGAGCTAGCCTTGCTCTTCTTCTCCCTTGAACCCAACAGCTCTAGGAGCAATTGTAGCTACTCTTTCTGATCTAGTGATCATGCGGAGACCCCGCAGAGCAGGACTAGGGGTGTTATCTCCACGGAGAGCCCCGAACCTGGGTAAGATTCGCCGGCGTGCATGTCTTCGCCTCATCCCGTTTCCAGGCACCGGCGGCGTCTTACTGGCACCCACCATGATAAGCCACCCGTTGGCATATGTCGCACCTACCACCCGACATTTGGTGCCCACCGTGGGGCCAGGTGCACCGTCGTCCGGAGACCTGTTCTGGACGGGAACCCTCTTCCTCCCCCGCGAGCGCAGCCAGCCTGCTGCGCCCGATGGCGTTTGCCTCGACGCGCTGCAAGGCGTCGACGACGCCTGCGCGGCGAGCTGCCTCGCCGATCTTCTCGGCGAGACTCGCATCTCCGATGAGCCCGCGTCTGACGCGGGCACGGACTACCCCGAGAGCCGCCTCGTCAGCCTCCTCGACCAGCTTCACGTCTCTAGCGAGCCTGCTGCAGATGTGGAGTCGGTCGGCTCCACCGACCCAATGCTCGTCGACTCCGACACGGCATCGCTCGACGCCTACCCCTCCGACGTGGTGGTCTTCGACGATCCTCTCCCTCGAGCTGACAGTGGCAACAGCGCTGTCACCGAAGTGTTGGTCATCAGCCACGTCGCCAACTCGGGCGAGAACGCCCACGACGCCCTGCAAGCGTCCGTCGCCAACTCTGTCCGTCCCCATCCCGTCCGACGCCGAGACCCTGGAGGCACGTCGCCTCGCCCTCGTCGCGGAAGGCCAGAAGATAGCCTCCATGAGACGCCTCACCGAGGCCCACCAGCGCGAAGTCGACCGTGCCGCCTTCGGTACGCCGCCGCCTAGCGGGCCGAGCCGAGCTGGCTTCGTCCAGAAGCGCGGCGCGGCTATCGCTAGCATGCTGGCGGCAGATCGCCCCGTCTACGCCACCCCGCTCGAGAATCTGCGAGCCGCTCAGGCGGCCGCTGAAGAGCTAAATGGGCTGGGAGCCGATGAGCTCCCCTACATGACAAGACGGATCCAGCAGCTGATCGACGCGGCTGCCGAACGGCACGAGGCCTGCGCCCGCGCCGATAGTCATCCCCCGCGCTGAGAACACGCAGCGACGTCCCGCTCGCCGACTGCGAGCGGCGCCTGCCAGAAAAAAGACAAGGAGCCGGCTGCTAGCCGCAGCCGGACTCGTATCACCATCGAGCGCGACGCGGAAGGCCACCCTCGAGCGGTGGAGCGCCAAGGAAATCTGCCTCCTCCCCCGCCTCGAAGAGAGAGACGTCTCACCCCGCCGCCCGTCACACACCCGACTCTTGGTGACCGACTAGGCCGCCGAGAAGGAGTCGGCGAGAACGACGCCCGCCACCGGATCGACCGCCTTGCCCGATCCCTGGCGTTAGAAGAAGAAGACGATGTCGGACCGCCATGCTTTGGCCCCCGCATCCGCGACGAGCCCTTCCCCAAAGGGTTCTCGCTCCCCAGAGACACACCCAAGTACAACGGCTCAGTGAAGCCGGAAGATTGGCTCATCGACTACTCCATTGCTGTCAGCATAGCCAATGGCAATCGGCGCGTAGCCGTGAAGTACGTCCCCCTCATGCTGCAAGGCACGGCACGCACCTGGCTCAATAGCCTCAAGCCCTACAGCATCAACAGCTGGCTGGACTTCACGGAAGTCTTCGTCCGCAACTTCACCAGCACGTACAAGCGGCCTCCCAAGCCTCGCCAGCTCTCCCTATGCGTCCAAGGGCCCAACGTGTCGACCCGCGACTACCTCACGTGGTGGGCTGAGCTCCGCAACTCCTGCGAGGGGTGCACGAGGTTCAGGCCATCGAGTACTTCACCACCGGGTGCCGAGAGGGCACCCTCCTCAAGCGCCGACTCCTCTGTGACAAGCCGGCTACCCTCGACGAACTGCTGATCATCGCGGACAAGTACGCCACGGCCGACTCCTCGATGAAGACCGAGCTTCAAGTAGACGCCTCTGGGAAGGTGATTCCTCCGGCTCCCAAGACGCCGGCTAGCAACTCCAATCGGCGCCCCTACCAGAACGATCACAAGCGCAAGGCCCCCATGCCGACTTCCACCAGTCGGCAGGTGGCCACAGTTGAAGATGAGCAGCCCGAAGAGCGGCCCGCTCCCAAGAAGAAGGGTGGCAGGCCGGCTTGGCAGCCGGCTTTCCCTTACGAGCAGACTCTTGACGCCCCCTGCAAGTTCCACAGCGGCGCGAAGCCGTCCAACCACATGACCCGAAAATGCCATTGGCTCACGCGAATCTCCAAGGGCGAAGGGCTGGTGCCGCCTCCGCCTCCCGGCCCGCCGCCTCCAGCCCCCAGCAGCCGGCGGCTCGGCCGGCAGTCGGAGCCATTCAAGATGAATTCCCTGAAGAGCACGCCGCCTACGTCGTCTTCACCAGCCAAGCCGAAGACAAGCGCAGTCGGCGCCGTCAGCATCAAGAGGTCAACGCAGTCGCCTCTAGCGCTCCCGAGTTCATGCACTGGTCAGAGAAGCCAATCAGCTGGAGCCAGGCCGACCACCCAGAGGTGATGCCATCCCCTGGCTCCTATGCACTGGTCTTGGATGTCACCCTCGCGACGGAGAGGCGAGCTGCCCGATTCTCCCGCGTCCTGATAGATGGCGGAAGCAGTATCAATATACTGTACCGCGATACCATGGAGAAGCTGAACATCAAGGCGAAGCAGCTTATGCCAAGCCGAACCGTGTTCCATGGTATCGTCCCCGGCTTGTCTTGCTCCCCAATCGGCAAGATTAAGATGGATGTTCTCTTCGGAGACAAAGATCATTTTCCCCGAGAAGCGATCTGGTTCGAAGTAGTGGATCTGGAGAGCCCTACCATGCTTTGCTTGGCCGACCTGCTCTGGCCAAGTTCATGGCTGTGCCCCACTACGCCTACCTGAAGATGAAGATGCTGAGCTCGAAGGGGATCATCACCGTAGCCGGCGACTACAAGAAGTCCATCGAGTGCGCCATGGCCAGTAGCCGGCTGGCCGAGTCCCTCGTGGTAACAGAAGAGAAGAAGATGCTGGAGCGGGTTGTGGCCATGGCCAGCAAGCAGCCGGCCTTGTCCCCCAATCCCAAAGACTGTGATGCACAAGGCTCCTTCCAGCCGGCCAAGGAGACGAAGAAGATACCTCTGGACCCGGAGAATCCGGAGAGGTTTGCCGTCATTGGGGCAAACTTGGACAGTAAATAGGAAGGCGAGCTCGTCGACTTCCTCCGTGAGAATCGAGACATTTTTGCATGGTCCCCAAAGGACATGCCGGGTGTCCCGAAGGATTTCGCCGAGCACAAATTACATGTCCGAGCCAACGCGAAGCCGGTCAAGCAGCCCCTCCGCCGACTGTCAGAAGAGAAGCAAAGAATCGTAGGAGAAGAGATAGCCCGGCTCCTCGCCGTTGGCTTTATTATGGAAGTGTTTTTTCCAGAGTGGCTTGCCAACCCAGTTCTGGTATTGAAGAAGAATAACAAGTGGCGTATGTGTATAGACTACACCAGCCTGAACAAGGCCTGCCCCAAGGATCCGTTTGCATTGCCACGGATTGACCAAGTGATAGACTCCATAGCCAGATGCGAGCTGTTGAGTTTTTTGGATGCCTACTCAGGGTACCATCAGATCAAGTTGGACCCAGCAGACCGCCTGAAGACTGCCTTCATCACACCATTTGGAGCTTTCTGTTACCTGACTATGACATTCGGCCTGAGGAATGCCGGTGCCACTTTTCAGTGTTGCATGCAAAAATGCCTCCTGAAGCAACTCGGCAGAAATGCCCACGTCTATGTAGACGACATTGTGGTGAAGACAGAGAAGCGCGGCACCCTGCTGGAAGACCTGAAAGAAACATTCGCCAACTTGCGCCGATTCCAAATCAAGCTCAACCCCGAGAAATGCGTGTTCGGAGTACCAGCCGGCCAGCTGCTAGGCTTCCTGGTCTCCGAACGCGGCATCGAGTGCAACCCTGTGAAGATCAAGGCCATCGAGAGGATGGAGATTCCCACCAAATTGCGAGATGTGCAGAAGTTCACCGGGTGCCTGGCCTCCCTAAACTGCTTTATCAGCTGACTAGGAGAGAACGCTCTTCCCCTGTACCGACTAATGAAGAAGTCCACTCACTTCGAGTGGAATGACCAAGCCGACCAAGCCTTCCATGAGTTGAAGAAAATGCTGACCACTCCGCCTGTCCTGGCAGCGCCGACTGAGAAGGAGCCCATGCTCCTCTACATTGCTGTGACTAGCCGAGTAGTCAGTACAGTTGTTGTGGTCCAGCGCCCGGAAGAAGGCCGAGCCCAGCTAGTCCAGACGCCAGTGTACTATCTAAGCGAAGTGCTATCCAGCTCAAAGCAGAACTACCCGCACTACCAGAAGATGTGCTATGGGGTGTACTTCGCCGCCAAGAAACTGAAGCCCTACTTCCAAGAGCATCCCATCACGGTCGTGTGCACCGCCCCGCTCGCCGAGATCATAGGCAGCCGGGATGCATCCGGCCGGGTGGCTAAGTGGGCCATTGCATTGGCACCATACACGATCTTCTACCAGCCCCGCACCGCCATCAAGTCCCAAGCACTGGCCGACTTCCTCGTCGACTGGGCCGAGACCCAGTACCTACCGCCGGCTCCCGACTCTACCCATTGGCGGATGCACTTTGACGGGTCCAAGATGCGCACCGGCTTGGGAGTCAGCATCGTCCTCACCTCTCCCAAAGGCGACAAGCTCAAATACACGCTGCAGATCCACTTCGCCGCCTCCAACAACGTGGCCGAGTACGAGGCGCTCGTACATGGGCTCCGGCTAGCCAAAGAGCTCGGCATACGCCGGATCCTGTGTTACGGCGACTCGGATTTGGTGGTCCAGCAGTCGTGTGGCGACTGGGACGCCAAGGACGCGAACATGGCGAGCTATCGATTCCTCGTCCAGCAGATTAGCGGGTACTTCGAAGGGTGCGAGTTCCTTCACGTGCCAAGGGCCGACAATGACCAAGCAGATGCCCTAGCACGGATCGGCCCCACCCGACAAGCCATACCGACTGGCGTCTCCCTCCAGCGCCTCCTCAAGCCGTCCATCAAGCCGTCTCCAGAGTTGGACTCTATCTTCGTACCGCCTGTGCCAAATGCAGCCGGATCCGACTGGAGGAACCCCGCAGGCGGCACGGGGACTTCAGAACCCGGCCCGGGGACTGCAGCAGTCGGCCCGGGGACTGCAACGACACAAGAAGCGGTGGCCGACTCCAACTCCACGCCACCCAACCCACCCACCCGAGTCATGGTGGCTACGCTAACAGAAGAAGAAGTCACAGCTCCATCATGGGCCCAGCCCATCCTCAAGTTCCTAGTCAGCAGAGAGCTGCCGGCTGATGAGATCTCAGCAAGACTAGTGCAACGATGAGCCGGAGCATATGCAATAATCAACAGAGAGCTTGTGAAGCGCAGCGTCACTGGAGTCTTCCAGCGTTGTGTCGAGCCAGAAAAAGGAGTGGCAATCCTCAAGGATATCCACCAAGGTGAGTGCGGCCACCACGCAGCCTCAAGATCACTTGTGGCCAAGGCTTTCCGCCATGGTTTCTTTTGGCCGACTGCCTTGGAAGATGCCAAAGAGATAGTCAAGAGCTGCAGAGGATGCCAAGTCTTCAGTTCCAAGCAACACCTGCCGGCTTCTGCACTCAAGACCATTCCCCTTACCTGGCCCTTTGCCGTCTGGGGACTGGACATGGTGGGCCCTTTCAAGACAGCCCGCGGCGGCTTGACACATCTGCTTGTCGCCGTGGACAAGTTCACCAAGTGGATCGAAGCGAAGCCGATCAAGAAGCTGAATGGGCCGACTGCCGTAACATTCATCACCGACATCACTACTCGGTACGGCGTACCACACAGCATCATCACCGACAACGGCACAAACTTTACCAAAGGAGCACTGGCACGTTTCTGCGCGACGCAGGGCATCCGACTGGACTTAGCGTCCGTTGCCCACCCGCAGTCAAACAGCCAGGTCGAGCGAGCAAATGGACTCATCCTCTCCGGCATCAAGCCCCGACTAGTTGTACCACTGGAGCGATCGGCCGGCTGCTGGCTCGATGAGCTGCCGACTGTCCTCTGGAGTTTGCGCACTACACCCAACAAGTCAACCGGCTTCACTCCGTTCTTCCTTGTATATGGTGCCGAGGCTGTCATCCCAACCGACATCGAGTTCGACTCACCTCGGGTCACCATGTACACGGAGGCGGAGGCCAAGGAAGCAAGAGAAGACGGCGTCGACCTACCAGAAGAAAGCCGGCTGTTAGCACTCAGTCGGTCCGCCATCTACCAGCAAGGGCTGCGCCGCTACCACAACCGCAAGGTCAAGCCAAGATCCTTCCAAGAGGGCGACCTTGTGCTTCGGCTGATCCAGCGAACAGCCGGCCAGCACAAGCTCTCGGCCCCTTGGGAAGGCCCCTTCGTCATCAGCAAGGCACTAGGCAACGACTCCTACTACTTGATCGACGCGCAAAAACCAAGAGCACGCAAGAGAGATGACTCCGGCAAGGAGTCGGAGCGACCATGGAACGCGAACCTCCTAAGAAGATTTTACAGTTGAAAGCAGTATGTATCATGCTACCCTTTTCGTATTAAGTACGAACCAACAGGCCCCCCGAACAGTACTCGGGGACTGCCTTCATTTATCTATGAATGACGAGTGTCATATCCATGAATGTATTATTACATTTGATTTCTTGTCTGGCACCGGGTTCGACTAGTCGGCCCGGGGACTGACCGCCTTAAGCTATATTAAAAGTTCTACCTGAAGTTAGACAAGTAGTGTGCCGGCTCTCGAATCCTCTCTTGTTGAAAGTCGCAGCTCGAAGAACCGACTGTCCGACTAGCAAGAGCCAAGGCAGAAAGGATGCCCACACGAAAAACGGCTAAGGACTAACGAACTTATATAGCAAAAAGACGGCCTCCAACCACGCTTGCCGGCTGTCAGAACAGCCGGCTGGCCGGCTTCCTAAACACTTAGCTCTAATCCAACAAAGCTAGAGTACTTGCCCTCCCAATTGTCCAAGCACTCTTCCAGCCACAGATTGCAGAGAAACTGTCTGACTGGGGAGGCGGCAACCAAGGGAGGGCGAAAAGGAAACAACAGAAGGATGAAAAGCAAAGAACGAGGAAAAGCCAAACGCATGCATAAGTCATATATACATATAAAGCCCCCAACAGGCCGGCAATCGACATAAGTTCGAATACACCCCCAGTGGGTGGAATTGTGCAGACTTAACAGAATATTGTTCCAAAAGTGACAAGACAGGAAAATAAAAGATAGCAGACTAGACTAAGGCGCGGTGCGGGAGCCAGGCTGGTCGGTGGAGATGGCCTCGCCGGCTGAAGGAGTGGCCGGCTGGCGGGTCTCGGCTTGGTCACCACCGGTGGCAGGCGACGCACCCGCGCGTGACGTGGTGCTGGAGGCGCGGTCAGGCTGAGGCTGGTCGGCCGCTCCACCATCCGGCTCGGCGTCTTCACCCTCCTCCTCCTCCTCCTCCTCGCCCTCGTCGCTGGAGTCGATCTCCTCCGCCGAGTCTTCACTGTCTGCCGGGTTCAGCCTGAACCACTCCTCCGGCTGGGCGACACCGTTGTCATCTACCTCAGGGGCGAAGACGCTGGTGTCGGTGTAGTCGGCGATCGCCGAAGCCCGCCGGATGATAGCCGGCCGCGCCGGCTCCAGCTCCGTGTTGGCTTGTTGCCGCCAGGTAGCCAGCTGGTCCAGACTTAGGCCGGGGTACCAGGCCTTGACGAACTCCAGCGCCCGCCTGGCGCCGGACCGAGCCGCCGAGGCCTTCCAGGTTTCGAAGCGACCGACCGCCACCTCCAGCCAGTCGGCAGTCCGACTGGGGGTGCGGGGAACCACTTCGTCGGGCCAGAGGGCGGCCAATACTTGCGCCCCGGTAGGATGAAGCCGGCGGAGCAGTCGGTGAGCCGGCTGGAGACGGGCCTGGATTGCCAAAAGCTGCTCCTCCAGCGAACGGCCAGCGTTTGGTGCAATCTCGACGCCAGCCTGCCTTCGTGCTTGGCGGCGGGCTTCGATGATCTGGCTGGCCGCGGTAGAGTAGCCAGGGAAGTACTCTGTGCAAGAAAGAAAGAGAAAGAAGAGAAAACACCAAGACAGAAAACGAGCCAAAAGCGGCAGACGGCAAGAAAGGACGAAGAAGTAGGCGGCTTACCGTCAACCAGATCTTCGATCTGGCCATAGCCATTGATCAGAGTCTGCTTTGCTTCAGCCCAGCCAGCCGCTTCTGTCTTGTACTCAGCCTGGAGGGCGGCTTCGCGGTCCTACACCGCCTTCAGAGCCGCCTTGTGGCCCTCCTCCTGGTCGGCCAACCTCTTGGCCAGGCGGTCACGTTCCTGCACCAAGGCGGCAAACTCGGCCTCCTTGGCACGAAGGGCAGTCTGAGACTCTCCCAGCTATGCCCTCAGACTGGCGTTGGCCGCTGTAGGGACGGCAGAAAAAGAAGAAACAATAAGAGGAAGTCGTCAAGGAAGATCCGACCCGACTGCTCAGCAGTCGGCCCGAATCTCGGGGACTACACCCAGTGGGTGCGCTGACGCGCCCCCACGTGAGATAAAGAACAAAGCAGTTACCCCGGCTCTCAGTTAGGTCGGCGGTCTTCTGGGTCAGCTCCCGAGCCTGGGAGTTGAAGGTGGCCGCACGAAGATTGTGGTAGTCCTGCAAGATAGGCAGAAGATCGAAGTAAGAACAAGAATAGCAAAGCCAAATCCACTAAGAAGTTCCAAGCCGCTTGCTCAGTAGCCGACTCGGAACTCGGGGACTACACCCAGTGGGTGTGCTGACGCGCCCCCACGGAAGAAACCAAGATCAAGAAGAAGCAAGATAAGAAGACTAACCTGGATGGCCGCCCGCGTCGCAAGGAATTCGTCGGTGTATTGCCTCAGCGCCGTAGCCTGGGCCTCGAGCCGGGTCCGGACGTCCTGCGCAGCCACGTTCATCACGGCCGTCCCTCTGCCCGGCGTCCACCCCGAGGTAGCGCTGGCCACCTCCACATCCTGGGCCGACGAGCTGGAGCCCGCGGCCGGCTGCGGCTCCGACGCAGCCTTCTGTGGCTCTGACGCAGCCTTCCCCGCGCGCCGGCTCAGCGGCATCCGGACCGCCAGCTCAGTCCTCGCAGTCGGCTCGCCCCCCGCCGACTGCGCAGGCGGCAGATTAGGCCGGCCGCCTTGAGCCGCCCCAGTCGGCGGGGTCGGCACCGGCGCTCTCTCTAGGATGACGACGTCGTCATCCCTCTCCAGCCCCGGCTGGTCACCGCCGGCTTCTTCTGGCGGAGGCTCTGGGGCCCCAGGCGCTGCGACGCGCAGTGGGGTGACCAACAAGGCCCCCTCCGCCATCGCCGCAGCTGCAGCCTTCGCTTGGGCCTTGGCTGCGGCGTCGGCGCGCGCCTTCGCCGCCTCCTCCTCCTGCGCCGCCTGGGCGGCAGCCGCCTTCCGTGCCTCCGCCTCCCGCACCTCCCGCTCCTCCCACACCTCCCGCGCGTTCCGTTCCGTCGCCGCCTGAAGGTCGGCACGGGGGTCCACGCGGCGAGTGGTGCTCCCAGATCCCCTCGGCGACTCAACGACGGAGGCGGCAGCCGCCCGCTCGAGCGACAATGGAGCTCTGGTTGTTTGGGGAAAAAGACAAGGATTCAGGAGCCACCAGAGAAAAGAAAAAAGACTACACGAAAGAGTTTGAACTTACGCTGACACCGTCTGCGGTTGCTTCACCGTCTTGCGGAAGCGAGCCGCCTTCGCGGCCGCCTCCTCCCGCCTAGTCACCGCTGCCCCGCCTCGGGGCTTCTTCGACCGACTGCCGAACAAACCCTGTGCGGCACGACGGTTTTGTCCGCCGCCCCGAGCAGGCGGCGCAGCGGAGGAACCCGCGCCGCTGCCAGACGCCGGCTGACGGCGCGGGACGACTTCGGCCTCGTCATCGTCCGGCCAGTCGTCGAAGCTGACTCCAAGCCCGGAGCCGCCTGCTTCACTGCCGGCTTGGCCACCACCCGGCTCGGTGTTGTCGTCCATAGCAGCCGCCCCCAAGTCGGGGTCCTCCAGATCATGCTCCGTCCGGTCCGGGGCGAATCGGCGCTCTGCGTCCAACCCGCCTGCAGGCCGAAGAAGAGGGCTCTGACGAAAACAAGCCGACTAGTCAGAGTCGGCCGAAAGGAACTCGGCGACAAAACTGAGAGAAGAAGAAGAGACAAGGAGAACATACCGTAGGCGGCGGATTGGCTCGGCAATATGGCTCCTTACCGAATTGCCACTCTGCGGAGAGTTTGCAGTTCGCAAGGTAGTTCACCATATATGCCACCTCATCGTGCGGCATGTCCTTGGTACACATCCGGCTCGGATTGAGCTAGCCGCTCATCTCACAGATCAGATGAGGGCGGCTCTGGAGCGGGAGTACCCGGCGCGTGACGAAGGCGGCCAGCAGGTCGGGCCCCGACAAGCCCTCCGACTGGATCATCGCTCGCACTCGGGCGACGGCTGCGTTTCCAGCCGGCATCAGCGTCACGGCCCGGTAGGACCACTGGGGCCGCCTGCCCGCCGGCGGGCCGGCTACGGAAGCCGGCAGATTGACGTAGTCGCCCTGCGGGGCGACGTTCCTCACGTAGAAGTATGACTTTTGCCATAACTTCACCGACTGGATCAGCGTGATGACGGCGAAGGGGTTGTCGGCGGCCACCCTCCGCATCGCGATGAAGGCGCCACTCTGAGCCGGCACGCCTTGCATGCGCGTGCCCAGCTTGGACTGGAAGAACTCCCCCCAGAGCTCGAGGGTAGGGAGGACGCCGAGGTAGCCTTCGCACAAGGTGACGAAGGCGGATAGCAGCACCACCATGTTCGGGGGGAGGTGGTGCGGCTGGAGCTGGTAGAACTCGAGCCAAGAGCGGAAGAAAGCACTCACGGGCAGGCCGATGCCGCGCAAGAAATGCGAGCGGAAGACTACCCGCTCGCCTTCCCGCGGCTCTGGCGTAATCTCCTTCGCCGGCGCGAGACAGACCTCCACCTTGTCCGCGCCGGGCAGCCGCCGCGTCTTGCGGAGGAATTCGACGTGATCCTCGTCGACGTTGGAGCCGTCCCAATCCCCGTCGTACTGCATCACGGCGTGGGGCTGGCGAGAACGAGCGCGGCAGCGGAGGAGCGAGTGGTGGAAGAGCGCGGCGGCGAGGTGCTGTTGCAAGAAAGGGCAGGAGGAAGAAGATGGTGGAAAGAGGAGGAGCATGCGAGAGCCTGCCGCTCTCCCCCCTCCCCCTACTTATAGCTTCGCAAGGTGAAGCAGGGGAGGCCGGACGTGGGGTGAGACGTGGGATTAACTGCACCCACTCCCCCCACGCCTCGCGATTATTACGCCCTAAAAGCGTGCCGAAACCGCCGCGGGGAGACGTGCAGGCGGCTTCGGGCCGCAGAGAATCCGCGCCTGGGCCCGGGCGTGGGCGTGGCGGGCCCCCGCCCTGCGGCGACGTCCCGTCGCGCGCGTGGGCTGGCAGGCTTTTTAGCCTAGAGAGGCCATGTGGTTCGCAGGCGGCAAGTGGCCGGCCCGCGGTCCGGTGCACGCGCTGGCGAGCTCCCGCCCTCCGACTCCAAACAAATTCGCCGAGACGGCGCCCCCAACCAAAGTCGGCTCCCAGCTGCCGGCTTGTCAAGATAGGAAGCTGACCGAGCTTCTCGACTCCCACCCAACCTCGAAGCCCAATCAGCTTCGGGGACTACTGTCGGAGTAAATAGCCACGGGTAGCCTAACCGACTGCCCCTGGCTATTCCAAAAATTATCAGGCCATTTGGGCCTTCAAGCATTTCAAGCATTGGGCCGCCTTCCCTGGCCAGCTACCTCTGAAGCCGACTCTCAAAAGGCGACCCAGCCTCAGCAACCTCCCCCCAAGATAATCACGGGATGGCCGACTCCAGGAAGCCGGCCATAGAGGATGCCGACTCCCCAGAGCCGGCCATGAAGAACGCCGACTCCCAGAGCCGGCCATGAAGAGCGCTGACTCCAAGAAGCCGGCCAAGACCGCACCCACCAAAACTACACCCACATAACGGTGACAAGACGGGGTGTGGCCACAGTGCAGCCCACTACCCCCGAAGCCCGAGGCAGGCATGGCCACAGGACGCCGTACGGGACGGCCATCTCCCGTCCGGCTCGGCACTGTAGCCATGCTGGCCTCAACGTCACCCACGACAGATGCTAGTACGGCCCACGGGCGGCGGACCCCTTTAGCCAGAGAGAGGCGCGAAGGCGGCCCGGCCTCCCCTAGTCGGCCAAGGGCGTAGCCGGCCCCCAGAAGCCGGCTACCCCCTCCCTCAAAGCATGTGCCACATTAAGGAGAGAAGACGAGGTAAGGCTACAGTGAGAGCCCTCGAGGCGGCACACTGTAGCCACGCTTACCTTGACGAAGCCCTCGTCATCAGGGACGAGGCTACAGTAAGCAGCCGCCGACAAGACCCCTAGGCAGTGGGGCCGGCCTGTCGAGCAAGAGGCCGGCAGCCGGCATGACCCAACGGCCGGCGAAGAAGCCGGCGAGCGCAGACACTGACGACTGGGACCAGCGCCCAGCTAGATTACAATTGTACCCCGGGGGGTAGGCCTATATAAACCCCCCGGGGCACCCATGCAAAGGGTCGGCTTCTTAGAGTTACACACACACCATAGAGAGAGGGAAGTGAGAGCTAGCCTTGCTCTTCTTCTCCCTTGAACCCAACAGCTCTAGGAGCAATTGTAGCTACTCTTTCTGATCTAGTGATCATGCGGAGACCCCGCAGAGCAGGACTAGGGGTGTTATCTCCACGGAGAGCCCCGAACCTGGGTAAGATTCGCCGGCGTGCATGTCTTCGCCTCATCCCGTTTCCAGGCACCGGCGACGTCTTACTGGCACCCACCATGATAAGCCACCCGTTGGCATATGTCGCACCTACCACCCGACAGGTTCACATTAGTTTTACAATAAAAAAATGTTCACATCAGGTAACACAGCTATCACAGTATAACTAGCTCCAATGCTTCTCCCAACTTGTTCATCCTGGACCTCACGACAAAACATGAATGAAGGCCAGCATCTGCAAGTTATCAAGCAAAATGGTTAGAAGAAGCAAACTGCGAAATTTTTATCATTTAAGCATAGAAAGACAGGGTCAGCAACATTTCAATGTTTGAAAAATGAACCAGGACTTCAATGTTTGAACAGTAAAAAATTGATACAGTAGATCATATGCGGTTTAAATCAACCCCTAAGGAGAGACATGTTGACACATTCATTTGGCAACACCTGTAGAAATTGAACCTCATAAACATGCAATGTGGAATTTGTATCTCAAAGAAGTATACATACTTATCAGGTTTAATTAGCACAGAGAAGCCAAATGCTAGTAACTCATGATTAGTACACAAGACAGGATTCAGCAAAGTACACAAGAAGGTGGCTACAGTACAAATGTAAGCTCATCACATAGAATAAATGAGTGGAACTACAGTACATCCTCTAAATTAGCATGTTCACAAGATTAAAAGTAAGCGCAGCATAAGCATATGAGTTTTGTTTGGCACCACCACATCAAACATAGTAACGCCAACGTGAAAAGTTTCAGCATTATTGAGATATGTTTCCTCAGAATCATACTACACAGAGAAGGGTTCAGCCTCAAGTCTGAACTAGCCTTACATGGTGGAGTACAGATTTTAGTGGCTACATAAACAAGAAGCTGGTATCCTAATTGCTATAATGTTCCTCCTAGACATGAAGACCATAAGTAAATCAAATAGCAAATGGTTTACTGGATAACTGAGCGAGATATTTTCCTTTTTCAAACACTGAATGTCGAAATGTCAAAACAAACACCTCCTCAAAATTAATGGCCAGACTCGCAATTCAAGTGGTTGCATTATTACAACGGTTTGGAAAAACAATAACACAGGATCACTCTGCTCAACAAACAATGTTTGTGAGCAATGTACTAATTAGAATGTTGTACAATAACATCTTCGACAGTAGACAACTATCCCCTAAATTAGTTGTAAGCTTGAAGTTGACAGGAGGAATCATCACATATGTAGTTGATAGGAGGAAGAAGACAGATCAAGGAAATTGTCTCACCAGCAGCAACAGCGGGCAACAGGCGAAGTTGAGGAGGGTCAGCGGCAGGAGCAGCTCACATAAATGGTCGGGGAAGACAGCCGGCAGCAGGTCCGTCGCATCATGTGAATCCATCCATTAGTAGAAATCATAATAAAATCATCATCATTAACATGGCAGAATGGGCGTGCAAAGAAATTATTTACAGGATATACAAAGCAACTACATGTTGATATGATTGGATTGTATGCACGGCGGATTTGTAATACTTAGTGTGAGTGCTGCTAGTCAATAAAGATGGGATTCACAGGAAAACAAAAATAATCAATCAGCAGTCACCATACGTATGTGCATAATAATTGTACATATATAATCTGACTTGATTTCTTTCTTAAAAAATATATTATCAACATGGCTAGATACTATATAGATGGTCTACTCTGGTATGTAGGTACATGTGCATCCATCTTTTGCATGCCGGCAATCGGACTGAGAAAGCTAGGCACAAAAATACTAGCAAGTATATATACTGAGAAAGCTAGACACAAACATAACCGCCTAGCTTTGGTAAGGTACATGGCTTTGTTTCACTCACTGCAGGAAAGTGGGCTGCTCTTGTCTAGTGTGGTGCCTGCCTCTTGAAACGGACGCTTAGCTCATAAGTAAAGCAGGAGATTGTCAAGTTAGGACTGAAAGCTCATCTTAAGCAATTTGAGGCCCTGTTCGAAGACCCGCCACTCCACCACTCCGCTCCCGGAGCTGGGGTTAAAAAGCACGGAGCTGGGAAACATATGCTCCCCAGCTCCTCGTATTTTTAGGAGCTGGAGTGACTCCAAACAGGGCCTGAATATCATCTTACTGTTATAACTATGTGTTTATAAACCACATGGCAGGCACCTATCATTTTGCACATACACACACCAACAGAAACAAAGGCAGGGGGATATGTTCACATTGCAGAAATTAGATATGCATACACAGCTTGACTTGACTAGCAGTGGATGTGTTCACAGGGCATCCAAGAGGAATGTTCTTTGCAATCTTCGTGTGTTAAGTTGGGATGATAGCAAAGGAAAAACCCTTGCATATGTCTATGTATTTACTGTTGATTAATGCACCACCACACCATTGCCACATACTGCAGCTTCTAATTCAACTCGTCATGCAAACTCGTGAGGCAGCAAACAGCTGCAGCAGTGGCATGAGACGCTAACTCAAGAGCAACGCAACATCGATGGGATAAGCAACAGCTGGTTCATACAGCGGTACGGCACAGATCGCATCAAGCAGCACGGCAAGAGGGGGGGCAGGGGAAGTACCGGCGGCCCGGGGCGAGCGGGGGCAGAGCTCGAGGTTGAGGAGCGTGGGTGGACGGGAGCGGAACTCGAGGTCGAGGAGCACGGCCGCCGTCATCTGCGCCAGCTCACCCCTTCCTTGGTGAAGCCCCCCGGCGGATCTGGTGGATGCGCCCGCCACTGCACCAAGATCAAGGGGATAGGGTTCCCGGAGGAAGCAACCAAGCCGCGTCCGCCGTGCACAGGGCCAGGACCAGGCGTCGGGGAGGATGTGGCCACCTGCAACGTGAATCGGAGGTCCGTCAGTCAGATCTGATCTGTGAGACCATGGACGAATCGTGAATCGAAGGAGAGGGGTGCGTGCGTCGCTTACGAGGGCGAGGGCTGGATCTAGAAGACGAAGGTTAGGCGCTGCGACGGCGGAGTCGAGGACCTGTGACCGACGAGGGCTTCCCTTCTGTCTGCGCCGGCCAGTCGAGGTGGAGCAGAGAGCCCCGCGGGTGAGTGTGGCAGAGAAGCATCGGAGGAGGACCTCGGGATTCTCTTCTGTCATGCGCGGGCGTGGAGTGGCGGCGATGCGAGAGCCTCGCGAGCGGCGAGGTTGGTCGAGGACAAGGGAGACGAGGGGAGAGTGAGGGCAGCGGCGGAGGTGGGTGGCGGCAAGGTTCGGAGGGGTGGGTGGCGACGACGAGGGGGACGAGGGGGATCTGCATCGGGGGAGAGAGGAGAGGATCTGAGGGGGGAGGGAGAGAAAGAAAGAAAGGAGGCGGGGGGTGGATGGAAGATGCCAGCTAGGGTTTCGCCTTAGGTGGGGTTGGTGGGGGAGGCGAGGAGCGACGGCTACCGTTGGATCCGGGAGGATCCAACGGTGTTTTGTGCATGATCCATGTGCCTTGTCCACGGACCAATCAGAACGCAATACAATATTATGACCAATTAAATTGGTCGTGATAAATTTAAAAATAAGATGTTAGATCATCTCAGCTATTTACTTGACCTGAGAAATTGGAAAAAAATGAAACAAATGAAAAACCTTTTCATCATGTCATCAAATGTGACCTAGTTTTTAGAAGAAAAAAATAACAAAATAGTAATAAGGAACTTTTCATTTTCTTTGCACGAAAATTCATTTTTCATTTTTCGAGTGCTCAAAATGAGTTTTTTTGTGAAGGACATACCAAATATTTGTTGCAAAATTGTATCAAATCATTTTTCTAAAATACTAGACCATATTTAATGTACAAATAACCAAATAGTTGGGTGTCAAAACTTTTGATCCACCTCTCGTGAAAAAGACAAATTTCCGCCGATTCAATTGGAAGCGGATCAAATTTGAACTGCAGCTGCCTCATAGCTTGCTCTTTATTTTTTGCAAAAATCATTTCTATGTACATAAGTATCTATTTAATCATAGAAACACCAAAAAAATTCCAAGATTCAACCACTAGCTAGGAACGGTCATTCCCGCCGTTTTGACCGCATTTTGAAACGGGCATAAAAAATTCAAAAAAATCAAAAAATTGGAAAACCTTCGGATTGTGTCATCATATGTGACCAAGTTTCCAGGAAAAATAATAAACTTGTAATACGGAAATTATTTTTAAAAAGTGTTCTCAAAAATGAGCTATCATGCGTGAAGATTCATGGCTTTCAAGCCAAATGATCAATCTTATGGCCACATTCATGGCATAGTTTGTTCAAATGACCTCATATTGTGCACAAGGGTGCATCTTGGAATTCCAAACAATGTTGCCTAAGGGAGTTATCATTTTATTTGCACGGAAAATTCATTTTCCATTTTTCGAGTGCCCAAAAAGAGGTTTTTTTGGGAAGGACCTACCATATATTTGTTGCAAATTTGGACCTAATCAATTTTCTAAAATACTAGGACATATTTAATGCACAATTGACCAAGTGGTTGGGTGTAAAAAGTTTTGATCCACCTCTCATGAAAAAGACAAATTTCCGCCGATTCAGTAGGAAGCGGGTAAAATTTCAACTGCAGCTGCCTCATAGCTTGCTCTTTATTTTTTCCAAAAATCATTTCTAGGTACATAAGTATCTATTTAATCATAGAAACACCAAAAAAATTCCAAGATTCAACCACTAGCTAGGAACGGTCATTCCCGCCGTTTTGACCGCATTTTGAAACGGGCATAAAAATTTAAAATAAAATCAAAAAATTGGAAAACCTTCGGATTGTGTCATCATATGTGACCAAGTTTCCAGGAAAAATAATAAACTTGGAATACGGAAATTATTTTAAAAAGGTGTTCTCAAAAATGAGCTATCATGCGTGAAGATTCATGGCTTTCAAGCCAAATGATCAATCTTATGGCCACATTCATGGCATAGTTTGTTCAAATGACCTCATATTGTGCACAAGGATGCATCTTGGAATTCCAAACAATGTTGCCTAAGGGAGTTATCATTTTATTTGCACGCAAAATTCATTTTCCATTTTTCGAGTGCCCGTAAAAGAGGTTTTTTTGTGAAGGACCTACCATATATTTGTTGCAAAATTGGACCTAATCAATTTTCTAAAATACTAGGACATATTTAATGCACAATTGACCATGTGGTTGGGTGTAAAAAAATTTGATCCACCTCTTGTGAAAAAGACAAATTTCCGCCGATTCAGCAGGAAGCGGGTAAAATTTCAAATGTAGCTGCCTCGTAGTTTGCTCATTATTTTTTCCAAAAATCAGTTCTAGGTACATAAGTATCTATTTAATCAGAGAAACACCAAAAAAATTCCAAAATTCAACAACTAGCTAGGAACGGTCATTCCCGCCGTTTTGACCGCATTTTCAAACGGGCATAAAAAATTCAAAAAAAACAAAAAATTGGAAAACCTTCGGATTGTGTCATCATATGTGACCAAGTTTCCAGGAAAAATAATAAACTTGTAATACGGAAATTATTTTAAAAAAGTGTTCTAAAAAATGAGCTGTCATGCGTGAAGATTCATGGCTTTCAAGCCAAATGATCAATCTTATGGCCACATTCATGGCATAGCTTGTTCAAATGATCTCATATTGTGCACAAGGGTGTATCCTGGAATTCCAAACAATGTTGCCTAAGGGAGTTTTCATTTTCTTTGTAGGGAAAATTCATTTTCCATTTTCTGAGTGCCTGAAATGAGTTTTTTTGTGAAGGACCTACCATATATTTGTTGCAAAATTGGACCAAATCAATTTTCTAAAATACTAGGCCATATTTAATGCACAATTGAAAAAATGGTTGGGTGTCAAAAGTTTTGATCCACCTCTAGTGAAAAAGACAAATTCCCGCCGATTCAATAGGAAGCGGGTCAAATTTGAACTGCAGCTGCCTCATAGTTTGCTATTTATTTTTTCCAAAAATCATTTCTAGTTACATAAGTACCTATCTAATCATAAATACATGGTTTGGTGGCGATACGTCGAGGTTTGGACAGTGGCCGAGGGCCCCAACTCTAGAGCGCGTAAACTCGCATGCCCGCCGCATGGTCACCGCGTGACCGTGGCGTTGCCATGTGTTCTGGGCGGCCTAGGCATGTATAGTGGGTTGGGCACTCCCCAGGTAGGTGCTAGGAAGAAAATCACAACATGAGATTCTCACGAGGAGACCGATCGATGCTCAAACATGAATAAGCAGCCAAGTGTTTGATTAGCGGTACGGGAAATGCACATGGCTAATGGGCGTGAGTTTTGGCTAAGGATGATCAGTTACTAAGAAGACTGTCTTCACAAATTTTTAGCTCAAAAGGAGGAGCCTAGGTGGTACTTGCTTTGCAAAGTACCAGGCTGGACATAAATACAAATGTTGAAGCTGGGCTCAAAATAATGAATGGATTGAGCTGGCATTTGGTGGAGGATGGTTATTTGGGCATAGGAAAGCACTGTAGAAAATGGATACCATTTGGACATGCCAAAGTGGTACTTCCTTCACAAAGTGTTTTTCTGAACAGAATAGGAAAATGAATATTTTTGAATTATTTTTGAACTAGGCAAGGAAGGTTTTTTATATATTTGACGAAGATATGACCCAAAGAATTCATGAGATTTTTTTGGGAATTTTGGGAATGACAGAAATATAGGTTGCTTCACAACCTAGGGCAAAAACTGCCACATGGACATGACACATAGGCAAAACTGATGAGGTGGCGCCTAGTCATAGCAACCCACCACAATTTACAAGGTTATGACCATCTATATTGGTCATGATCAGCTAGAAATAAGGCAGCGAACCAGTGCTATCTGCTTTATGACCATTTCGTGTAAGGAAATTACGACCTTTCTCACCAAAATGGTCGTTATAGTTTAGGGTTTAGAGCCCCCCGAACAGCTTTTGACCAATTGGTCTGAAATGTTCATAGATCTATGACCAATTCTTCCAGGGTCACTGACAGAAGGTCACTAGTTGACATATTTCTTGTAGTGATAAAATTGCATCTCCTTACCACCCACAATCTAGTGGTCAAGTAGAATTGAGTAATAGAGAGATTAAATTAATTTTGCAAAAGACTGTTAATAGATCTAGAAAGAATTGGTCTAAGAAACTTGATGATGCATTATGGGCCTATAGAACTGCATATAAAAATCATATGGGTATGTCTCCGTATAAAATGGTTTATGGAAAAGCATGTCACTTACCTCTCGAACTAGAACATAAGGCTTATTGGGCCATCAAAGAGCTCAACTATGATTTAAAACTTGCCGGTGAGAAGAGGCTATTTGACATTAGCTCACTTGATGAATGGAGAACTCAAGCCTATGAGAATGCCAAACTGTTTAAAGAAAAAGTTAAAAGATGGCTTGACAAAAGGATACAAAAGCGTGAGTTTAATGTAGGTGATTATGTGTTGCTATTCAACTCTCGTTTAAGATTTTTTGCAGGAAAACTTCTCTCTAAATGGGAAGGCCTTTACGTTATCGAGGAGGTCTATCGTTCCGGTGCCATAAAAATCAAGAACTTCGAAGGCACAAATCCGAAGGTGGTGAACGATCAAAGAATCAAACATTATATCTCAAGTAATCCCATAAATGTTGAAACTAATGTTATTGACACCGTGACCCCGGAGGAGTACATAAGGGACACTTTCCAGAACGTTTCAGACTCTGAAAAGGAATAGGTATGTGGTACGGTAAGTAAACCAACTCCAAAACAGTTCTAATGGAAATTTTTCTCCGTTTTGGAATATTTAAGAAAATAGGAAAATAAGAAGTAGTCCGGGAAGGACACGAGGCGTGCACGAGGGTGGAGGGCGCACCCTACCCCCTGGGCACGCCCCCTGCCTCGTGGGCACCTCGTGTGCTCTCCGGACTCCGTTTTCTTGGACGATACTTCTTTTGGTCGGTAAAAATTCATTATATAATCTCCCGAAGGTCTTGACCACCGTACCACGCAAATATACTTTGTTTCTGTTTTGAGCTGTTTTCTGCCAGAGTTGTCAAGGCCAGGCATCATGTCGTCCCCCTCCTCCAACAATGAGGGAAACGATGCTTGGCTAATGAAGATAGAGCTGAAGAGAGAAGAACCCGGGGAGATCAACAAGGATGATAGGATCAGGAAGGCCATGGAGGATCAAGCTCCGGCAGTAGAAGAAGAAGACATCATTCCACGTCATTACAATCTTCTTACCCCAACTGAGATTGAAGCTTTCAAGATGATTGAGTTAGCTCGTATACAAAACAAGTATCTCACACGTGAAAATATTTTGTTGAAGGAGCATATCACCACACTCAAGGTCATTATCCGCAAATTGGAGGATCTCCTACGCTCGATGTGCGACTATCCATCATCACCACCATCTTCTTCACCAGCAAAGGAGAACTGAGTATTTGGTATGGGCACTCCCCTTGGCAACTGCCAAGCTTGGGGGAGGTGCCCCGGTATCGTATCACCATCACACTCCTATCCTTACCGTTTTTTCTTAGTTCGATCCTTTTGGTAATATCTTGATCTAGTAGAATAAAGTTTTAGTATGATTTAGTTTTGAGTTTTGCTTTATGATCCCTCTATGTAATTGAGTCCGTGAGCTATATATATAATAAAGATTAGTTTTGAGTCAAGGGCTTGATTATCTTGCTATGATCGTGAGGGAAGAAAAGAAAAAGAAAGAACAAAAAGAAATAAAGAGATCATATTGATATTATGGAGAGTAATGACTTCACATATAAAGAGTATGATGAATAAAAGATGTTGAGAGTTGACAAACATAGTTTTGGTCATCGTTGCAATTAATATGAAGTAATAAAGAAAGAGAGGCTCTCACATATAAATATACTATCTTGGACATCTTTTATGATTGTGAGCACTCATTAAAATATGACATGCTAAAGAGTTGATGTTGGACAAGGAAGACAACGTAATGGGTTATGTTTTCTTATATCTGAAATAAAGTATATTGTCATGGATCATCCAACATGTTGAGCTTGCCTTTCCCCCTCATGCTAGCCAAATTCTTTGCACCAAGTAGAGATACTACTTGTGATTCCGAATACCCTTAAACCCAGTTTTGCCATGAAAGTCCACCATATCTACCTATGGATTGAGTAAGATCCTTCAAGTAAGTTGTCATTGTTGCATGCAATAAAATTACTCTCTAAATATGTATGATTTATTAGTGTGGAGAAAATAGCTTTATATGATCTTGTGATGTGGAAGAACTAAAAGCGACAGACTGCATAATAAAGGTCCATATCACAAGTGGCAATATAAAGTGACGTTCTTTCGCATTAAGATTTTGTGCATCCAACCATAAAAGCACATGACAACCTCTGCTTCCCTCTGCGAAGGGCCTATCTTTTCTTGTCTTATACCCTATACAAGAGTCATGGTGATCTTCACCTTTCCTTTTTACATTTTATCCTTTGGCAAGCACATTGTGTTGGAAAGATCCTGATATATATATATATATATATATATATATATATATATATATATATATAATTGGATGTAAGTTATCATGAACTATTATTTCTATTATTTTTGACATTACCTTTGAGGTAAAAGGTTGGGAGGCAACACTATAAGCCCCTATCTTTCTCTGTGTCCGATTAAAACTCCATACCCATAAGTATTGCGTGAGTGTCAGCAATTGTGAAAGACTAAATGATAGTTGAGTATGTGGACTTGCTGAAAAGCTCTTATATTGACTCCTTCCGATGTTATGATAAATTGTAATTTCTTCAATGACCGAGATTATAGTTTGTTAGTTTTCAATGAAGTTTCTGATTCATACTTTACATTGTGAATAGATTGTTACTTCAGCATAAGAAATCATATGACAATATATATATATATATATATATATATATATATATATGTTGCTGTTATAAGAATGATCATGATGCCCTCATGTCCGTATTTTATTTTATCGACACCTCTATCTCTAAACATGTGGACATATTTTTCGTTATCGCCTTCCACCCGAGGACAAGCAAGGTCTAAGCTTGGGGGAGTTGATATGTCCATTTTGCATCATGCTTTTATATCGATATTTATTACATTTTGGGCTGTTATTACACATTATGTCACAATACTTATGTCTATTCTCTCTTATTTTACAAGGTTTACATGAAGAGGGAGAATGCCGACAGCTGGAATTCTGGGCTGGAAAAGGAGCAAATATTAGAAACCTATTCTGCACAACTCCAAGAGTCCTGAAATTTCACGGAGGCTCATTTTGGAATATATAAAAAATACTAGCGAAAGAATCAACCAGAGGGGGCCCACACCCTGGCCACGAGGGTGGGGGGCGCGCCCTACCCCCCTGGGCGCGCCCCCCTGTTTCGTGGGCCCCCATCTTCTGCTATATGAAGTCTTTCGTCCGAGAAAAAATAAGAAGGAAGCTTTCGGGACGAAGCGCCGCCGTCTCGAGGCGGAACCTTGGCATAACCAATCTAGGGCTCCGGCGGAGCTGTTCTGCCGGGGAAATATCCCTCCGAGAGGGGGAAATCATCACCATCGTCATCACCATATATCCTCTCATCGTGAAGGGGTCAATCTCCATCAACATCTTCACCAACACCATCTCATCTCAAACCCTAGTTCATCTCCTGTATCCAATCTTTGTCTCAAAACCTCAGATTGGTACCTGTGGGTTGCTAGTAGTGTTGATTACTCCTCGTAGTTGATGCTAGTTGGTTTATTTGGTGGAAGATCATATGTTTAGATCCTTTATGCATATTAATACCCCTCTGATTATGAACATGAATATGATTTGCGAGTAGTTACGTTTGTTCCTGAGGACATGGGAGAAGTCTTGCTATAAGTAGTCATGTGAATTTGGTATTCGTTTGATATTTTGATGAGATGTATGTTGCCTCTCCTCTAGTGGGGTTATGTGAACGTCGACTACATGACACTTCACCATTATTTGGGCCTAGAGGAAGGCATTGGGAAGTAATAAGTAGATGATGGGTTGCTAGAGTTACAGAAGCTTAAACCCTAGTTTATGCGTTGCTTCGTAAGGGGCTGATTTGGATCCATATGTTTCATGCTATGGTTAGGTTTACCTTAATACTTCTTTTGTAGTTGCGGATGCTTGCAATAGGGGTTAATCATAAATGGGATGCTTGTCCAAGGAAGGGCAGTACCCAAGCACCGGTCCACCCACATATCAAATTATCAAAGTAACGAACACGAATCATATGAACGTGATGAAAACTAGCTTGATGATAATTCCCATGTGTCCTAAGGAGCGTTTTCCTTTATATAAGAGTTTGTCCAGGCTTGTCCTTTGCTACAAAAAGGATTGGGCCATCTTGCTGCACCTTATTTACTTTTATTACTTGTTACCCCTTACAAATTACCTTATCACAAAACTATCTGTTACCGATAATTTCAGTGCTTGCAGAGAATACCTTACTGAAAACCGCTTGTCTTTTCCTTCTGCTCCTCGTTGGGTTCGACACTCTTACTTATCGAAAGGACTACGATAGATCACCTATACTTGTGGGTCATCACTCCTCACCGACCAGCGAGCCTACGAAGGAATTACTCACTCCCGGTGGGGAGCATCATGGAATTGGCAATGGAGATTGGTTGGTGATGACGAAGAACAAAGATCCCCCTCTCCGGAGACCCAAACAGACTCCAGATCTGCCCTCCCGAGGAAGAACAGGGCTTGGTGGCGGCTCCGTCTTATGGATCGTGATAATTCTTTCTCCCTGATTTTTTTCTGCAAATATGTGATTTTATAGTATCAGGGGGGTCGTCAGCGGGGCCACCAGGTGGGTACAACCCACTTGGGCGCGCCAGGAGAGGGGGCGCGCCTGGTGGGTTGTGCCCACCCAGGGGCCCCTCTCTGGTGGGTCTTGGCTCCAAAAATTCTTATTATTGATATAAAAAATCCTCACAAAGTTTCGTTCCATTCCGAGAACTTTCATTTCTGCACAAAAACAACACCATGGTAGTTCTGCTGAAAACAGCGTCAGTCCGGGGTTAGTTTCATCCAAATCATGCAAATTAGAATCCAAAACAAGAGGAAAAGTGTGAGAAAAAGTAGATACCTAGGAGACCTATCAACTCCCCCAAGCTTAAACCTTTTCTTGTCCTCAAGCAATTCAGTTGATAAACTGAAAGTGAGAAAGAAAAACTTTTACGAACTCTTTTGCTCTTGTTTGCATAAATAAGCTTAAACAACACCCAGGTTTTCAGCCAACATTATAACTAACCATGTCAACAATAACTCTTAAAGATTATAATGACTCATATCAATGACATAATCAGCTAGCGAGCAATAATAAGATATCTCAAACAACAACATGTTGTCAAAACAACCATGATATAATATGACAATAGTGGTATCTCGCTAGCCCTTTCTAAGACCGCAAAACATAAATGCAGAGCACCTGCAAAGTTCAAGCAGCGACTAAACATTGTAATCCATGGTAGAAAAGATCCAGTCATGATGCACCCAGCATTAGCTACACACAATGCATAAATCATGACAGCTGTGCTCTACTCAGTTTCTGGCGCTTGTTTTTAGAAGGTGATGACACAACATAAAAGTAAATAGAAAGTCCCTTCGTAGAGGGAAGCAGTGATTTGCAGAGGTGCCAGAGCTCAATTTTTAAAACAGAGATAAATGATATTTTGAGACATGCCCCCTTCTCATTCACTTCACGACCATCAGTTTTCAACATCTTCCATGCTAAGCACGCTAGTGGCGGTTCCCAAGTGGTAAAAGTAAAGGTTTTGACTCCATTGGGAGTTTTTGTTTGATTATTCAAGAGATGAACTCTTTTTCATGTTTGCAGTTTAGGACTGGGCATCCCTATTACCGCCCATTTTCTCGTGCGATGGCGAGTGAATAAACACTCGACCTAAGAATAACCCGCTTAGCACGGAAGATATCGACCACCTCATGTCGTTCCATGAACGATCCAGGCACACAAAAAGGATAATTTTTAGAAGTTTTTAGAGGTGGCACATGCAAATTTACTTAGGACGGCAGGGTAATACCATATATAGGTAGCTATGGTGGACTCATCTGGAATAACTTTGGGTTCAAGGTTTTTGATGTACAAGCAGAATCCCCACTTAGTACAGGCGAAGGCTAGCAATTAAGATTGAGAAGCGGCCAGCTAGAGAGCAACAATGATCATAACCATGCATTATGCGTAAGTAACATTGGACACTAGCATGAGTAGGATATGAACACCATGAACATAAATATTATAGAGGCTATGTTGGTTTTGATTCAACTACATGCATGAACATGTACCAAGTCAAGCCACTCGAACATTCAGAGGAGGATACCATATCATCATACTACATCACAATCATTTTAACACTATGTTGATATCCAAGATAAATCATTATCAACTCTTAGCTACTTATGCATGGCATGAGAAACTATAATCTCCAATTGTCATTGCAAACATGCTTAATCATAATGGGCTGAAGCCTGGATACTAGGTTAAACATATTTACACAAATAGAACAAGTCGAGTTCATACCAGTTTCTCTTTGCCACGGCCAGTTCATCGAATATCGTCATTATTGCCTTTCACTTGCACGACCGAATGATATGAAAATAATAATAATGCAAGAGTGCCGTGGACTAAGCTGGAATCTGCAAACATTTTATTCAACAGGAGAAGACAAGGTAAAATGTGCTCTTTATTGGTTCAACAATTATTCATATGAGAGCCACTCAACATTTTCATCGTGGTCATCTCCTCGGTACAACTCGAACAAAAGAAAAGAAATTCAGAGAAACACACTGAAATATTTTTTTGGAGTTTTTGGTTTTCTTCAACAAACAAATAAAAGGGAAAAGCAAAAACAAGAAAAACTATTTACACGGGAAAGCTCCCAACAAGCAAAAGAAGAACAAGGAAATCTTTTTGGATTTTCTTTTTAATACTATTACTAAGCATGCATAGAAAGTAAATTACTACAACTAATTTTTTTGGTTTTTTCTGAAGTTTTTCAAACACACAAGAAGAAAGCAAGAAAATAAATCTAAGCATGGATGGTACAATGAAAAAGTGTGAACACCGACAGACAGAATAATATGTGAACATGAATATAATGTCGGTGAGAACACGTACTCCCCCAAGCTTAGGCTTTTGGCCTAAGTTGGTAATCGATCAGTAGCCTAGAGGGTAGTAAGGATTGTGAGGAGCGGGCAGCCACTCATCCCACTGCGGAGGTGCCTGTGCAGCCTCAGCAGCGGCCTGAGCGTTCCAGTAGGCGATGATGTCTGCAGGCATAATCCTATATCCGCCCCTGGCAACAGAATCAAATAGAGCAGGTGCAGGCAAGGGGATAACATCACGAGTTTCAACGCTATAGACCAGGTTATAAGGAATGGCAATATCAGGACGATCATGTGCAAGAAAGTGATGGTGATCCATGGCTGTACGGTCTAGGTAAACTGTGGTAAGAGGGACATCATGGGGGCGTATCGCAACCTCGAAGTGAGCCGCCAAACAAGTAGCAAAAATCCCACCATGTATTTTCCCTTGAGATTTATTAAGATGGGGCGACGAGCCACAATAGCTCCGAAGCTATAAGTGTTGTCGCCCTCTATTGCACGACGTAAAACAGCAAGGTCTGGTGAACTAAGTTCACCCACCTTCTCCCTGGCAAGCAAGCATTTGGTAATAAAAAGGGATCATGCATATGTCACAAAATTCAGTAAGCGGTATCGATGGTTTTCAGCATATAAATCAAAGCTCACTTCAGGAGGATTATTTCTAGGCAAGAAAGTAAAGCTTTGAACAAATACATTTGTGAGGATTTGGTGCTGGTCACACTCATCTGTGATGAAGTCAGTGAGCCCGGCATTGGCAATGAATTGCATGAACTCCTCATGAATTCCAGCTTCTTGCAAGAACGGAATGTGCGGCCATTCGCACGGCTGTACCTCCGCCAACCTCCGAGGGTGGAGATCATTGTCAGAAGACTCCCCAATACACCCTTGGAGTTCTTCTTTGAGCCAAACTTCCTGAAGATATTCATGTCCGCATACAAGTTTCTGAAAATAAAAATTTTGGGGTGACAAAAATTTGTCAACAAAACTTTACAAGATTGATAGCAACTACTCATAGGGACACATAGAGGCCATAGCAAGCATTCAAACTACTTAGAACACTAAGAATTCAACATGCAAGCACATCTACAGTAGCACCAAGAGTAGCTAACTTTTCAAAGTATAAACCACTAAAACAAAAACTAATTGGACAAATGGTGGTGTCACATACAGGGTAGCAATCCCCCGAAATAGTGTCGGAAACGGAGCTTCGAGCAAAGAGATCGAAATCCGCGGGCTTGATCTCAAGAACACGGGAGAGAGAGCAATGGGGAATTTTTTTCTGGAGGTGAGTGATGATGTGGGCTAAAGAGATAAGTGAGGGGGGCCACGTGGGGACCACAACCCACCAGGGCGCGCCTGGGGGTCCTGGCGCGCCCAGGTGAGTTGTGCCCACCTGGTGCACCTCCCTCTGGTATTATTTGCACCAGAAATTCTTAAATATTCAGAAAAAAAATCATATAAAATTTTCGGGGCATTCTGAGAACTTTTATTTTTGGGTCATTTTTTATTGCACGGGAAATTCGGAAAACAGACAAAACATGGCATTTTATTTTATTTAACTAATAAAAACAGAAAACAAAAGATAGGGACAGAAGGTAGTGCTTACTAAATTCATCAACTTCATACCGTTCAAAAATGATCCATTAATAAGGTTGATCAGGTCTTATTAACAACCACTTTCGATTAGCATGAAACCGAAGAACTTCCGTAAATCACTAAGTTACCTTAATGGTGATATGCATTTCGCCAACAATAAGCATTTCATATTTCTTTTTGACAGTAGGTAGAGGTATTTGAAAACTTCCAATAGTGATTGTCGGAGATTTTTCAATAACATTAATACCATTCAGTTGGAATTGTTTCTTCAGAAAGTGCATCGTATGCTCATTACCATTAATATGAAAAGTGATCTTGCTTTTATTGCAATCAATAACAGCCCCTGCAGTATTCAAGAATGGTCTACCAAGGATAATCGACATGTTGTCATCCTCGGGCATCTCAAGTATAACAAAGTCAGTTAAAATAGTAACATTAGCAACAACAACGGGCACATCCTCACAGATACCGATAGGTATGGCAGTTGATTTGTTAGCCATTTGCAAAGATACAGTAGGTGTGAGTTTATTAAAGTCAAGTCTTTTATATAAAGAGAAAGTCATAACACTAACACTAGCTCCTAAATCACACAAAGCAGTTTTCACATAATTCTTTTTGATAGAGCAAGGTATAGTTGGTATTCCCGGATCTCTAAGTTTTTTAGGTACTCCATCTTTGAAAGTATAATTAGCAAGCATAGTGGAGATTTCAGCTTCTGGTTTTTTCTCCTATTTGTGATGATGTCTTTCATATACTTTGCATAAGGAGGCATTTTCAAGATATCAGTCAAGCGAGTACGCAAAAAGACTGGCCTCAGCATTTCAGCAAAGCGTTTAAATTCTTCATGATCTTTCTTTTTAGTTGACTTGGGTGGAAAAGGCATAGGTTTTTGAACCCACAGTTCTCTTTCTTTACCGTGTTTCCTAGCCACAAAGTCTCTTTTATCATACCTTCTATTTTTGGGTTGTGGGTTATCAAGATCAATAGGTGGTTCTATCTCAACATCATTGTCTGGTTCTTTTTCATTATTTGGTTGAGTGTCTTCATGAACCTCATCATTATCTTTTTCATTATCACTAGGTGAGTGTTCATTACCAGATTGAGTTTCAGCATCAGAGATAGAAGTTTGATTTTCATTATCAGGAGGTTTTTCTATTTCAGGTTCACTAGAAGTGTCCAAAGTCCTATCATTTTTCTTTTTCTTTTTCTTTTTAGAAGGACTAGGTGCACTAGTGTGAGCTCTTTGTGAATCTTGTTCAATTAATTTTGGGTGTCCCTCAGGATAAAGTGGTTCCTGAGTCATTTTACCTCCTCTAGTTGCAACTCTAACAGCAAAGTCATGCATATTATGATTCATTTCATCAAGCAATTCTCTTTGTGATTTAGCAACTTGTTCTAGTTGAGTTTGAACCATAGAAGCATGTTTTCCAACACCTCTAACATCATTTGATATTCTAAATAACAAGTCACTCAAGCGAGCAATCATATCAGAATTATATTTCTATTGTTTCATAACATTTGCATTGAAGTGATCTTGTTTTCTAATGTAGTTTTCAAACTCATAAAGGCATTGACTAGGATGCATATTGTGAGGATTATCATTATCACTGAACTTCATAAGAGAATTTACCTCTACCACCTTAGGCAGTGGTGGTGTATTAAGCCCATGTATTTCTTCAATAGGAGGTAAATTTTTAACATCCTCAGCTTTAATACCTTTTTCCTTCATAGATTTCTTTGCCTCTTGCATATCTTCAGGATTGGGATATAATATACCCCTCTTCTTCGGAGTGGGTTTAGGCGGTGGTTCAAGAATAGTCCAATCATCATTATTTTTCAATATGCTATTCAATAATTCTTCAGCTTGAGCAACAGTTCATTCCCTGAAAACACAACCAGCACAACTATTTAGGAAATCCCTAGAAGCATCGGTTAGTCCATTATAGAAGATATCAAGTATTTCATTTTTCTTTAGAGGATGATCAGGCAAAGCATTAAGTAACTGGCAAAGCCTCCCCCATGCTTGTGGGAGACTCTCTTCTTTAATTTGCACAAAGTTAAATATTTCCTGTAAGGCAGCTTGTTTCTTATGACCAGGAAAATATTTTGCAGAGAAGTAATAAACCATATCCTGGGGACTACGCACACAACCAGGAGCAAGAGTATTCTACCAAGCTTTAGCATCACCCTTTAATGAGAAAGGAAATAATTTGAGAATAAACTAATAGCGAGTTTTCTCATCATGAGTAAAAAGGGTGGCTATATCATTCAACTTAGTAAGATGTGCCACAACAGTTTCAGTTTCATAACCATGGAAAGGATTAGATTCAACCAAAGTAATTAACTCTGGGTCGACAGAGAATTCATAATCCTTATCATCAATAAAGACATGTGAAGTAGCAAACTTAGGATCACATTTCATTCTAGCATTCAGAGATTTTTCTTTATACTTGCATAGTAATTTCTCTAGATCATCTCTATCATTGCAAGCAAAAATATCTCTAGTTGTTTCTTCACTCATAACATAACCTTCCGGTACCTTAGGCAATTCATATCTAGGAAGGCTAGTTCTAGTAGGTGTTTCAGGAGTTTTAGTTTCAAGCTCATCATCAGATTCAACAACATCATGTTGTACAACTCTAGCAATTTGTTTAACAAGAAATTCACCAAGTGGCACATCATCATTATCAAGCAAGGTACTAGCATCATCATAAGCATCATTCATAATAGAAGTAGCATCATCAATAACTTGTGACATATCAGGATTAATAGCATGTGGTGGTGTTGCAAGTTTACTCATAACAGACGGTGAATCTAAAGCAGAACTGGATGGCAGTTCCTCACCTCCCCTCGTCTTTGAGGGATAAATCTTAGTCTTTGGATCCTTCAGATTCTTCATAGTGATAATATGATAATAACCCCAAGTGACTCAAAAAATATAGCTATGCTCCCCAGCAACGGCGCCAGAAAAAGGTCTTGATAACCCACAAGTATAGGGGATCCAACAGTTTTCGAGGGTAAAGTATTTAACCCAAATTTATAGATTCGACACAAGGGGAGCCAAAGAATATTTGAAGGTATTAGTAGCTGAGTTGTCAATTCAACCACACCTGGAGATTAATTATCTGCAGCAAAGTGATCAGTAGCAAAGTAGTTTGATAGTTTTGATAGTAGTGACAGTAGCAATAGTAACAGTAACAGTGATAGCAGTAATTTGTAGCAAGTGTAACAGTGATGATAGCAGTAGTAACGCAGCAAGATCAATAAGAATAAATTCGTAGGCATTGGATCCGTGACTTGTTGGATGATATTCATCATGTGACGGTTATAACCTAGGGCGATACGACACTAGCTCCAGTTCATCGATATAATGTAGGCATGTATTCCGTAAATATTCATACGTGCTTTATTTAAAGAACTTGCATGACATCTTTTGTCCTACCATCCCGTGGCAGCGGGGTCCATATTGGAAACTAAGGGATATTAAGGCCTCCTTTCAATAGAGAACCGGAACAAAGCATTAACACATAGTGAATACATGAACTCCTCAAACTACGGTCGTCACCGAGAGTGGGCCCTGTTGTTGTCACTCCAGGGTTGTTGGATCATAACACGTAGTAGGTGACTATAACTTGCAAGATCGGATCTAAAACATGGATATAATGATGAATTCATAAACGGTTCATATCTGAGTTCATGGCACCCGGGCCCAAAGTGACAAGCATTAAGCATAGCAAAGTCATAGCAACATCAATCTAAAAACATAGTGGATACTAGGGATCGGGCCCTAACAAAAATAACTCGATTACATGATGAATCTCATCCAACTCCTCACCGACCAGCGAGCCTACGAAGGAATTACTCACTCCCGGTGGGGAGCATCATGGAATTGGCGATGGAGATTGGTTGGTGATGACGAAGAACGAAGATCCCCCTCTCCGGAGCCCCAAACGGACTCCAGATCTGCCCTCCCGAGGAAGAACAGGGCTTGGCGGCGGCTCCGTCTCGTGGATCGCGATAATTCTTTCTCCCTGATTTTTTTCTGGAAATATGTGATTTTATAGTATCAGGGGGGGTCGTCAGCGGGGCCACCAGGTGGGTACAACCCACCTGGGCGCGCCAGGAGAGGGGCGCGCCCTCGTCGGCTGTGCCCACCCAGGGGCCCCTTTCTGGTGGGTCTTGGCTCCAAAAATTCTTATTATTGATATAAAAAATCCTCGCAAAGTTTCGTTCCATTCTGAGAACTTTCATTTCTGCACAAAAAGAACACCATGGTAGTTCTGCTGAAAACAGCGTCAGTCCGGGGTTAGTTTCATCCAAATCATGCAAATTAGAGTCCAAAACAAGAGGAAAAACGTGAGAAAAAGTAGATACGTTGCAGACGTATCGGCGAGCCACTGACTTATTGGAAATAATACATACTGATGTATGCGGTCCGATGAGTGTTGAGGCTCGCGGCGGGTATCGTTATTTTCTGACCTTCACAGATGATTTGAGCAGATATGGGTATATCTACTTAATGAAACACAAATCTGAAACATTTGAAAAGTTCAAAGAATTTCAGAGTGAAGTGGAAAATCATCGTAACAAGAAAATAAAGTTTCTACGATCTGATCGCGGAGGCGAATATTTGAGTTATGAGTTTGGTCTTCATTTGAAACAATGTGGAATAGTTTCGCAACTCGCGCCACCTGGAACACCACAGCGTAATGGTGTGTCCGAACGTCGTAACCGTACTTTATTAGATATGGTGTGATCTATGATGTCTCTTGCCGATTTACCACTATCGTTTTGGGGTTATGCTTTAGAGACGGCTGCATTCACATTAAATAGGGCACCATCTAAATCTGTTGAGACGACACCATATGAACTGTGGTTTGGCAAGAAACCTAAACTGTCATTTCTTAAAGTTTGGGGCTGCGATGCTTATGTGAAAAAGCTTCAACCTGATAAGCTCGAACCCAAATCGGAGAAGTGCGTCTTCATAGGATACCCAAAAGAAACTGTTGGGTACACCTTCTATCACAGATCTGAAGGCACGATCTTTGTTGCTAAGAATGGATCCTTTCTAGAGAAGGAGTTTCTCTCGAAAGAAGTGAGTGGGAGGAAAGTAGAACTTGATGAGGTAGTTGTACCTATCTCGAATTGGAAAGTGGTTCATCACAGAAATCAGTTCCAGTGATGCCTACACCAATTAATGAGGAAGCTAATGATGATGATCATGAAACTTCATATCAAGTTACTACCAAACCTCGTAGGTCAACTAGAGTTCGTTCCGCGCCAGAGTGGTACGGTAATCCTGTTCTGGAAGCCATGTTACTAGACTATGATGAACCTACGAACTATGAGGAAGCAATAATGAGCCCAGATTCCGTGAAATGGCTTGAGGCCATGAAATCTGAGATGGGATCCATGTATGAGAACTAAGTGTGGACTTTGGTTGACTTTCCCGATGATCGGCAAGCCATAGAAAATAAATGGATCTTCAAGAAGAAGACTGACGCTGACGGTAATGTTACTGTCTACAAAGCTCGACTTGTTGCGAAAGGTTTTCAACAAGTTCAAGGAGTTGACTACGATGAGACTTTCTCACCCATAGCGATGCTTAAGTCTGTCTGAATCATGTTAGCAATTGCCGCATTTTATGATTATGAAATTTGGCAAATGGATGTCAAACTGCATTCCTTAATGGATTTCTTAAAGAAGAGTTGTATATGATGCAACCAAAAGGTTTTGTTGATCCTAGAGGTGCTAATAAAGTGTGCAAGCTCCAGCGATCCATTTATGGACTGGTGCAAGCCTCTCGGAGTTGGAATATACGCTTTGATAGTGTGATCAAAGCATATTGTTTTATACAGACTTTTGGAGTAGTCTGTATTTACAAGAAAGTGAGTGGGAGCTCTGTAGCATTTCTAATATTATATGTGGATGACATATTGTTGATTGGAAATGATATAGAATTTCTGGATAGCATAAAAGGATACTTGAATAAGAATTTTTCAATGAAAGACCTCGGTGAAGCTGCTTATATATTGGGCATCAAGATCTATAGAGATAGATCAAAATGCTTAATTGGACTTTCACAAAGCACATACCTTGATAAAGTTTTGAAGAAGTTCAAAATGGATCAGTTGAAGAAAGGGTTCTTGCCTGTGTTACAAGGTGTGAAGTTGAGTCAGACTCAATGCCCGACCACTACAGAAGATAGAGAGAAAATGAAAGTCATTCCCTATGCCTCAGCCATAGGTTCTATCATGTATGCAATGTTGTGTACCAGACCTGATGTGTGCCTTGCTATAAGTTTAGCAGGGAGGTACCAAAGTAATCCAGGAGTGGATCACTGGACAGCGGTCAAGAACATCCTGAAATACCTGAAAAGGACTAAGGATATGTTTCTCGTTTATGGAGGTGACAAAGAGCTTGTCGTTAATGGTTACGTCGATGCAAGCTTTGACACTGATCCAGATGACTCTAAGTCACAAACTGGATACGTATTTATATTGAATGGTGGAGCTGTCAGTTGGTGCAGTTCCAAGCAGAGCGTCATGGAGGGATCTACGTGTGAAGCGGAGTACATAGCTGCTTCGGAATCAGTAAATGAAGGAGTCTGGATGAAGGAGTTCATATCCGATCTAGGTGTAATACCTAGTGCATCGGGTCCAATGAAAATATTTTGTGACAATACTGGAGTAATTGCCTTAGCGAAGGAATCCAGATTTCACAAGAGAACCAAACACATCAAGAGACGCTTCAACTCCATCCATGATCAAGTCAAGGACGGAGACATAGAGATTTGCAAAATACATACGGATCTGAATGTTGCAGACCCGTTGGCTAAGCCTCTTCCACGAGCAAAACATGATCAGCACCAAGACTCCATGGGTGTTAGAATCAGTAAAATGTAATCTAGATTATTGACTCTAGTGCAAGTGGGAGACTGAAGGAATATGACCTAGAGGCAATAATAAAGTTGTTATTTATATTTCCTTATATCATGATAAATGTTTATTATTCATGCTAGAATTGTATTAACCGGAAACTTGCTACATGTGTGAATACATAGACAAAACAAAGTGTCCCTGGTATATTGCCTCTACTTGACAAGCTCGTTAATCGAAGATAGTTAAGTTTCCTGACCATACACACATGTTGCCATTTTATGAACGGGAACACATCATTAGGAGAATGATGTGATGGACAAGACCCATCCGTTAGCTTAGCATAATGATCGTTAAGTTTTATTGATATCGCTTTCTTCATGACTTATACATATTCCTTTGACTATGAGATTATGTAATTCCCGAATGCCGGAGGAACACCTTGTGTGCTATCAAACGTCACAACGTAACTGGGTGATTATATAGATGCTCTACAGGTGTCTCCGAAGGTGTTTGTTGGGTTGGCATCGATTGAGATTAGGATTTGTCACTCCGAGTATCGGAGAGGTATCTCTGGGCCCTCTCGGTAATGCACATCACTATAAGCCTTGCAAGCAATGTGACTAATGAGTTAGTTGTGGGATGATGCATTACGGAACGAGTAAAGGGACATGCCGGTAACGAGATTGAACTAGGTATGAAGATACTGACGATCGAATCTCGGGCAAGTAACATAGCGATGACAAAGGGAATCATGTATGTTGTCATTACGGTTTGACCGATAAAGATCTTCATAGAACATGTAGGAACCAACATGAGCATCCAGGTTCCGCTGTTGGTTATTGATCGGAGATGTGTCTCGGTCATGTCTACATAGTTCTCGAACCCGTAGGATCCGCACGCTTAACGTTCGATGATGATTCGTATTATGAGTTATGTTTTTTGGTGACCGAAGATTGTTTGGAGTCCCGGATGAGATCACGGACATGACAAGGAGTCTCGAAATGGTCGAGAGGTAAAGATTGATATATTGGAAGATGGTATTCGGACACCGGAATGGTTTCGGAGTGGTTTGGGTATTTTTCAGAGTACCGAGGGGTTACCGGAACCCCCCGGGGAAAGTAATGGGCCTACATGGGCCATAGGGGAGAGGGGAGGCAGCCCACAAGGGGTGGCCGCGCCCCCCTCCCTTGGGGAGTCCGAATTGGACTAGGGGAGGGGGCGTGCCCCCCTTTCCTTCTCCTCTTCCCTCTCCTTCCCCCTTTCCCCCTCCATAAGAAGGAAGGGGGAAACCGACTAGGACTAGCAGTCCTAGTGGGTTTCCCCCCACTTGGCGCGCCACCTAGGGCCGGCCTCCTCCCCTCTCCTCCTTTATATACGGGGGCAGGGGCACCCCAAAGCACATCAATTGTTCTTAGCCGTGTGCGGTGCCCCCCTCCACAGTTTACTCCTCCGGTCACACCGTCATAGTGCTTAGGCGAAGCCTTGCGCGGATCACATCACCATCACCGTCACCACGCCGTCGTGCTGACGAAATTCTCCCTCGACCCTCTGCTGCATCAAGAGTTCGAGGGACGTCATCGAGCTGAACGTGTGCTGAACTCGGAGGTGCCGTACGTTCGGTACTTGATCGGTCGCGAAGACATTCGACTACATCAACCGCGTTAAACTAACGCTTCCACTTTCGGTCTAGGAGGGTACGTGGACACACTCTCCCCCTCTCATTGCTATGCATCTCCTAGATATATTTGCGTGATTGTAGGAAATTTTTTGAAATTGCATGCTACGTTCCCCAACAATTTGGACACCGGAAGTGTTTCGGGACTTACCGGGAAGGAATCGGGTCACCGGAAGGGGTTCTGGGCACCCCCACACAAGATATGGGCCTTATGGGCCAAAGGAGGGGACAAACCAGCCCACAAGGGGACTGGTGCGCCCCCTCCCTTCTTTGGTCTCCCCTAGGAAAGGAAAAGTGGGAGGGCTAGCCCCTCCTGCCTTTCCCTCTCATGGGAGAAAGGAAAAGGGGGGCGCCACCCTCCCCTACCTTTCCCCGCAATCCAAATAAGGAAAGAGGGGGGCGCGGCCTGGGAGGGACCCCAAGTAGGATTCCTCCTACTTGGGCGCCTCCTTTGGCTACTCCTTCCTCCTTCCCACCTATATATACATGGGTAGGGGGCGCCACACAGGGACACAACATTGTCTTAGCCGTGTGTGGGGCCCCCGTCCACCGTTTACTCCCTAGGTCATATTTTTGTAGTGCTTAGGCAAAGCCCTGCGGAGATCACATCACCATCACCATCACCACGTCGTCGTGCTACCGGAACTCATCTACTACCTCGCTGTCTTGCTGGATCAAGAAGGCGAAGGACGTCACCGAGCTGAACGTGTGCAGAACGCGGAGGTGCCGTGCGTTCGGTACTAGATCGGTTGGAGCGCGAAGAAAGTTCGACTACATCAACCGCGTTGTGAAACACTTCCGCTTACGGTATACGAGGGTACGTAGACACACTCTCCCCTTCGTTGCTATGCATCTCCATGGATAGATCATTGCGTGTGCGTAGAATTTTTTTATTTTTCCATGCAACGATTCCCAACAATCTCAACCTTCTTGTCGATGTTTTTTTCATTTATCCTCCGTCTTTCCTTTCTCTCCTCGGTGGTCTCATGGTATTACTTCTTCCACGTGGCACCGTCTCCGACACCGTGCACGCATCCATACGACGGCCAAGTGTCCACCGGGAGTCCTTTCAATATGTTCAAGGCCCGGTTGAATGAGGTGTCCCACTTGGGCCTCGCCAACGCCTCATACGGCGAGTCGTTTTCAGCCGCAATCCTGTGCCGCTCTTTCTGCAAAAGGAACATGGATCATTTACAAATGTGACTAAACTTGCAGTTGAATTGATCAAAAGCTAAAATTAGGGGGTAAATTAATAATTACCAGTAGTCTCATGAACTCCTTCGTGACCGCGTCTGTATCGAAAACCTTGTTGACTCAGTCCCAACGGTACCGGGCCCTGATGACGTCACGCACCTGTAGGACGGTGAACTCCGCCAAGGGGTCTGGGGTCCCCAGTCTTTTGCGTGCCCATATGGGCCTCTTCCCCGCATAACCACGGCTTCCGAGGTGGTGGCACCCCATGTTCCTCTCTTGAAGCCCCTTCATGTACTCCTACTTTTCTTTGGCAGCTTCGGCAACGCAAGCCTTCTTGAATATTTTAAACTGCTCTGCCGTAATTTTCAGATTATCGTTTACAATCTTGGAGTAGAGTTCCTCTTTGACGATGATCCGATTTTCACCCTTACTTCCAGGCGGACAACGCGCCGCTAAACTTGCCCATGGCGCGTTTGTTTATCTTCTTCATTGTCGGGTCTTGCCACGGTCGAGTGTATTTGATTTCATCCCGACCCGGGAACAAGAATACTTGGTGCAGCTAGGAGGGAGTGCTCCATATTTGGTATCTTCTTTAATTTCTTATCTTCTTTAAGTTCTCATCATTGATGGGGGCGGTTGCCCGTAGGATGCAGCCTATTTGATTGCCGTAGCACGTGCGCACTTCCGCAGGCTCTTTTGGATCAAAATTGCCGGAGTCCACCTCCGTGACCACCACTCTAGTAGTGTTGAGTTGGTTTGGGCGTCGTATCGTCTTTGGTTTCGGTTCTATACCGGCTTCGCCAGTCTCGGTGCCGGTCTCAGCGCCGGTGCCGGTCTCAGCGCCGGTGCCGGTCTCAGTGCCGGTCTCGACGCCGGTCTCGATGTTGGGCTCAGTCTCAGATGTGACAGGTGGGCCCTACAATAATTGTTGCTCCTCGAGAAGGTTCAAATACGCGTATGCCGCCTCGTTGACGTTACAATCACCAGAACCCTGTCCTTCATCGTTGCTAGCCATGTTTCCTACGATTAAATGTAGTCAATTAATTCTATACCTAATAAAATGAATAATGACATAAAAAAGGCATATGTTTTGCAGGAATGTTGATTCATTCTAGTTACGGCAAATCCCGGGCATTCGATATGTCCTAGTTTGTAGCACAAGTCATGCCGAAATTCATGGAAAATTTTGGCATGACCTTTGCTACAAAGTGGACAAATCGAGCGCTGAAATTTGCCGAAACGGAAATGAATCAACATTCCGGCAAAACATAGGCCACTCGGCTTCATTCCCTGCAAAGAACAAAAGGCCACTTGGGCACAATCGAACCACTTCAATGTTGCATATAACATGACCACTTAAGAACTTGTACATGAGCAACTACAACAGTAGATATACATGAGCAAACACTATTGAGGAATTTGCATATAACATGGCCACTTCAAATTTGCATCTCCTAGTGTTTGACACTTCAAGAAAATCTACACAAATCTCATGCTCTCTCAAACTCAATTCAAAAACCAAATCTAGATGGATGAACCCTAGAAACCTAGAACCTTTACATATTTCTCCTAAATTGTTGTCCTGATAAAAATTATGTCCTAATAAAAATTATGAACCCTAGAACTCAATTTTTGTCCTAAATTTCAAATTATGAACCATAGAACTCAATTCAACTTATGTCCTAAATTTCGGTCATAATAAAAAATCATTAAAAATTAAGAACCTACTGGACTTGCAGCACTAATAGAAATTTATATTTTTGTACTGAATTTTTTCTCTAAACTAAACCCTACTGCCCTAATTAACATCTAATTGAAAAACTAAGTTAGAAGAAAATTCAGTTAACTACTAATAGAACAAAATTCAGTTAACTTTAGTGCTCTATAACGATGAAATGAAAAAAGAATCAGTTAACTACTAATTTCATTCATCTAACTTCACCTAATTAACCTACTGTACCACTACTACTAGCAGCACTACTAACCTAATTAACCTAGTAAAACCCTACTTCCCTAACTAAAAAAACATCTAATTAAGATCTACTAGTACCACTATATATACTACTAGCAGCACTGCTGCAACATTTTCTTCATTTTGTTCTTTAAAAAAACATCTATGAAAACAAAAACCATAATTAAACCTACTGCCCTAACTAAATTTTTGCTCTAAACCCTACTGCCCTAGTTAAACCCTACTTCCCTAACTAAATTTTTGCTCTAAACTAAATCTTTGCTCTAACCTAGCCAACCTAGTTTACCTACTTAACCTAGCTAGTTGACTTAGTTACATAACCTAGCTAGTAAACCTACTTAACCTAGCTAATTCCTAGGGTTCATAACTAAATTCACCTAAGTAAATTAACCTAGAGAGGAGGGGTGGGGGCTTACAGAGAGGGTGCTCGGGGGAACAGTTGCGGGGAGGTGCTCGGGGGAGACGGTGGCGCGGAGGGCGTCGAGGGTGGCTCCAGTGGTGTCTACGACGGCTCCAGTGACGGCGAGGGAGGCAGGGGCGTCAACGGAGGCAGGGACGGCGAGGAGTGGACGAGGGTGGCTCTAGGGCGTCGATGGCGCGTGGCTCCGGTGCAGGCGATGACGCGCGGCTCCGGTGGCGGCTCCGGTGACGGCGACGGAGGCAGGGCAGCGAGGGAGAGGTAGGAGACGCGAGAAGAATGGGGAATTGGGGGAAGGAGGGACGCCCGCGCAGGGGCAAGCCAAACTTAGTGGTAGCGCTTGCTAAAGCGCTTTTTGGCGGAACGCGCTACTGCTATAGATAAGTTAGCTATAGCGCCTGTCCTGAAAACGCGCTATAGCTAAAGTAGCTATAGCGCTTTCTTGAAAACACGCTGGGGCTATTGCTTCCATTTTTTATTTTTCTTTAATTTTCCTTTCATTGTTTCTTTCCTCTTTTGTTTTATTTTCCTTTTCTTAGTTGCAGCACTGTCGCCTTAAAACGCGCTGCTACTATTTTGTTAGCAGTAACGCGGTCCGTAGACGGGCGCTACTACTATACCAAGCCTGGCGGCAACGGTGTAACAGTTATAGTAGTATCGCTTTTTATGCGGGACGCGCTACTGCTATGTATGTAGCAGTAGCGGGCTTTTCCGCACTCAACGCACTACTGCTATCTAACAGTAGCGCATTGTTTTAACAAGCGCTACTAATAAGTCTCTATGTATATGCTTTTTCCTAGTAGTGTGGGGAATGCTAGAAATCAAGATTCTTGTGGTAGGATTGGAATATCTTGATCTCAACACATGAGTAGGTGGTTGTCTCTCAGAAAATGTATGCTGGAAGTGTAGACACGTTCTGATGGCTCTCTCACATATGGAGAAGGGGGCGGAGTGGTATATACACTACAAAAAAATACACTTCCGTGATGATACGTGTTTGTCACAGTAGGTCGCGTTTTCTGTCATGCATGTACATCCATGACAAATTTATGACAGATTCAAGATAGTCATACCTGTGCTGTCGTAGAAGTGTTCCATGACATTGCCAAAATTATCATCACGGAAGTGTCCACTTCCATGACGATAAATCGCGCGTCACAGAAGTGCTTTCATCAAGGGTGACCGACACGTGGCATCCACCGTAACGGAACGCCGTTAAGCTATCGGGTCGGGTTTTGGATCCGATAACCCGTTAACAGCCGCGACCAATGGGGATTTTCCACGTGTAAAATCATCTTTGGCTGGAGGAAACACGTGTCAGCTCCGCATTGGCACGGGTGTCACTCATCCAACGGTCGAGATGGGCCTATGATATGTTGACACGTGGACCGGCACAAAAGTGGCCCACAAAGTTTAAATGGGCTGGCCCCACCGAAGGCTCATAAGATTTAGCGGACCATAATGGGCTGGCCCAGCTAAAGGCCCAGAAAATTTAGCGGACCATAATGGGACGGCCCAGCTAAAGGCCCACACGATTTTGCAGACCATAATGGGCCGGCCCAGCTAAAGGCCCACAAGATTTTGCGGACCACAATGGGCCGTCCCAGCTAAAGGCCCACAAGATTCTGCAGACCATAATGGGCCGGCCCAGCTAAAGGCCCAACATTCTCTGTCAAATCGGCCTGTCAACGGCCTGTCCTAAACTTGTCATCAAGGCGGCCCATGGTCACTTCTGGCCCGTTAACAGTCCGCTAAGTAATTGGGCCGAATTACGGCCCGGTGTATTTCCGGCCTGTTAAAGGTCCGGCTTCATTTGGGCCCATTTACAGGCCCTCAAAACTTTCGGCCCATAAACGACCGTGAAGGATTTGGGTCATATTCGGCCATGTCTGACATTTGGCCTGTTAGAGGCCCACTATAGCTTTAGGCCACTTTCGGCCTGTTGTCATTTTCGGCATGTTAACGCCGGACGTAAACCATGGGCCATATGTGGCCCAACGTCATATTGGGCCCATTAACGGCCCATATAAAAATGAGGATAATCTAGCCCGACCGAAGTTCCGGCCTGTTAAAGGCCCGTATATTAGGTCGGCGCATTTACGGCCCGTCCGAATTTCGGCCTGTCAAAGATCCGCATCGTAAATGGGCCACCATTTCGGCCTGCTAAGTCCAGTGGGTTATTTGGCACAATCAAGGCCCAATCTCACTTTCGGTCTATTAAAGGCCCATGTTTTTATGGGCTCGAGATATTTACACCTGTAAATGGCCTATTTTTACTGAGGGCCCAAATTATGTTTAGGCCTGTTAAAGGCCCACTATGGGCACAGGCCTACCAGAAAAATATGAAAGCTTATGCTGATTTAGGCCCAGATATTTTTAGTGGGCTATATGCCAATTTCGGCTCGTAATCATTTTTAGCCCAATTGGAATGGGCCCGACGAATGTTGGCATGTTGGGCTCCTACGAAGCTTTCGGCCGAATACATTACTAAGATAAACCTACACTATACAAAAATAGCGTCGTAATTACTGCAGCCTGAGGCAGCATCATAAATGTTGTATCACAACAAAATAAATTCCAACCATACAACAAAAGGCATGTTGGCATAAAGTTTACAGTCCTTCCAGATAAAAGCACCATCAGATGTATAGAAGCACAGATCATTTGACCTGAGTGCTAATGTTTCAGGCTGTAGAATCTGATGGAGCAGCATGATCTCCACCTTTTTTCCGCCATTTCTCTTGAACAACGAAGCGAATGTTTGATAGTCTGGTTTCAAAACCATTCATATCTTGACGACATTTCTCAACCACTATTCTTGTTTCCGAAACAACGTCCATTAGGGATTGGACTTGTGTCTGGAGCACAGATATATCACTCTGTCTAGCAAGAAGATTTTGTTCAGTAGGCGATTTGGACGAGGTTACCTTGACAACCAACCCAGAATTACGCAGGAAGGTGCTTTTTGCACTGTTAGTGGAGAGATACTGATGCACTGCAGCAAGAGGTGACATTGTGCCTGTAGTAGCCTCGTCACCTTCAGGTGGTTGTGGTTGTTCAATCATTTGTTCCATAGCTTCCTGAAAGTTTGAACTTGTAGATTAGTGTACCAGATAAGTTACTAATCAGCCAAAAACAAACAAAGTAGGTTAAACATTTATACATAACTTATTTTGGTGAACTACTGTAATACATTAGCATGTATTGTAGTGCCAACTACATAATAAAAATCACTTTAGGACCATATGTCCATGTAGCATGCCCACTGTATTGTCTATTTCCTCACATTCGTTGACATCTAAGGATAAAGAGACATGGTTTAAAGTAGGATGAACATAGTATGACATCATTCATATCATGGGCAAACAGATATAAAACAAACAGGCTATTTTATCATTGTGTGCGCACGTGAACATAACAACTAGATTACAGATCAAGACCAAAAGAATATCCTTCATCTCTTTTAAACCATGTAAGGTGAAATGATACGTTAAGACAATTGTGAATAAAAGTGAACAGAGTAACTGACATTGGCTGCAAACCAAGTAGTTAAATGAACACATCACAGTACCAATCAGTTCAAGGCAGGAGGAGTAAGGACTTACAACAACGGCTTGAACTGGTGTGCTCATGCCCTTCATCTTGCTGGTGTGGCAATCCTTGAAGATTTGCACTGCATTCGGTTCAGGTTCTTTTTGGTCCGCACGGGCTTTCCTCTGTATTTGGAACAAGTCAATATAGATATGATAATATGGCACAAAAAAAGAAGGAAGTAGCAGCTATTTACAAGAGCCTCGCAGTGTGCAATATAGCTATGAGATCCTGTTGTCTGTTGGAATTTCACTTTAGAACGGTTGGTTTTGTTCTTCAAACAGTTAGCCTAGAAGAAGATACACTTGTAAGGCACATACATAAATACAAGTTCAATATGTGGTCTGGTCAAATACATATAGCCTACCTGATACTTTGGATCAGACCAGTGTTTAACGAGGGCTGTCCAGTCTTCATCTATAATATATTCCACTGGAGATGTTTGGGCGATTTCATTGTTAGCCTTGCCTTCAAAGTGAGATTTTCTAAGGTGGTACCGATACTGTCGCATAGCAGACTAAAAAACATGAGTGCATGCTTGTTTAGTTGCATCATCTTTCGGATCCAACTTGAACCTCATCTGTTGAAAAAAGAATGTGAGTCTTATTAGGAGGAAGCTAGAAAGTATGGGACAGAGCAAGACAATATTACTAATTGCGATGAATAACATTACTTACGGATAAATGGTCAAGGAAGGTGTTAAACTGGGTATTGTCTTTCTCATTCCTGTACTAGATCCACGTTGGGAGGATACGTGCATGACACCTAACGGCAACGGCTGCCTCTGATACTAACTTGGCTGACTCTGTAGCATCACGTGGCCTTTTTAAACTTGCCTCAAAATGGATCTCCATTCTTCCTCCTTTAGATTTTGTTAATCTGTCAAGCATTATCCCTGATGTCTGTTTCCACTTGCGCCGTGGTGCTAGTTCAACAACGAATATGGAAAGTGTTAGTGTACATCAAACTGTGAGAGTACATATAAAGGAGCATGCAACTACAACTTGACTTGGTCAGGTACCGTCTTGGTGTTGATGCTCATGAGGTTCATCTGATCTTGCCAAGTCCTATTGTGTCAGCAGTGCTTCGGAAGTAGTGTTAGGTGTGAAGGCAGCTTGGGAACTGGCCAGTTCCGGAGCAAACGAACGAGTAACTGGTTGAGATGCTGGTACAGTTGAAGCGGATGCTGCAGCTGGTGGAGCAGGTGATACTGTGTTTGTAGATTTAGCCGGCGGACTTGGACCTTCTACTGCACTATAAGTACCAGCAGAACCTCGACGGCAGAACCTTTTCCGTTTCACCCGACGAGTAACAGCACTCCCTACTATATTATTTTCCTCGCTCTTTTTTGACTTTGCCATGTCAAGCTGTACCCACAACACAAAAGAATAAAATCACTCTTCAGAACTCATTGATGCATGATACAGACAAGCAATACTTTTATGTAAGACAACCGTATGAGGATGGAATATGTAAGAAAAACAGGACGACATGACATATTCACAGCTACAATGTGCAAACTAAGAAGAAGGATTTTCAAGAAAATAGAAGTAATGCAAGCTAGACACCATATGAAAGATGCAACCAATATTACTCTGCCAAGTTAAAAGTGTCTTGTCATAAGTGGCAATTCGAAAAATTAGAAGCAGTACAATGTAGAAATCAATGCAAGATGCAACCACTATCAAACTGCCATGTTAAAAGCGTCCAATCATGAGTGACTGATGCGGGATACACAACAGCAGTACTTTGATGTAAGAACATGGTATGATAGATAGATGCAGTGCATTCTAGACAAAGAAAGCCATGTCATATGCACATGTATAACGTATAAACTTAGCAGGTGCAATTTAATCAAAATAGAAGAAATACAGGCTAGACAACATATGCAACATGAAACCAATTATCACACTGTCAACTTAGAGCAAGCACCTGCGATGGTGGATTACGGGAGATGAACTCATCATGTAGACTTGGGACTTCAACTTCATTAGCAGTAGCAGTGGCAAATCTAGAGAGTCTTTGTTTGCGTCGGTGCGGAGGACCACCAACATCCCCTAACTTACTCTTTTCCTTCCTATTTTCTGATATTGCCTTATGAAGTCAAAACCACAAGAAGATGAATAAAATTAGCTCTGCATAACTGGTTGACGCATGATACAGACGAACACTACTTTGATGTAAGGCAAGCGCAGGATAGGAGGATGGAATATATACAAAAAAATACAGCGTTTCATATTCACACATACGATAGGAGGATGGAATATGTATGAAAAAACAGTAAGCGGAAGGCATTTCAACAAAATTAGAAGAAATGAAAGCTAGGCACCATATGAACATGCAACCAATATCACTCTATCAGGTAAAAAGTGTCTCGTCATAAGTGCCATTTCAAGAAATTAGAAGCAGTACAAGCTAGAAGACAATGCAGGATGCAACCTACATCACAGTCCCAAGTTAAATGTGTCTTATGGGTAAGTGATCGTTGCAGGTATAAGTTGTAAGCTACGCAGATGCAATTCAACATAATCAGAAGCAATACAAACTAGACATCATACGGAAAACACAACCACGTATAACAGTTCCAAGTAAGAGCAAGCACCTGTGATGGTGGAGTAGGGGAGATGTGCTCATCGTGTACACGTATGTTCTAGAAACAGGAACACGCGTCATATTCACAGGCATTATGTGTAAAGTAAGCAGATGCAATTCAAGTTAGAAGCAATACAAGCTAGACATCATACGCAACATGCAACCACATATAATAGTGTCAAGTTAGAGCAAGCACCTATGATGGTGGAGTAGGGGAGATGTGCTCATCATCTACACAGCTACGTTGACTGTCCAGCCTTGTGTTGTCTTGCGAATCTTGTTGGGAGGATGGCGGAGTAGAATCTGTAGAGACCCCCTGTTTGAGTTGCTCCGAAGGACCACCATCATCCACTGCCGGACTAATTTGCTTCAGTTGTAATGATTTTGCATTGTGAAGTCAAACCTATAAGAAAAAGGAATAAAATTCGCTCTTCAGAACTCATTCATGCATGATACTGACGAACACTACTCGGATGAAAGGCAAACACATGATGCGAGGATGGAATATGTATGAAAAACAGGATGGTGTGACATATTCACACCTATAATGTGGTAACTAAGCAGAAGGCATTTCAACAAATTAGAAGCACTGCAAGCTAGACACCATATGAAAGATGCAACCAATATCACTCTGCCAAGTTCAAACTGTATGGCGTTTCAACAAATTAGAAGCAGTACATGCTAGAAATCATATGCAAGACACAACCAATATCACAGTGGCGACTTAAAGGTGCCTTATCATAAGTGACTGATGCGGGATATGGAAGAATAGTAGTCTGATGTAGAAACAGGAACACATATCATATTCACAGGCATTATGTGTAAAGTAAGCAGATGCAATTCAACAAAGTTAGAAGCAATACAAGCTAGACATCATACGCAACATGCAACCACATATAATAGTGCCAAGTTAGAGCAAGCACCTATGATGGTGGAGTAGGGGAGATGTGCTCATCATCTACACAGCTACGTTGACTGTCTAGCCTTGCGTTGTCTTGCGAATCTTGTTGGGAGGATGGCGGAGTAGAATTTGTAGAGAACCTCCGTTTCAGTTGCTCGGAAGGACCGCCATCATCCAATGCCTTGCCAATTTCCTTCAGCTTTATTGATTTTGCATTGTGAGGTCATACCGACAAGAAAAAGGAATATCATTCGCTCTTCAGAACTCATTCATGCATGATACTGACGAACACTACTCTAATGAAAGGCAAAGTCATGATACGTGTAACATCCCAAATTTTCAATTTGGAATGTTATAGTTTAGATCATCATTGCATAGCATATTTTATTGCATTTTGACAAATCCTCGATAAATCCTAAGCAACTCAAGGACCCTCGGAGAGAGTTAGGGATTTTTCCCGGTTTTTCATATTTGATTTTATCAAATAATAAAACGAGGATTTTTGGTTTTAATTATTTTTCTCTCCGAAAAATATTTCTATATTAAAATAAATGAGAGGAGAAAATATGACTTCTCCAAAATAATTGAAATATTGGAGGAAAAATATTAAAATCAAATATTGGATTTTATTCGGATTTTATTTGCAATTTTAATTGCATTAAAAAAATTGCACGTTTTCAAAACTTCATTTTTGGGCCAAGAAAATGTTCACCTTGTTCTATATATTTTAATTTTATGGGGAAAATTTGTTTTATCATTTTTGGATTTTTATTTATTTTTTTGCGATTTTTTTAGATTCGGCGAATATTTAAAAAAAAACCTGCGCCCGACTGGGCCGAGGCCCAGCCGAGCCAGGCCGGCCCGCCCGCGTCGTCTCCCTCCCGCGCACGCTCGCGCCGCCGCCGCCGAGTCCGGCTCGGACACGCCGCCCCGCCGCCGCCTTGCCCCCTCCTCCACGCCACCCCCTCCCCCTCCTTAAATACCCCCCACCCCGCCTCCTCTCCTCACCCCGCCGCCGCCCCAACCCGCACCCGCCGCCGCCCCGCAGCCGTGCGCCGCCGCCCGCCGCCTCCCGCCGTCGCCCGAGCCCCGCCCAAGCCCCGCCGCCCCGCCGGAGTCCAGCCGGAGCTACCGCCGAGTCCGGTTTTAAAAAAAAACGATTCGGTTTATTTTTTTCTAAACCCTAGTTTCCGTTTTTTTTCAGATCGGTTTATTTTTTTCGGTTTTATTACTTAGTGAACGTTCACTGACCCGTTCGTTTTAACGAACGTGTTCGCCGGTTAGTCGCAGTTAACGAACGTCCGTTCGTTTAACTGTTCGTCAGTTTTCTTTTTCGTCGGAATTTTCCAAGGTTATTCCAGATCGCGATTTCCGATCAGATCTTCGTTTTCGTTTAACTTTTCGCTTGTTTATCGGAATCAGGCGATTCAAGCGCCTAGAGTTTCGTCTCGAAATTCTCTTTCTGTTTAACCTACTCAAACAAGTTTTTGCTACTGTAAAATTTGACCTAGATCCAGATTAGTAAACGAGGCTTGTTTCTTTCGCCGTTTGATTTTTGTTGCTTCGTTCGATTTGATTCTTTTTGCAAACCGGAGTTCTTAAGTTGAACTATCTGTTTGGATCTTTATTTGAGTTTTACCTGTGCATTAGATGAGTACTTATTGTTTGCTTGTTTGTTTGCGATAGAGTACCCGGAGTGCGCTGCTTGTTACTTCGAATCGCTAGGTTTCGCGGATCATCAGCAAGGCAAGTAACACTTTGATCATACTTTTCCATACCCAGTTTTTATTGCATTAGATCAATCCTCAAACACTGCATGGTTAGGATCCAATTTAAACTGTGGGTATTGGGAAGTAGTTGAGGTAGTACCTATTACCTGTTTTATTTATCAAACCCTTGGGAGTTACTTCTACGTTTGCTTATATTGCCATGCTATGCTCGTAGATGTGGATTGGGTTTGAGAGATATTCATGACAGATGTGAGATTGTTAATTAATGGTTTACTTAAGGTGGCAACTAAAACTCACATCTGGGTGGATTGAGGCACCAGGAGAACCCAGTGCTGCCTGTATTTTTTTGGATATCCCGAAGTACCCGTGTGATCATCCTATGGACCGCCACCCAGGCCCAAAGGGATCATGAGATTATTCATGCTAGAAACTTCTGTGTGCAGCCACAAGCTATTATGGGCTCTAGCATAGTTGATTAAGTGGTGTGAGCTCTTGAAGAGGTAGACTAGCAGATGTAGGGGATGTAGGTGGTACGGTCTACCCAGAGTAGAGAGTTTACGCTTTTGAAAGACTGTGTCTCGGTCATCCGTTTCTCAAACATCATGCAGTGCGAGAATCAAGCGGAGGCGATCGAGTCTTGTGGGGAAAAGTGCACAAACCTCTGTAGAGTGTACAAACTAATCATGGTTAGCCGTGTCCCCGGTTATGTACAACTTGAGTATCTAGTACCTGGATTATCATGTGAATCTCATCACCATGTTACTTTAATTAATTTTGTTGGGTTAATGATGATACTTAACTGGGATTGAGTTGGAGGTACCTTCTCAATGTTTAACAACCACCATGATAGTTAAATAAAATTTATTCCTTTGCAGTAGGGAAAAATTGGCTTTTCGCAAAACTGTAACCATAGAGCTTTCCACCAGCCATATATGCATGTCGTATAGCATTATTATGTTCATTATTCTCTATGTGTTACATTGCCAGCATATTCCATGTGCTGACCCGTTTTCGGGCTGCAACGTTTCATGTTGCAGACTTTTCAGACGACGAGTAAGGTGCCTTAGGTCGTGGTCTTATACTCAGTGATGCCGATGGAGTTGATAAACTCACTTATCTTCGAAGCCTTCCGCTGTTATCGTATTTAGATGGCCTTAAGCCATATTTATCAGACTTATTCTCTATGAGACATTCGTTGTAATAAGTGTGTGATTGCTACTCTGTTATAAATCTTCCATTTGTATTGTGCGTGTCAGCATTACTGATCCAGGGATGACACTGGTGCACAGCAGCACAGACTGTTTGAGGTCTGGTCGCTACAAAGGTGGTATCAGAGCACACGCTGACTGTAGGACACGACCACTAAGCTTAAACCCTAGAACACTTCTCTCTTCTCATTTCTGACCCCTCCCCACCTTCTACTCTTTTAGGAATGGCGGATGCAAGGAGCAAGTTCATGCAACCAGATGAAGATACGCCTTTTGGACGTCACTTGAAGGAAGTCACCAAGTACTTGAACATAGGAATACCAATCATCACCGGAACCTACAACGCCACATTACCTGAAGAGGAGAGCTGGAAGATTCCAGTTCAAGTTCCAGGAAGGACGTTTGCGCCAGTCATTGAACCTATAAAATTGGCTTTTGAAGCACCAACCTGGAGTTTAGGGAAGAGCATGGCAGCCCACATCGCTATGGGACGCATTGGAGAAGTCTACCATAGGGAGCTTAAGGATACTATTTATCAGATTTGTGGACGCCGAGACGAGCAATGGGAGATGATCAGCACCAAGAAGGATGGATCAATTGCAGCGTTCATCCAGGAGCAAAACCAACACATTCGTCGCTAGGAGAACCAGATGTGCTCAGACAAGATAGATCTGAAGAAGGCATTGACGAAGATCAAGGAGCTGGAGGAAGAATTCAAGGCTACACGCGAGGATTATTTGGAGGAAATCGTCGCGCTGGTAGGGAAGAATGACGACCTGGAGAAGAAGATTGGAGTATTCATGGGAAATCCAGTGCCAAAAGCAGAAGATGATGGATGCGCTTGCCCGGATAACTACATCATCATCGACGACACCGACTCGGACCCCAGTGAAGATGAATTTGTTGATGAAGCTGGAGCAGATATCATGGAGTCTTCGACTGATCAGAATTTCTAGTAGACCACCATATCAGTAGTAGTTTTCCCCCATTTATATAGTATAGTTCAAGCACTTTTGTAACACTAGTTAGATCGATTGTATGCCTTGTTTGAATTGATTGAGTGATATTGATTGTGTTTGTCTCATGAGCATATGGGTAGTGTTTTCCCTCTAGACCTCATTCTATTCTAAACTCTCATCTTTTCTAACCTATCAGATGCCTCCGAGATGCGACACCGGATTTGTTTTCCCACCGGAGATCACCCAGTTGATTCAGCAACAGAATGCCCTGATGCAAGTGTTAGTACAGAACCAAGGCAACAACAACAACAACAACCCACCACCACCACCTGTTGATCACTTAGCCCGTTTCTTGAGGCTAAATCCGCCGGTGTTTTCCAGCAGCACCGAGCCGATTGTTGCAGATGATTGGCTCCGCAAAGTTGGAAGAGAGTTGGCCACTGCAGGATGCACAGATGCGGAAAGAGTGCGTTTTTCCGCACATCAGCTTGAAGGACCCGGAGCATCATGGTGGGAGAATTACACAGCCACACACCCTATTGACATTGTCACATGGGACCAGTTTCAGCAAGCCTTCTGTACAGCCCATGTTTCAGCAGGAGCTATGGCCATGAAGAAGCGTGAATTTCGTAACCTACGCCAAGGAGGACGCACCGTAGGCCAGTATGTGGAGGATTTCAGTAAGTTAGCACGTTATGCACCAGATGACGTTGCTACAGATGCAGCCAAGCAGGAGAAGTTCCTCGAAGGATTGAATGATGAGCTGAGCATGCAGCTAATGGTAGCAACCTTCAACAACTGCCAGGAGTTGGTAGATAGAGCACTCATGATTGAAGGGAAGCAGCAGCAGATTGAGAACCGTAAGAGGAAGTATGGACAAGGGAAGTATAATTCTGGAGCTCAGCAGAAGCCACGTTTTGCCCCGAAACCGGGAGGACAGTTTCAGCATACCCATGGAGGAGGTAGTTCGCACAACCATAATGGCTCCAAGAATGGTAATGGGAATGGAGGAAGCAACGGACAGAACCGCACCAATCCTTCAACCCCAGCCAAGAGGGATCTAAGTCACACTACTTGTTTCAAGTGCCAGAAGACTGGACATTATGCAACTGATTGTCCTGAAGCCCAGAATGGAAATGGCAATGGAAGCTCCGGGAAGAAGCCGAACCCTTTCAACAAAGGACATGTGAACCACGTGAGCGTGGAAGAGGTTGAAGCACAGCCTGAGGCAGTAATAGGTAAGTTTATGGTTAAGTCATTTACTGCACTCGTTCTTTTTGATACTGGTGCATCGCATTCATACATATCAAGGGGATTTGTGGATAAGTATAAACTGCCAACCCAAGCCCTTAGGTCACCCATGTTAGTAACCTCGCCAGGAGCAGAGTATATGGCTAGTTTATGGTGTGAACGGTTACCATTAAGGATTGGTAACTACCTGTTTCCCTCAGACCTAATCATACTGGAATCGCAAGGATTGGATGTGATATTAGGCATGGATTGGTTATCAAAGTATGAAGGGAACATTGAGTGCGCCAGTAAGTCAATTTTGCTTACCACCCCAGAAGGAGGAAGCATTAAGTATGTATCCCGGCATATGCCGAAGAGGATTCAAGTGAATTCCTTATCAGGAGTTGTACAGGAGGAAGTACCAGTGGTGAAGGATTACCCAGATGTATTTCCAGAAGAGTTGCCAGGCATGCCACCGGATAGAGACATTGAGTTCTTGATTGAACTTTTGCCAGGCACAGGGCCAATATCTAAGAGACCGTACAGGATGCCCGCAAAAGATTTGGAGGAGATTAAGAAGCAGATTAAGGAGTTATTGGATAAAGGCTATATTCGCCCAAGTTCATCACCTTGGGGACCACCGGTACTTCTAGTGGAGAAGAAAGATGGATCGTTGAGGATGGTTGTTGATTACCGTGGAATGAATGAAGTGACCATCAAAAACAAGTACCCACTGCCGATGATCAATGATTTGTTTGACCGCTTACAAGGAGCTAAGGTATTTTCCAAGATTGATCTACGATCAGGATACCATCAGTTAAAGATTCGAGAGTAGGATATACCTAAGACGGCTTTTACCACCAGATATGGGCTATATGAGTATATCGTTATGTCATTTGGTCTGACTAACGCACCTGCCTATTTCATGAACCTGATGAACAAAGTGTTTATGGAGTTTTTGGATAAGTTCGTCGTGGTGTTCATTGACGATATTTTAGTCTATTCCAAGAATGAAGAAGAGCATAATGAGCATTTGCGTTTGGTACTTGAGAAGCTCAGACAACATCAGTTATACGCCAAGTTCAGCAAATGTGAATTTTGGCTGAAGGAAGTTAGATTCCTCGGACATGTTATATCCGGAGAAGGAATAGCAGTAGACCCCGCCAAAGTTGACACAGTAACAAGTTGGGAATCACCCACGTCAGTTGGAGAGATCCGGAGTTTCCTTGGACTTGCAGGATACTACCGGAGGTTCATCGAGAATTTCTCGAAGATTGCAAAGCCCATGACTGAGCTATTGAAGAAGGACACCAAATTCAATTGGACTGAGGAATGTGAAGCTAGTTTCCAAGAATTGAAGAAACGATTGGTTACATCACCAGTGTTGATTCTGCCAGATCAACGCAAGGATTATGAAGTTTATTGCGACGCTTCTCGTCGAGGACTTGGAGCAGTGCTTATGCAGGAAGGAAGAGTTGTGTCATATGCTTCACGACAACTTAAACCCCATGAGAAGAATTATGCCACGCATGATTTGGAGTTAGTAGCCGTAGTGCATGCGTTGAAGACATGGAGACATTTTCTCATCGGAAACCATTGTGAGGTGTACACGGATCACAAGAGTTTGAAGTACATTTTCACGCAGAAGGAGTTAAATCTCAGGCAGAGGAGATGGTTGGAGCTTATTAAGGACTATGATATGAGATTGCACTATCACCCAGGAAAGGCTAACGTAGTAGCAGACGCGTTGAGCCGCAAGAGCCATGTCAACACCCTCATGACAGGAGAGTTACCCCAGGAGTTAGCCGAGGATCTTCGCGAGCTATGTTTGGAGATAGTTCCAAGAGGCTATTTAGCACCATTGGAGATTCAGTCTACCTTGATGGAAAAGATCAGAGAAGCTCAGAAGACAGACAAGGAGATTGATGAGATAAAGGAAAAGTTGAGCAAAGGAAAAGCCAAGGGATTTCGTGAGGATGAGTACGATACCTTATGGTTTGAGGACCGCGTTTATGTGCCCAATGATCCGGAGATCGGGAAGTTGATCTTGCAAGAGGCCCATGATTCACTGTACTCGATTCACCCAGGAAATACCAAGATGTATTTGGATTTGAAGGATACTTTCTGGTGGACCGGAATGAAGAAGGATATCGCGGAGTATCTAGCAGTTTGTGATGTGTGTCAGAGAGTGAAGGCAGAACATCAGAAGCCAGCGGGATTGCTACAACCATTGCCGATACCCGAATGGAAGTGGGATAAACTAGGCATGGATTTTATCACGGGATTGCCCAGGACTCGTTCAGGCTATGACTCAATATGGGTTGTAGTCGACCGTTTGACGAAAGTAGCTCATTTCATTCCAGTGAAGACCACTTACACCAGTGCTAGGTTGGCAAAGATATACATGACCAGAATCGTATGTTTGCATGGAGTTCCGAGGACCATTGTATCAGATAGAGGAACCCAGTTTACCTCGAAGTTTTGGAATCAGTTACATGAAACTTTGGGAACCAAGCTAGAATTCAGTACAGCCTTTCACCCACAGACAGATGGACAGACCGAGAGAGTCAATCAGATTTTGGAAGACATATTGAGAGCTTGTGCACTAGATTATGGATCTAGTTGGGACGACAATTTGCCATATGCAGAGTTTTCTTACAACAACAGTTATCAAACTAGTTTGAAGATGGCCCCTTTCGAAGCTTTATACGGAAGGAGGTGTAGAACACCATTGTTATGGGACGAAGTTGGAGACCGTCAGTTGTTTGGACCAGATTTGATTAAGGAGTCTGAACAGAAAGTGAGGTTGATTCGCGATAGGCTCAAGGTAGCCCAGTCCAGGCAGAAGAGTTATGCGGATTCTAAACGTAAGGAGACAGTTCACGAAGTCGGAGACAGAGTTTATCTTCGAGTATCACCACTTCGAGGAGTGAAGCGCTTTGGAGTTAAGGGAAAGCTAGCACCCCGTTTTATCGGACCATACAGAGTTTTGGAACGTATGGGAGAAGTTGCCTACAAGCTGGAATTGCCTGAAGGATTGTCAGGAGTTCATGATGTATTTCACGTTTCCTAGTTGAAGAAGTGCCACGCAGAGATGGCTGAGATACCACTGAGAGATACAGTGCCACTGGAAGCGATTCAGCTGGAAAGTGATTTGACCTATGTGGAGAAACCAGTTAAGATTCTTGAGTATGCCAGTAGAGTCACCCGCAGTAAGGTTATCAAGTTTTGCAAAGTCCAGTGGAGTCACCATACGGAAGATGAAGCCACCTGGGAGCGAGAGGAAGATCTACGGTAGAACCACTCTCACCTATTTTCTAGCCAACCCGAATCTCGAGGGCGAGATTCATCTTAAGGGGGTAGGTTTGTAACATCCCAAATTTTCAATTTGGAATGTTATACTTTAGATCATCATTGCATAGCATATATTATTGCATTTTGACAAATCCTCGATAAATCCTAAGCAACTCAAGGACCCTCGGAGAGAGTTGGGGATTTTTCCCGGTTTTCATATTTGATTTTATCAAATAATAAAACGAGGATTTTTGGTTTTAATTATTTTTCTCTCCGAAAAATATTTCTATATAAAATAAATGAGAGGAGAAAATATGACTTCTCCAAAATAATTGAAATATTGGAGGAAAAATATGAAAATCAAATATTGGATTTTATTCGGATTTTATTTGCAATTTTAATTGCATTAAAAAAATTGCACGTTTTCAAAACTGCATTTTTGGGCCAAGAAAATGTTCACCTTGTTCTAATTATTTTATTTAGACGGGGAAAATTTATTTTATCATTTTTGGATTTTTATTTATTTTTCTGTGATTTTTGTTTTAGATTCGGCGAATATTTAAAAAAAACCGCGCCCGACTGGGCCGAGGCCCAGTCGAGCCAGGCCGGCCCGCCCGCGTCGTCTCCCTCCCGCGCACGCTCGCGCCGCCGCCGCCGAGTCCGACTCGGACACGCCGCCCCGCCGCCGCCTTGCCCCCTCCTCCACGCCACCCCCTCCCCCTCCTTAAATACCCCCCACCCCGCCTCCTCTCCTCACCCCGCCGCCGCCCCAACCCGCACCCGCCGCCGCCCGCAGCCGTGCGCCGCCGCCCGCCGCCTCCCGCCGAGCCCCGCCGCCCCGCCAGAGTCCCGCTAGAGCTGCCGCCGAGGTAGCCGAGCCGCCGCCGCCGAGTCCGGTTTTTTAAAAAAAGATTCGGTTTATTTTTTTCTAAACCCTAGTTTTCGTTTTTTCATATCGGTTTATTTTTTCGGTTTTATTACTTAGTGAATGTTCACCGACCCGTTCGTTTTAACGAACGTGTTCGCCGGTTAGTCGCAGTTAACGAACGTCCGTTCGTTTAACTGTTCGTCAGTTTTCTTTTTCGTCGGAATTTTCCGAGGTTATTCCAGATCGCGATTTCCGATCAGATCTTCGTTTTTGTTTAACTTTTCGCTCGTTTATCGGAATCAGGCGATTCAAGCGCCTAGAGTTTTGTCTCGAAATTATCTTTCCGTTTAACCTACTCAAACAAGTTTTTGCTACTGTAAAATTTGACCTAGATCCAGATTAGTAAACGAAGCTTGTTTCTTTCGCCGTTTGATTTTCGTTGCTTCATTCGATTTGATTCTTTTTGCAAACCGGAGTTCTTAAGTTGAACTATCTGGTTGGATCTTTATTTTAGTTTTACCTGTGCATTAGATGAGTACTTATTGTTTGCTTGTTTGTTTGCGATAGAGTACCCGGAGTGCGCCGCTTGTTACTTCGAATCGCTAGGTTTCGCGGATCATCAACAAGGCAAGTAACACTTTGATCATACTTTTCCATACCCAGTTTTTATTGCATTAGATCAATCCTCAAACACTGCATGGTTAGGATCCAATTTAAACTGTGGGTATTGGGAAGTAGTTGAGGTAGTACCTATTACCTGTTTTATTTATCAAACCCTTGGGAGTTACTTCTACGTTTGCTTATATTGCCATGCTATGCTCGTAGACGTGGATTGGGTTTGAGAGATATTCATGATAGATGTGAGATTGTTAATTAATGGTTTACTTAAGGTGGCAACTAAAACTCACATCTGGGTGGATTGAGGCACCTGGAGAACCCAGTGTTGCCTGTATTTTTTTGGATATCCCGGAGTACCCGTGTGATCATCCTATGGACCGCCACCCAGGCCCAAAGGGATCATGAGATTATTCATGCTAGAAACTTCCGTGTGCAGCCACAAGCTATTATGGGCTCTAGCATAGTTGATTAAGTGGTGTGAGCTCTTGAAGAGGAAGACTAGCAGATGTAGGGGATGTAGGTGGTACGGTCTACCCAGAGTAGAGAGTTTACGCTTCTGAAAGACTGTGTCTCGGTCATCCGTTTCTCAAACATCATGCAGTGCGAGAATCAAGCGGAGGCGATCGAGTCTTGTGGGGAAAAGTGCACAAACCTCTGTAGAGTGTACAAACTAATCATGGTTAGCCGTGTCCCCGGTTATGGACAACTTGAGTATCTAGTACCTGGATTATCATGTGAATCTCATCACCATGTTACTTTAATTAATTTTGTTGGGTTAATGATGACACTTAACTGGGATTGAGTTGGAGGTACCTTCTCAATGTTTAACAACCACCATGATAGTTAAATAAAATTATTCCTTTGCAGTAGGGAAAAATTGGCTTTTCGCAAAACTGTAACCATAGAGCTTTCCACCAGCCATATATGCATGTAGTATAGCATTATTATGTTCATTATTCTGTATGTGTTACATTGCCAGCATATTCCATGTGCTGACCCGTTTTCGGGCTGCAACGTTTCATGTTGCAGACTTTTCAGACGACGAGTAAGGTGCCTTAGGTCGTGGTCTTATACTCAGTGATGCCGATGGAGTTGATGGACTCACTTATCTTCGAAGCCTTCTGCTGTTATCGTATTTAGATGGCCTTAAGCCATATTTATCAGACTTATTCTCTATGAGACATTCGTTGTAATAAGTGTGTGATTGCTACTCTGTTATAAATCCTCCATTTGTACTGTGCGTGTCAGCATTACTGATCCAGGGATGACACTGGTGCACAGCAGCACAGACTGTTTGAGGTCTAGTCGCTACAATACGAGGATGGAATATGTACGAAAAAATGGACGGCTTGACATATTCACACCTATGATGTGGTAACTAAGCAGAAGGCACTTCAAAAAATTAGAAACACTGCAAGACACCATATGGAAGGTGCAATCAATATCACTCTGCCAAGTTAAAACTGTCTCGTCATAAGTGGTGTTCATCAAACTAGAAGCAATACATGCTAGAAATCATATTCAAGACGCAAACCAATATCACACTGCCAACTTAAAGGTGTCCCATCATGTGTGACTGATGCAGGATACACAAGAAGAGTAGTTTCATGTACGAACATGGTGTGATAGACAGATATAGTATGTACCAAAAATAGGAAAGTGTGTCATATTCACATGTATCATGTGTAAGCTAAGCAGATGCAGTTTACACTAATTAGGAGCAATACGAGCTAGACACCATATGCAACATGCAACCAGATATCACACTGCCAAGTTAGAGCAAGCACCTTGGATGGTGGAGTAGGGGAGCGGAGACTTGGACCTTGTAATGCACTATCAGTACAAGGAGAATCGGTACAGATGCTCCGTTTACGTTGCTGCAGAGGACCACCATCATCGCCTTCCTTACTCTTTTCCTTCCTCTTTCTTGATTTTCCCTTGTCAAGTCAAACCCACAAGAAAAAGGAATAAAATTTGCTCTTCAGAACTCATTAATGCATGATACTGACGAACACTACTTTCATGTAAGGCAGCCGCATGATAGGAGGACGGAATATGTATGAAAAACAGGACGGTGTGACATATTGACATGTATGATGTATAAAGCACAAGGTGCTTGAACTTGTTAGAATCGATGCAAGCTAGAAACCATATGAAAGATGAAACCAATATCACTCTGCCAAATTAAAAGGGTGCCCTAACAAATGTATTTGACCAAATTAGAAGCAATACATGGCAATAGGCTAGAAATAATATGCAATATGCAACGAATAAAGGTGACTCATCGTAAGTGATTGATGCAGGATACAGAAGAGAGGTAGTTTCATGTAAGAACAAGGTTAACACATAGATGTAGTGTGTACCAAAAATAGGAAGGCATGTCATATTCACAGGTATAGTGTGTAAACTAAGCAGATGCAATTTACCCTAATTAGAAGCATTACAAGCTAGACACCGTATGCAACATGCAACCACATATCACACTGCGAAGTTAGAGCAAGCACCTGTGATGGTGGTGTAGGGGAAGTGCGGTCTTCAGGTACAGAGCTACGTTCAATATCTTCATTTAGGCTTGCTGTTTCTTGATAATCATGTGGAGAGGATGAAATTGCATTCTTTATAAGAGTATTGCGTCTCATATTAACCCACGCGCGTGACTGTCTCATCATAAGCGGTAGACGCAGGATACACAAGAACAGTAGTTTGATGTAAGAACATGGTGTGATAGGCAGATGTAGTATGTACCAAAAACAGGAAGGCGTGTCATATTCACATGTATAATGTGTAAGCTAAGGGGATGCAATTTAACAAATTAGGAGCATTGATGAGGGATACACAAGAAAAGTAGTTTGATGTAAGAACATGGTTAATAGAAAGACGTAGTATGTACCAAAAATAGTAAGGCATGTCATATTCACAGGTATAATGTGTTAACTAAGCAGATGCAATTTACCCTAATTAGAAGCATTACAAGGTAGACACCATATGCAACATGCAACCACATATCATACTGCCAAGTAAGAGCAAGCACCTGCGATGGTGGTGTGGGGGAATTGCGGTGATCAACTAGAGAGCTACGTTGACTATCTTTATTTAGCCTTGCTGTTTCTTGAGAATCATGTGGGGAGGATGACACTGCACTCTTTAAACGAGTAGGGCATCTCACAGTAACCCACTCGGGTGACTGTCTCATCATAAGTGATTGACGAGGGATACAAAAGAGCATTAGTTTGATGTACGAACATGGTTAATAGACATATGTAGTATGTATCAAAAACAGGAAGGCATGTCATTATCAAAGGTATAATGTGTAAAGTAAGCAGATGCAATTTAACCAAATTGGAAGCAATACAAGCTAGACACCATATGCAACATGCAACCACATTTGACAGCGCGAAGTTAAAGCAAGCACCTGGGATGGTTGTGTGTGGCAATTGAGATCATCAACTGCAGAGCTACGTTTACTGTCTCCAACTGCTGACACTGCACCCATTAGAGCGCTGAAACGCTTAGTGCTTATCTTCGAATTACACTGGAGCGACTTCTGTCTTTTCTTTTCTGCATTCATCAACACTGCGTCAGAGTCTGAAATACCCATGCATAAAAAAACAATAGTGTGAGTATGGGTGAAGTGTGTGCACAATTAGTACAGTGTAAAGGTAGCAGATAGCAGGTCGGTGAGAAATAAATGATGGGAGACATATGATATCTCTACAACATGCATGGCACACTAAATTACTATAGGATTCTATGAAAATAACAGTTGACTGAAAGCAAATAGGTCAGTCCATTTTTTCTGCACCGTCCGATGTACAAAGAACAGGCAGATCGCCTTCATCTACCTCCAGCCAGTCAGTGTTGACGATCTTCCTCGAAACGCCAGCGACCACCGGCCCAGTATTCCTCCCCTGCCTGCGCCCTCCCCTCGACCTCACCGCACCGCCGTGCTTGGCACCGCCCCCCGGCCATCCATTCAAGCCCCGCCGACCTCCAGATCGGGCGCAAGCAGCTCCTGCACCCCACACCCCTATGATAGACACCGATGCGCCGCTTCCCCGGGGAACAGGCGGACTAGGTGCTCCACGCGCCTAAGCGGGTGCTGCTTCTTTTAATAGCGGTTCGACTGACCCTGAATTGAAATCCAGACGGGCTACTGACCTCTAGCAAAGGTGAAATAGTAAAAGGGAGGAAACCTTGTGCATTTAGAATCACGAAGAAGATGCAGTAAGAAGCGCTCAACTAGTTTCTTTCGTGGGATGAATACAGTGTGAGCGGAGATGTAAGATTTGCACGAATAAGGGAAGAGGAGTACCTCTTTCTGCTGGCAGTGTTGTGTCCTCCTTCTATTTTTCCGACGATCTTCTTGTTGTTCGCCGAAAACCAAAAGTTGTGGAGGACGGTGCAGCCTTGGACGAACCCATGGCCAAGTTGTTGAGTGTGGTGCGGTGGCCGTCTGTCGGCGGCGGGGAAGCAGATCCGAGGCGGCGAACGACGGCGTAGCGGGAACAGCTCCGGTGCGGTGGACGGTTGCGATAGTGGAGCCGCAGCAGTGAGGCGCAGGACGGCGTGGTCGGAGTGGTTCTGGTACGGCGCACGTCGGTGTCGGTGTCGTGGAGGCAGCTCTGCCTCGGCTTCAGCTGCTAAGTCCTTGAGGGCGTTGCGGTTGCGGTTGCGTTGGATGACGACGTCGGGGTACCGGCTCCAGCGTGATGGAGGAGGGCGGTGGTGGATTGGCCGCTATGGGGTGGAGGATGGAGGAGGCTGGGGTTTCGCGGCTGGTGGAGAGGGCGTTTTCGCACCCACGGAGTATGAATGGGTAAACGGAGGGAGGCGGGGAACTAAGGGGGAACAATGTTTCGGTTTGAGACGCGCTTGTTTGAAATTTGGGGAAAGTTACAAACTTTGCCCCCATCTAAAATTTCGGACATATTGCGGGTTGGGGGTAGGACAGTCATGTCAGGTGTCCCAAATGTGGGCGGGATAGATTTCGGCCGAGCGCATGGGTAGGCGCCCACGGCGTATGAATGCTTCTCGAAGGCGGTTGAGACTGGCGTCTTGGTGAAGTTACAAACCTACCCCGGTTTAGACCTTTGGACATCGGGCCGATAGGCTACACGGGCCAGAGTCAGGACAGTAATTTCCTACCACCAAAACATTAGTCTCGCGCGGTTTCGGGTGACCAGAGGCCTATTTGGCGCTTCGTTCAATATTTGGGAGCAGAAGCATTAACGTTTTCGGTTCTCTTGAATTGAACTTTCAGGATTTGTCAAACTTCACAAATCTTTACTCTTGACAATCCTAAAGCTACGATTATTTTGGAATGGAGGGGGTACATTTGAATATACATTGTACACGAGTATATATTAAAAAATATGCAACTTACCTCAGTTCATGCATGGTTCCAGATATAATCTCCTTGGTTGCAAAAAAAAGTTAGATATGCGTATGAACATATATAGCATGTTCAAACTCACAACAAAGATTGATACCCACTTTTACATCTGATTTACAAATGCCATTATCTCGGGTTCAAATAGATGAATGCACTTCCTATGAATTCGAATCTTCGAAACCCCTTTATGTTGAATTCGACATGTATTCTATTTCGTAGCTAGCAATTTGGAATGTATCCATGCAAGTGACAAATGTATAAAGTGCTTCACACTAACAACATGGAGTGCACTAATTAATGTTTATATATGAATTGCAAAAGCATCCATTGCCTGTATTTCAAACCGCTCTCACTCCATGGATCGATAATATGAAATAAACACATGCACATGCTAGAATTCAATAGAGTATGGGTGTCTGATAGACCGATTTTCGTCCATACGCAATTTGCAAAATTCATGATCTCATCCAAAAATAATAATGCCATTTATATTTTAATTTAATTCGTAGAACCGCCTTTTACACGTAGATGCACTATGCCTCACCCCGTTCTCACAAACGTGTTATATATCTCTCTATCTAACGCATAAGTGCACACACTTTATATGCATCGGCATTTCTCTTTCACACATGCTCACAATCTCTCTCAGGGTGTCGGGGTGTCTCACGCACATGCTCTCTCTGTTTCTCTCTCTCTCTCTTTCTGACTACTATGTACCACTCTTTTCACTAATCTCAGTTGGAAAACACTATTTCTCTCACGTGCATATATACACATGCACGGTCTCTACTAGCCCTCTATATGCACATATATGTGCATACGTGTCTCCCGCACGCACATTATCTTTGGGCCTCTCTCGCACACATTGCCCCCCCCCCCGACACACCTCTCTCTTAGCAGTTGGCAGATATGATTTCATCATATCATTCGGTAGGATATCCCTGGCTGTTAGGCTGGATGGTAATACGAGGTAAAGTTTTACCCTAGTTCGGATCGGACCCTTGCAGTTGAAGAAAGAGCCTACTCCTGGTACTGTATATTAGTGATAGGGGTGTGTACAAAGTACACGTGAATACCAGGCATTGTGCATGTGTGTATACTATCGACGAACTAGCCCCCAAGCTTGTATAACATACTAAGGGCCTAGGGTTACAAATCATATATAGTCGGCTTATCACCAGTGGGGATAGAGTCCTCCGCGACTCTGGTAGCTTCGTGTTGTACGCCGAGTCCTCCACATGGGTCTTCGTATAACACGTCTCGGTCCAACCTATATGTGGCGCAGGATGGAACCGACCCATGAGTCTTCATGTTGACCCACCACAACTAGAAATGATGTGCCCACCACACCACACACGCAATCGGCCAGTAAGAAAATAAGCATATACAATAGTACAACGGTATCTACCTCACGATACGTCTCCATATTTTGTTGATGACACTGACGGACTTTGCATTTGATGCGTGCTCCGTATTTTGTTGACGACACTTACGGTCATTGTATTTGAAGCGAAAGCACAATATGGTCACTGGACTTCAGAATAAGCTCATCACGGTCCCCACATATATTTTGTTGTGCTAACCAACATGTGGTTGGATGGTTAGAGCACAGTGGTTTCTCGAGCCCACCAAGGTTAAAGTCCCGGTGCTCGCATTTATCTTGTGTTAATTTCAGTATTTTCCGGCGATGTACATTCAGTGGGAGGAGACGTTCCACTCGACTACGAGGCACCTATGGTGACTTCGTAAAATCTCAAGATCATATATGTTGGCCCGCTCTCTCGAAGGTGCTCATAGGGGTAGGGTTCGCGTGTGTGCGCTTATAGCGGTGAGTGCTTGCGCGTATATATGAGCCCTTACATCTGTACCGTGTTAAACAAATACATATCATGATTATACGATCACTGGCTCACCCGTACAACTCCGTATTTTGTTGATGACACAATCAATTGACCAGTCAAATGTTCCACACGGCACAACTAGTGTTGCACCATCGGGGCGCATAACCGTGGGGCCCACCTATCAGCCCGTATATGAAAGAAAGAAATGGTAGTTTGAGTCTGTACTGTGTTAATAAAATAGGAGTACATTTTAGGGTGGTCATACGGTCACTGGCTCACCATACAACTCCGTAATTTGTTGATAACACGATCAATTGACCAGTCAAACGGTCCACATTCAGCAGCGCACATTACCATAGGGCCCACCCGTCAGCGCGTATATGAAGGACAAAAATGGTAATAAATTAGTGGTCGGTGGGTATTCGAAGTCATGAGACCTCTGGTTGGCAGTCACCGGCGGTTGGGGGGCGTTCATTGGGCGGTGGGGTGGGGATCCCCGGAGAAAAAGCTTGGCGGGGGGGCTAGAGGGATGGCCGGTGCGGCGGCGGACCGGCGGTGGGGAGTGGTTTCGGGGAGGGCAGGCCGGCCGCGGGCGGCGGGGGCTGGCGGTTCGGCCGGTGGTGGCTGGCGGCTCAGGGGGGTGGAGTTTGATGATAAACTAGAGGCCCTTGATTTCGTATCCAACGGCTGGAAAATCTAATGACCAGAGATGAAAAAGTCAGTCGACTGACGTGTAGCCTCACCCCGCACGTACACATGCACGCACGCAAGACACGCACGCATGTAGGCGTGCAACACTGACACGTACACACGCACGCATGCTGGCGTGCAACACTGGCACGTACAGATGCACTCACGAACACACGCATGTACGCACCCATGCATGCAACACCGAAACGTACCCTTGCACGCACGCAACACTCACCCGCCTGCATGCACATAGCACATGACGCAAGACACACGCTCAACCTATACGTGCATGCACCCTTTGTGAAGGACATGGATTGTTAGGGGTATTAATCAATCTTATCTATGATAAGCAGAACACTGATGTTTGCAGCGGTCTTTATGAATCACAATGTATCGAACGGGCTATCAACATAGTAGGCTTATCTACATGAAAAAGATGACGTCACACTCAATGAACAATCATCGGTTTATGAAATGCCCGCTTCTGACCGCCCTGGCCCACCAAAGGTTCCTCTGCTGTGCGCTGCCTGCGTTGGATCACTGACATGCAGGCCATGCACCCAAAGAGCCCACACGTCAGTGGAAGAACGGCGCGGTGTCCTAGGTCAGAGTCGAGGGCGCCACTCGCGGCACGCCCGGCTGAACACGCCTCCGTGCCGCATTCAAACGCCTCCATGAAACCCGCCCGTGTGGAAGCCAAGAAACCCACTCTGGACACACGTCCGTTCATGACCGGGCCGGCGTTAAACACAACGCCGGCCGAGCTCCTCCCATCCGCCTTCTATTTAATCTCCTATTTAAACGAGGCCAAACGCCGGCCAAGAATCGCACACCTCCGCCGCTCCCCTATCTCCTCCACCATTTTGTCCACTCTTACAATGGCTTACCAAGAGTAGTTATTCCGCATCCAAGTCGGCTGGGTAGCCCGCCGGATACGAGATATGCAGCTCGCTGATCCACCTCCCTCCCCTCGCCCGACGGAGCCAGTTGCCGCCCCAAGCCGGCGCGCGGTTCAGCAACTCGCCGCTCCAGGCCAGCTCGACGAGGAGGGGCGCACGAGCGTCGTTGCTACCATCCACGCCGCCGACTTGGAGGCCACCGCGGAGGCGACACCGGCGTACACAGCAGGTGTCTTGCCGGATCCTTTTGTTGCGAGGACCTTCGTCGACCCCACATGGGCTCCACGGAAGAGGGGAATGTTAGGATGAACTCGAGCCGATGCCGGCCATGGCGAAGTAGTGGCCGGTGATGAACTCGAACCGGTGCCGGCCACCATCATCTTCGGCACCAGCCAATGATATTAGTTGGGCAGTGGGGAAGCGAGCCGTCCTTTGCGCTGAAGCATATACCTCCGGGGCACCCGGCAGTCCGGTGATCGTGCTGCCGGACATGAGGAACACACATCGATCGGCGGGCAACCATTTAGGCCAGGTATTATCTACCTGTGCTGTCCAAAACTAGCACCGCGTAATTCATTTGAATGTAATGAAATCCGTCATGTTTGTATGAAAATCCGGTATTTTATATGATTTCCATCGTTGTTTATATGAAATATCAGTTTGTCTACGTGTTTGTGTGAATTTCGTCCGGTTGGTTGAGTTGCTGTCATAATGTGTGCGGCTACGGTTGGATGGCGTAATTTGCGGGTCGCCGGTCGGTCTACGGGCGGCTCGGGCGGCATTGTAGGACAAAAAAACACAGCTCGTGCGAGCTCGTCTCCAACGTGCGCGCTGGAGGATGCATGACAGCATGAGCACCCGAGCCATTCCTCGTTCATCGGTGGCAAAGGCACCGGTGGACAAAAGGGTTGCCAATATTTTGGCTACCCCGGGCAAGATCCAAACAGCCCCTCCCAACAGATTCAAATCCCTCATTCGCCGTGGAATTTTGCCATGTGTTGTTTTCATGGACTAGCAAGATGCCCGTGCATTGCACGGAACATCAAGATGCATTTTTTTACAAACTCCCGCATGCATGCAAGGGATAATTAATGTCCTCCTTTGCTAGTACCATGAGGCAAACACCATTAATATTGCATCGATTAGTGTTAGTGGCCTTGTATATCTGCAAATTATAATTTTGATAGTGGCCCGTTGTATATAAAAATGGAGGGAGAAAGATGAGAGATAAGGTGAGGAGGAGTGGGCGTGGTGGTGACTGGTGGTCGGACTGGGCGGAGGCATGGGGATGGACGGCGCATTATGTCTAGGTTTGTATCTCTCTCACACACACCCACGTAGGTGGGGGACGTGCACGAAGAGAAGAGGTGCACGCACAGCGCACGTACTCCCGTCTCTTTCCCAACCACACCCGCGCGGGTACACGGTGGAGCTCATTTCTGTACGAAAAAGGCAGCCCACGTGGTAATTTGGCACGTGTACTGGTTGTCCACTTTGTGGAGGGAGGATCGTCTACCACGGGTGAACAAACAAATTGCGACTTGACGCGTTATGTTAAATTAAAAAAAGAGGCAAACCATGTGGGGCCTACCTTAGAGGCAAGGCTCTATACACTGGAGTACTTTTGATGTGTCCCGTCAACTCGCAGAACGAGGAGAAGCTTGCTTAGTACGCCGTCTCCCCCGCCCACGGGCGCGGTGGCTCGCAGGATGAGGTGAAGCTTGCTTACGAGTAGTACTACTACTACTACTGTACGCCTTTACGCCCGCTCCCTCGCCCACGCGCGCGGTGGCTCGCAGCACGAGGAGAAAATTTTACTACTCCCTCCGTTTACTCCTCGTCCCTACTACGTACTTTGGTTAGTACTCCCTCCATTTACTTATACAAGGCCACTATAAAAAAATACATTTTGCATCTATACAAGGCCACAAATAGTAATCGAGACAAAAGTTACTACTCCCTCCTTTCCAGTTTATGGCTCAATTTCAAAATCTCTCCAACCAAGGTAGACGGTGAGTGGTCGAATTAATTTCGTAGTTTGCACAAGTAATTAGTACGCTCGTTTTTCTCAAGAAGTTATGTTTACCGAGGCATTAATTAGAACGAATGCATGAATGACCACTAAATTTCCATGAACTTGTACATGCATTGGTTAGTTTCCTCTTGACACTGCTTGCGTCGGGTGATCTAACGCACCTCGAAATCCAACATGTAATGGTACTACTACTAGTATAGTAGAATTGAGACTTATCAAACGGAAAAACGAATGTTTTTTAGATGAGCCCTATAAACCCTAGTGGGTACGTACTCCGTAAAAACAGATTTTTCCAAAACTAAGTCACTCCCTTTTATGAATTCTGTAGTATACTCCTCCGTCGACGCTCCCTTTCATGAATTTTGTACTTCCTGTCGCCGACATGTGGGACATATAGCAACCGGGTCGACGTGTCAAGCACCAAATAACAGTGCAGAACAGCAGGGGGGACGCACCCCACTCGTACCGGCCCAGTAGTAGTAATGAGCAATGAGACGTCAAATCACAATGCCGCACCTTCCCAGACGGACGAAGCAACCATTATTTCACACTTCGGTTCGCCATCATCTCAAACCACGTAGTATTGCTTTTGCCTCAAGAGGGACACGCGCATCGCCTTGGTACATCATGACACGTGGGACCGCATGACAGGCCATGCTCCCCCGCCGATCGCTTGGTAAAATCACCTCATTTTTACTATACTTCCTCCGTATCGGTTTACTACATGGCATGCACGTCGTTCTAGGTTGAGAATTTAACTGGCTATATATGTGATGAACAGTACTCTAGCCTTTTAAAAAATGTATACTTTTGTACAGTAGTACTATCGATGGATTGCGCCATGGAGCAAAAATTGAAATTAAAAAAAAGGTGGTACATATAGAGAGTGCTCGTCGCCAAATTATGCATATAGTACTATTAAAAAAGCTAGTACGTGCTTAATTGGGGTGCTAAAGTCTATTAAAGAAATACTAGTAGTATGTACATACTGAAGAGTTAAAGTAACGAGAAGAAACATACCATAGTTCTGCTCGGGGCTCAGCACAACACACCCCTCAAATTAAACTAAGCACACCTGAAATTAAACTATGCAACTAATCCGGTAGACACTGCATTAGAAGTTTAGAACCACCATGAGCAACGACACTGCCACCTTACTCGGAGTCCTCGTCCACGTCCTCGACTTCGTCCTTGTCCCTCTTCCTCTTGGCCGATACTTCTTTGCTTGAACCGCACACTTGGTTGTTGCTCTTCATCCAACCCTTGTAGATATTGAAACAAAGGTAGCATCCATTGCAGCGTAGTGGATGTGGTCTATATCTAGTACATTCCGCTGCCATGCATGACGATGAAACGTGTAATGAGGTTTCTCCAGTTTACGGTACGAAGGATGAACCATGGCTCCTGCCAGGGTCAGCATTGAAGGCTGACGAGAGGGCACCAGCCGATTCTTCTAGAGGTCGAAGGGGTTGCCTACAACGAGGCCTATCTGACCCAGGACTTCTTTCTCGTTCTTAAAGTCTACAGTAACGAATTTCACTGTTTTGTCCTTGAGGAAGTTCTTAAAATCCTGGCACTCAACGTCGGCATGGCATATGTGGTAGACCAAGCAAACGTTATGTACGCAAACCTGGATCACGGCGGGCTTCTTCCTCTCTTCGTCCTTTAGATCCTTCTCTCGTCCCAGGACTGTGGTGTACTCAACATCTAGCCCAGCAACCCAGTCATCATCTGAGTTTTCGAACATGCGTCTGAAGCGAGAAAGGCATCCTTTCACCGTCGCGGAAGAACGGGTGTAGATGACATCGAACTCATCGCCGGTGATGGTTCTAACCTTGTACTCTCCGCCGATCGTGGAGATTTGGGACGCCATGGATTTGGGAGGAGGGTTAGGATTAGTGGAACTGCCGTAATGTGAATGGACGGGACGACTAGGAGCGAACCGCCGTAGTATTGAAGGACGTGCGGGGACGAGTAGGAGCGAACTGCCAGCGTGCGAATGGCAGGGTAGTGGCTTTCCATTCTCCCATGATACGGGCTTCCGAGAGCCCTTGGATTTGAGATCGAACGGTTGCATGGCGTGATTCTAGACCTATGGGTGAATATCCTATCCTGGAGGGTTATTCTGCAAATTTTCAGCAACTTAGCATGCGACCGTTTGATCTCAGATCCAAGGGCTGCCAGCAGCCCGTATCATTGTCGCGCCTACCACGATCGTCGCGTCGCTCGCGCGGTCGCGCCCTTGGAGATTTAACACGGTGTGTTAGGCTATCTGATGTTGGCATGTCATACATAGTCATCACTTAGTCACTCATACTACAACAAGTTGGCTATAAGTGTATTTTTTACTCCTCTCTATCTCTTTCTTCGTACTCCCTCCGTCCCATAATATAAGAACGTTTTTGACCCTAGTGTAGTGCCAAAAACGTTCTTATATTATGGGACACAGGGAGTACTAGTATTTATTGCATTTGCCAAGGAGTGACCTCTTCCAATGAAATGGTGTTGCTAAGTTTGCTTCATTTAATTAGCTATAGACTCAAAATTGTCTTTTCACCTAGGTACACGCGCTTAGCACCATTTCTTCCTTGGGTCACCAAACTAGTCTCTCTCTTCTTGATTAACTTGCCACATCAGACTTTATGCCTATGTGGCAAGCTTAAGCACCTGTAGGAGCAAGTAAAAGTAAGTACAATAGTGCGCTTTACATGGCATTTTTGCATATGTGGAGGAAAGAGAGGCAAGGAAAAAGTGGAGAAGTGGGCTCTCATGCAAGAGCCAGCCTCAACCACATGGTGGAGCATTGGGAGAGGCACCTGTATGGAGGTGGTCAGGAATCGGGAGACTCAGGCCGGTCGTAGCGCCGCAGTTAAAATGATAATGGAAAGTCAAATCACGGGGCCCCACCTGTCCAGCAGTAACTCGCTGTCAAATCACACAGCCCTACGTTTGCAGCAGCCTACTCCCTTGTCTTCTCGCGTCTCTGTCGAACCGACTCGGTGGAACTGCCCCGCCTACCACGCAGGAAAAGCCCTGCCCTCGACTTTTAAATACAACTACATCCGCTTAAGAATCCAATGATATACTTTTTGTGACATAGTAACTCATATTTAGTTAGTCAAATGGATGACCTAGAACTACGTGCAGGCCCTATAAACCGAGACGCCTAAAAATAAAAAAACCGAGACGGAGAGGGTAGTTCAGCACGTATCTTTTTAGATCAATATAGTCGGGATTCACCAAGGAGCAAAACCAAGTGGTAGGCTGCTCCTGTCGTGTTGGCGTAGCAACTCAAGCAGGGTCAGTCCGCACACGAAATGGCGACACACTTAACAGGACCCCTTTGGCCGACATGTGGCTCATCCACCGTCTTGTTCCACGTGCGATGCACCAAATTACAGTTCGGAGCAGCGGTTAGAATTGGAGGCACCCCGGTCGTAGCGCCGCAGCAGTAGAAAATGAGCGATGAGGGGTCAAATCACAAAGCCCCACCTTTCCCGCATTAAGCTGGACGGACGAAGCAACCATCATTTCACTCTAGGGCGCAAGAGCATAAAGAAAAGATAAAACAATGATGCGTGCGGCAGCTACCTAGGGCACCCTAGGGTAGGGGTCTCCGCTACAGATCCTTTTTTTTAAAGCGCCTCCACTACAAATCGGCTTCTCCCTCGTCCTCTTGAAGAAAACCGATGATGAGTGCGGCGGTAGGGTTTGTAGGAGTACTACGGCGTGCGGGGCCACGTCGTAGTAAACGGGTTCGAGTTGACGCCTTAAATATGTGTGGGCCGCTTGGTTTTATGGGAATGAGGCAACATTTTGGGTTCGAGGACCAGTGGAGATATAGTACGTACAAAAAATTGTGGACATAGGTTCGACCGAAAGGCAATGATGCATGGGCCCTGCATTTTGATATACCCAGGGGGCCACGTGAAATTTGCTACTCTACTCAAAACTAGTAAGGTACACATGTATTGAACGCATGAGATTTTGAAACCAAATTATGAATAAATACACACTATAGCATGTAAAGCTTTGAGTCATATATGCATGATGTAGATGTTCGTTTAGTTCTTATAGTTCATCTCATTCAAAATCAATTAGTTTTATAAAAAATGTTAAGATTCATGGGGTTGTGCATTGTAAATCATAAAGTAAAAAACAAATAATGGCAATTCATTTAAAAAATAATAATCAATTATGATACAGAAGATTCTAGAACAAAGGAGAAGTGCTTGTGTTCTGAGGTTTGTGCATTATGCTTAAGTTCAACCATGGAGTCTTCTAAATTGTACATGTGGCAGATCTGGTGGAATGTTGATGATATCCAACGGCCAGTAGTGCTCGGATTTGCCTATCTCTGCACTGTCGGTTTAGCTTCATCCAGCGACCATCTTTCAAAGTTATTGGCACACTATATAGTTCTTGTGCCATAGTTGCATGTTTTGGAAAAAAGCTACTGGTGGGTTGTACTATCTATTTAGGAATAGAAGATGTATACATGGAAGTTCTAGGGAAAGAGATGACATGGAGCATCTCAATTCCTATGAGTAGGGATTGGAAAAGAGATGTAATTTGGTTCACATCATAGGAACTTTTCTATTGAATCTAGAGATGACATGTATCTCAATTCCTATGAGGAGGGATTAGAAAAGAGATGTAATTTGGTTCATATCATAGGAACTTTTCTATTGAATATACGCTAATGTTTATTTTCCTTTGAAATTAAGGGAGTATAGGAATCCATTCATATGAACCAAGTGGCTCTAAAGCTATAGAAATGATATCATGTTTATTTCCTTTGAAATGTGGAGTATATGAATCTATTCCTATGAACCAATTGGCTCTAAAGGAAAAAATCCTATAAAAATCATATCATATAGAGTTCCTATGATATTCCTCGACACTAAAGGATGCTTGAAATTGCTGTGGGTGATACGATGGTCTTTCTTTGTAGACTCCTCACCCATCTTTATAGTTACCTCTCGAAGATGAATGAAATGATATATACATGGTATTCTACATGTGCAATTTGGTACACGAAAACTCGGTAAAAGTTTGCGAGGTTCAAATTTTCAATAAAGCTATAAGCACTGCATTTCGGAACGGAGGGAGCATACGGTAGTTGCTAACACTCACGTGGAAGATTTGTGTGTAGGAGGAGTGGCTGTTCTGTTAAATGACATGGCAAAACTAACACTGTCGGATGCCGATCTAACGGTTCTTACGGCGTTCGTCAGGAAAAGGCTTGTGGCGAACGTTTGTCGGATAATGATTTACGGACACATGCATTGCATTGATACGTGCCCCCCTCTCTCTCACGCACACGCACCCTCACGAGTCACGACTCTCCCGAGTCCTCTCGCAGACTCGCACGTCGCACCCGCCGTCTGTCTGCAGGTAGACGTCACGCACATATGTGCTCTTCACACCCTACCCTCAGAACTTCTAAAAAACAAAAGACGGCGCGCACATTTTATTTTAGCTCACACGTCACACACTTATACTATTACTCTTGCGGCGAACGTTCTTTGGGCATAGTATATTGTACTCTCACGAAGAGAAGCGGTGCACGCACGCACTAGTTCTCTCACACCCACTCGCGGGTACACGTAGGAGCGCATTTTTTTGAAGCTGGTACAACAAAATCACTCCACTATATATAAAAGCAGGAGCCTTAGCGCTTGCTTTACTAGGGTTCCTCTCGTTCACTCTCTCATGCTCTCTAGATCTAAGCAACACATAGGTGGCCACACTCTCTCTCAGCTCACGGCTGGTCACAAATCCGGTCGGACAACCTCGACCGGGGCAAGGGTGTAGGTGCATCGTTCACGCTGTCGTCGGCGGCGAGGGAGGAGACCAACGGCTGCCCGTGCGTCCCGATCGGCGGCCGTGTCGTTCTCTCCGAGAGACCGCCGGCTCGGGAGGGCCTCCGGCCCCTTCTTCCTCCCTACGGTATTGTGGCCAAGATGCGGCCTCCCGACGCCGTCTTTGCCACATGCCGACGACCCTCAGGTATATATTCCTTCGAAACATGCCTTGCTCTACTGCCCCAGCTCCCTTCGTGTGGATCCTTTTCTACTTCCGTCCGCTATTCCAAAGCCACCTAGACTTCTACTATTATTAGAAGTAAAGCTAGTTCATACAGTCGACTCAAAGCGTTGGTTCAAACAGGGACAAAAGTGGGAAAGCTGTAGCATGAATCTAGGACTTGGTTCTAAGAGGAAACGGGGGAAAGTAGTAATATCTGTCACTGTTTAAATAACCGTATTTCGTATTTGCGCAAACAGGGATGTCTGTCTCCATATCGTTTCGGGATGTCTGTCTCCGTATCGTTTCTATCCGCGCAATCAAAAGCACACACCTCAGTTTTAGTACAACTGCGCAAAATGAGATGGCTATCCCTCGTTGTCGTCGTCTAACCTCCCGTCTTCAAGGTATCCCTACATTGGTAGTAACTAAGGTAGAATGACCAACGCAATCTAAAAGAAGCTGATTCATACGTTTTACTTCCTGATTGCAGTGCAGGGATGAGCGAAAACAACTGCATCCTAGTCCGGAATGCACTTTCTACCAGTTCATCCATGGACCGAGGACTAGCTGGCACGGTTGCACGGCGGTTTTTTGCACAGGTGCGCGGACAAGAGGCATTGTGGTCTGCTTATTTCTGCAAATAGCGGTGCTTAAATTTAGTGGAATGCACAAGCATTTTAGCTGGTCAGTACACTGCATGGTTCAGTTCAGCATTCCAGCTGAGACCACAATTATAATTGGTTATTCTGGAATGAGACAACCTAACCCTGGATGGTGGCAACAAGAAAAAACCAGAGTGAACTCCAGGAAATTTAAGCCTGCCGGGAGGCCCTTTGCTCAGAGAAGCCTTGCTTGTTTTTTCCTGATTTGTAAACCTTCTCACAACTTTGTCTTTTGCTGTGAACTAGTATATGTTTATTATGTTCTATGAATCATTGAGCTGTATAAATTTGCTTAACTTATGCTTTTCAAGTTTTTTATGAAGACGAGTTTAATGTGAGTGTTCCACATGAGCGCTGGACTAGCGTGTGAACGTTTGGAATTTATTACATTGTGGCCTCAATTAACTGCATGAACCACTGTAACAAGATACATAGTTGCTTATATGTCAGACAACAGATTGTTGATTGTTAGCTGGTCGATAGCCTAGTGTTGAAGCGAGCTGAGCCAATGTGCCGTGTTTTGCACAACTGCTTACAAGTGGGGTAGCACCAACAGTGTTTACAAGTACTTATGTATACGTCGGCGCACGGTTCTCGAACGAGTGCTCTATTTCATCAAAACACACACTGCTCGTATGATAAACCGTGACAACTTATGTCTTACCATGCCATATTCATGAAAAAACTAGTGAGGACACATCTGTTTCGGCAACAATTACGATGGTTCTCACATGATTCACGGGCACACAAAAGTAGCAGCAGTTCCCATAGACGGATCCAAACAGAGTCTAGCCCCAGAGGGGTCGATAACAGGCAAGGTTCGGATAATTAGACACAATCCAAACTACTATTAAACACTAGCTGGGGCAACTATTTCATGCCTCGATCTAATTTGGGCTGGACACAAGACGGACCTTGCCATGAACATCATCAAGGACGTCCCGCAGCAGCTCAATCCTATGAACCTTCATGAGGACAACCTTGTGGCCTTGCCACTGATAAACTTGTTTGTGGAGGCATGCCACGTCATCTTCCTGCGTAAGCTTGACAAGAACAGTATGCCTCACAAACGAAGGAGTAGCTTTGAACTTCTTGTGCTTCAGTACACCCTGGACAACACGCCTGACAACAGTGAGGCTGGAATACAACTCTTCATTGGTATAACCGCAAATGGCTTCTAGGATCCAACAGCCTAAGAACTCTGTTTTCCTAGTGCGTATATTCAGGTCGTTCGCCTCATAGCGAGTGACATGTACAACCACACAATCCTTGTCTGCATCAGGGCTCTAATTGAAACAGAAACAATTTCTGAATTACCTTTCAGTATAAGAAACACAAGTTATTTAAACCACTATGTATAGCATGGCATCGAAGCTAATAAAATTTTGCATTATTAATCACCACATACTTCCTTTTCTAAAAAAATCACCACATACTTAGATGAAAAACCACAATCGAGATCGGCAAAGAAGGAAATCACCTTGGGCAGCTCAGCGGGGGGGGGGGGGGGACACATCCTTGAAGGGGGAAAACTGCTCCTGCAGTGCCACGGGGGCTGTAACCTCAAATGGGGCGTTGACCATCTCAGTAGTGGCCGTGAGCGTATCTGGGGTCGTCTCGGTGGTTGCCTCCATCTTCTTGGAGCTCTCTATCTCGTGGGGATCAGCCTCCCGCGTCTGCTCCAATATCGGCAGATCTTTGCCTGGTTCTCCTTGGTCCATCATGAAATTGACGAATACTAGGAGACCACTGAAAGGAAAACACAATCGCAATGACAATGAAACAAAAAAAGAGAGTGAGGATCGGTTACTGCTTTGCAAAAGTTCTTTTTTTTCTCTGAACGAAAATATACCAACATCACGGATCCGCTTACCTTCCCTTCGTTCGGAGAGAAGAACAGTGGCAGATGCGAGTGTTGCCTTTCTTGAAGACGGTGAGGGAGAAGGGGATTCAGCGAAGAGTGAAATGATGGTTGCTTCGTCCGTCAAACTTAGACTGCGGGGAGGTGGGGTTTTGTGATACGACGGCTCGTTACTGCCGCGCTACGACCGGGGTGACTCTCCGCCTGCATACTGCCTTCTAATTTGGTGGGTGGCATTTGGGCCCGTGCGCTGCATGGCCCGCATGTCGGTGAACAAAAGTATAACGACATTCAGTAGAGGGAGACGTTTCAATGACCTAGGAGGAGCCAGAAGCGGTAGAGTGTCTCCACTGTACTAGTAGTAATTGTTTTTCTGGGTAGCTGTAGAGTGTCTCCACTGTACTAGTAGTAATTGTTTCTCTGGGCCCAAGACAAAACAGCCCATCCACACTAGTAAATAGTAAAATCAATTCAAAAGCCCATATATTTACTGAATGAGAGGCGCTACCCACACCCAGCACACCGCCCCCCCCCCCAAAAAAAAACCTGGGTGCTCTTCTTCCTCCTCGCTTCCACCCACCTCACATCAGCTCGCTCCACTCGTACCCCCAAATTCCTCACCTCACTCCTACAGAAAACCCCAACTCCCCTTCTTCCTCACTCCTACAGAAAACCCCCAGCTCCCCTTCTTCTTCGCTCGCACTACAACTAGGCTCGTCATTCGTTACTCTGCTCAAATCCGTGAGCGCGACGCGACGCCCTCGAGGAAAATGGAGTCGGCTGACCCCAGCGCCAAGAAGATGAGGCTCCCGCCAGCGGCGACGCCTGTTGTAGATCCCGCACCGGGCAGCGCGGGGAGAAGCGGCGACCCCGCCCCCACCGGATCCCAGGAACCCGTAGAATCTCGGGTGGACCGCATCAGCGATCTCCCGGACGCCGTCCTTGGGGAGATCATCTCGCTTCTCCCCACCAAGGATTGCTGCCGCACCTAAGTCCTCTCAATTCGGTGGCGCCCTCTATGGCGTGCCGTGCCCCTTAATCTCGACTGTCGTCAGCTATCTCTCTTCAATGATTTTGAAATCCCCAGAGCCATCATCTCCTCCCACCAGGGCTCCGTTCAAAGCCTATGCATCCCGTCATGCTACCTGAGCAAGCATACCATGCCCTGCACGGTGGACGCCTGGCTGAAATCCCCTGAATTCATAGAACTACAGCTGCTTGAGTTCTACTATTCCCCTGGAAATCACATACCACATACCGAATGCCATGAACTTGTGCCCTCAGCACCGATGTCCATCTCGCGGTTTTCGTCCTCTCTCCACACCGCCACCTTTGTGTTGTGCTACCTACCAGACAATCTGGTACTAAACCTTCGACTCCCATTTCTCAAGAAACTTTCACTTGTGCAGGTTCGTATATCGGAGGCCTCATTGCACAGCATCATCCACTCCAGTTGCCCTACGCTGGAGTGCTTGGTGCTTGTTTTCACAATTAGAATCGGTTGTCTTCAAATAAAGTCGCCTAACCTTGTAAGAATTGGAATTTCTTTTGACGGAAGGCAGCTCATCATCCAAGATGCCCCTTCACTTCAAAGGTTGATCCTTGATTCTAGTTATTCACCGTTGCAAATAACCGTCCTCTCTGCGCCTAAACTGGAGACCTTGGGTGTAATACATGATCTCTGTGCTCATTTCAATATGGTGTTTGGCTCCACAGTTCTTCAGGTACTTTATATTATCATCTACACTTGTACCCATAAGCTGCATTTTAAATTTCTGCGCATAATTTATATATCATCTTGGAGTACACATTTTGTACTAATATTATGTTCTATCCTCAATGAAGAGTTTCTCCATGGATGGCCTATCAATGGTGCTGGATTATGTCAAGATCTTATATATCCAAATGAATAGTTTTGATCTGAACAAGATTATTGGCTTGCTGCAATGCTTTCCATGTTTGGAGAAGTTGTATATAAATGTGATAATTGCACGCACACTGGAAGCCCGCATATAGTGTACTAGAATTAACCGTTCAGCTGTTGCTCTTTCGACACTCTTCTTTTAGACCTTAACTGTTTTCAATCTTCATGTCTATTTAGGCAACAGGACGGGGTAAGAAAGTTATAACCAATCGGTGGACTCGTAAGCATCGGGATTTTCTCACTTCTCATGAGATTCGATTGAAGACAATAACGCTAGAACGATATGTAGCCAACCGTGCAAACACAAGATTTGTCACATTCTTCCTGCTGAATGCGAGGTTACTATTGTCCATCAGCCTTAAGTTTATCAGCAGCATGGTTTTGACGGATGGGTATGTCGAAGAGCAAAAAAGGAGTTTTAGGTGGGAAAAAGAGCTTCTGAATGTGTCGGGCTTCTATTTACAACATATTGTGGTCATAATCCAGTAAATTTTATGACCCAGAATGTTCATTCTCTGGACCTGACCGATCCATTTGACTGTGACTGCCGAAAACAGTGCTAGAGTTGGATGTTGTTGCCCTTTTCAATCTGGTTTTTTTGTAAACCTGATGAACAATTAACCCTCGTGCTTTTGTACAGTTTGTAAGCTGGAGTTAGATGTTCCTGCCCTTTTCAACTCGGCTGTGACTGTCATATTTTCTTTGAAACAAGGCAAATGGCTTGCCATTCGTTTAATTTAGAGTGAAATATTGTAACAAATCCCAACCAAGGGAAATAACACCACTCTCGCCGGCTGCTTGAGCTCACTGTGCATTACAGAAGCCAAGTGATTAGCCCCCACCAGCACCCACAAACTTATTTCGAACTAGCACATCAAATGGGCTGTAAATTTTCATAGGAAAGGCTGCATGACCGTGACAGATTTGGATTCTGACATTTGGGACCCGCGAGGAAATAGCCTATCCAAGGTGGTGTCGACTTACTAGCCAGTCAACAAACGATTCTGCCTACCAGCCGTTGGATTGACATCCAACATCTGTCGTGTATCTTCTATCTATTGTCTTCTTCTTCCTCCAGCCGCCCAAACCAAACCACCCAATCGGCTCCGCCTGCTCCCGCCTCCCATGGCTGGCTGCGCCTCCGCCGCCCTACCGTACTTACCCTCCAACGTTGGCCAGTCCCTCCCTCTATTCCCCCACACGTCATGTTATTCTCCGGCGACGTCAGCCCCAACACGCACCCGCACCCGAACCAGTCAACCCTCGTACTCCCCTCCGCCTGCGACTGGACCGGCGCATCTTCAACGGCTCCTATTCGTTCTGTCCGAGGCCTCGCCGTCGTCCTCCGCCTTGCGGCCTTGGTTCGCTCGCCGTGCGCGGTGCGCCGCCCTCTTACGTTGTCAACGTCGTCAACAACCAAGAGGAACAAGGAGATGGCTGTACGTGGAGAGGATGACAGTAGGGACCCACCAGCGTCATGGCAGTACGCAAGCAAGTGCCTCTATAGTACAAGCCCAAAAATATGGTTCCTCCTAATGGTTGGATATCTGGGGCTCACGCCATTGTCAACGTAGTCAATAAACGAGAGAATTACACTACGAGCGGCTGACACTAGGGACCCAGCAAGTCGCGCAGTTTTTTTTTGAGGAACAAGCAGTTGTTATTTATACTAGTTTTAGCGACGGATCAGGGTAACAACGGGGCTGTGCGGGGGCTGTGGCCCGTCTAGCCAGGGTTTTATTTATGTTTACCATATCATGAGCCCAGTTGTGTTTTTTTCTTGCTGAAAATGGCTAGCCCAGTTCTATTTTTTTTTAAGAAATACCCAAACAAGGCCTACTTGCTTTATCGGCCCTGCTGGGCTGCAAATCTTTTAAGACGAGGAGAGTTTCATTCGGTTTGCCCAGAAATGGGCTGTACATTTTTAAAACACATCAAACCGGGAATTAGTTTCAATTTTTTTCATTACAAGATCTTAAATTCCATTGATTTTTATGCGTGGACAATTATTTGGATTTTATATTTATATAAATTATTTTTCAAAATAGTTTGAATGTGAATCGATATTTCTGGATTAAAAACAGTTGACCGCACCGAAATATGCAAAATTTCGTATACTTTTTAACCGTGGCCACAATATGGGGTGTAATGCTAACAAAAAGAAGATGGGCTCCAAAAAATTATTAAGAATTAGCAAATGGGCTGTACATTATTAGAAATAATGGCAGATGGGCTGTATGCTGTTTTCCACAGATTTGAGGCTGACTTGTGCGCCTACTATAGGTTGACGCGTATGCTTTCATAAAAAAAAAGGTTGACGCACACGCAATGCCCTGTCAACTTAGTCAACACACGAGAGCAGTGACTGTTGGATGTCCATCCAACGGCTGTCGTGCTTCTTCAATCTCTGCTCTTCATGCTCCAGCCGCTCAAACAAGCGCCGGCGGGACTGCCTTCTCCCTCCTCTCGCGGCCGGCTATGCTGCCGCGCAGGCCTCACGGCCCCACCGTACTCCCATCGCTGGCCTAGCCATCCCTCTACTCACCCACACATGTTGTTATTCTCCGGCGACGGCAGACGAACCAGTAAACACTCGTACTCCTCCGCGTGGGAAACAACTGCCAAGTATTCCCTGGCTCCGTGTCGTTCCCTTCCTAGGCCTCGCCGTCGTCCACCGCCCTAGTGCTCTCGGCGCGGCCTGGTCAACGTGGTCAATGAACGACATCCATCGGAAGTGGACTATACGTGGAGAGGCTGACAGCTGGGTCCACGGCCGCACGCAAGGAAATGCCTCCTTATTACGCGCAAAATAATGATTCCTCCACCTGACAGCTAGGACCCACAGGAAGGGCCTCTGTATTTCGCAAAAAAAATGTCCCCCCGCTGACAGGTCGGACCCACCAGCTATATCTTCGCACGCAAGGAAATGCCTCCTTATTATGCCCAAAAAAATGAATACCCCCTGCTAGCTGGGACCCACCATATTGTTAGGCTAACTTGTGGGCCTACTAAGTTGACGGGGACGGAGGGCTTTGTCAACTTAGTGAATACTCCAGTGACCGTATGATGTCCATCCAACGGCCATAGTGCTTCTTCAACCTCTGGTCTTCTTGCTCCAGCCGCCCAAAGCAGCGCCGGTCCTGCCGCCTGCTCCTGCCTCCCGTGGCCGGCTGTGCTACCGCGGAGGCCTCACCGCCCCCATACTACTCCCACCACTTGCCAGGCCATCCCTCCACTCACCCACACCCCCTGTTATTCTGCGGCGACGGTAGCCTCACACCGCAGCCGAACCAGTGAACGCTCGTACTCCTCTCCTCGTGTGCATCCACTGCCGCGTCTTGGTCGGCTCCGCGTCGTCCCCTTCCTAGGCCTCGCCGTCGTCCACCGCCGTGGTGCTCTTGGCGCGGCGTGGTCAATGTGGTCAACGACCGACTTCCATCGGAAGAGTACTGTACGTGGAGAGGCTGACAGCTGGGTCCACGGCAGCCGCAAGGAAGTGCCTCCTTATTACGCGGAAAATAATTATTCCTCCACCCGACAGCGGGGACCCATCAAACCGGCAATTAGTTTCAAATATCTTTTTTTTCATTTCAAGAAATTACATTAATTTTTATGCGTGGAGAATTTGTTGGATTTTATATTGATATACATTTATTTTTAAAATCAGTTTGAATGTGAGTCGAAATTTCGGGATTAAAAATAGTTCGGACCGCACCGAAATATGCAAAATTTCGTATAATTTTTTAACCGTGGCCACAATATGGGATGTAATGCTAACAAAAAAATATGGGCTCCAAAAAAACCTTAAGAATTAGCAAATGGGCTGTAAATTATTAGAAATAATGGCAGATGGGTTGTATGCTATTTTCCACAGATTTGAGGCTTTCCTAAAAAAAAGGTTGACGCACAAGCACTGACTGTTGGATGTCCATCCAACGGCCATTGTGCTTCTTCAATCTCTGCTCTTCCTGCTCCAGCCGCTCAAACAAGCGCCGGCGGGGCTGCTTGCTCCCTCCTCCCCGCGGCCGGCTGTGGTGCCGCGCAGGCCTCACCGCCCCACCGTACTCCCATCGCTGGCCTAGCCATCCCTCTACTCACCCACACCTGCTGTTATTCTCCAGCGATGGCAGACGAACCAGTAAACCCTCGTACAGTCGTACTCCCCTCCGCGTGGAAAACAACTGCCGAGTCTTCCCTGCCTCCGTGTCGTCCCCTTCCTAGGCCTCGCCGTCGTCCACCGCCGTGGTGCTCTCGGCGCGGCGTGGTCAATGTGGTCAACGACCGACTTCCATCGGAAGAGTACTGTGCGTGAAGACGCTGACAGCTGGGTCCACGGCCGCAGCAAGGAAGTGCCTCCTTATTACGCGCAAAATAATTATTCCTTCACCTGACAGCAGGGACCCACCGGACGGGCCACCATATTTCGCGAAAAAAACGTTTCCCCCCTGACTGCTGGGACCCACCAGCTACACCTTCGCACGCAAGGAACTGCGTCCGGGCAAAACAAAAAAACAAAACGATTCGCCCCCCTGACTGCTGGGACCCACCAGCTACATCTTCGCACGCAAGGAAGTGCCTGACAGTCAGGACCCACCTGGTCGAAGCGTACGTAGCGTTGTCATTCTGGTCGCGAACGTGTACGTACATATATACTGGTGGATGTAGAGGCGCGCACGTGTCGTAGTAGAGGCGCGCACGTAGCATGTACACGTACGTACAGCGGCCAGGGTGCAAGAAAGAAAATACGGCCACGTATGTGTACATACCGGCGGGGTCTCGAACGCCTACTCGCACATATGTACGGCGAGGGCTCGTTGACATGGCTGGGTCGGAACGGAGAAACAGCGTCGTCGTCGTGTTCATGGGGAGGCAACGGAATGCGTCGTGTTCATGAGGAGGCAACGAAATGCGTCGTGTTCATCGGGAGGCAATGGAACGCGTGGGAGCCAACCGGCTGGGTCGGAATGGAATGCGTGGTCGTGTTCATCGGGAGGGCTTGGACGGAACAGGCGATGGAAACGAGGTCTGGCGTACCGCAGAACGGAGGAAACGGCCTTGTGTTCGACCGGCCACATTCGAAATGGGATCCTGTTCATCGGGAGGGGTCTGGCGTACCGCAAAACGGACGAAACGGACCTCCTACGGTCGAAACGGGGGTCCTGTTGATCGGGAGGGGTGTGGCGTACCGCAAAACGGACGAAACGGACCTCCTACGGTCGAAACGGGGGTCCTGTTGATCGGGAGGGGTGTGGCGTACCGCAAAACGGATGAAATGGACCTCCTATGGTCGAAATGGGGGTCCTGTTCATCGGGAGGGGTGTGGCGTACCGCAAAATGGGACTCCACGCGATACTGTTCATCTCCACCGTCGACCTCCTCCAGCCTCCACGGGCTACCATCGACCTCCTCCAGCCTCCACGGGCTCCTGTTCATCCAGCCTCCACCCCGCGCTACTCCACTGGCTACTGTTCAACCACCCCTCCACGGGCACCCCTCCACCGTCTACTGTTCATCCAGCCCTCCACACCACGGGGTCCTGCTCAACCATCCCTCCACGGGCACCCCTCCACCGTCTACTGTTCATCCAGCCCTCTACACCACGGGGTCCTGTTCATCCAGAGGCAACGCCACCGCTCACTGTTCATCCAACCCCCCCGGCAACGCTCACTGTTCATCCCAGAGGCAGCATCGATCGGCTTCAGTTAGCAGTAGCGAAGGAATCGCTCGATCGGGTTCAGTTAACAGCCATCGATCGATCGCTCGGGTTCAGTAACGCGTAGGCTGCAGTGCAATCGCTCGGGTTCAGTTAGAGCCCAACGCCTCGCTCGGGTTCAGTTAGAGCCAACGCCTCGCACACACGCGCGTACGTATACGTGAGAGACGCGCATCGCTCGGCCCCCGACTTCCCACCGTAACCGGGAACTCCCCGAAATTTTCCTCGCCCTCGCTTCTACCACGGTTTTTTCCGTCATGGACGGCCCAAAGAATGTCATGCAGCTGCGTCTCCGGCCCGCCCAGGACGAAAAGCCCATTTTCTGTCATGATTTTTTGTCATAGAAGTAGGAGCCCACCACATCTATGATGATACCGGGTTTTGTCACAATTATCGTCATAGAAGTGTCATATGTATGACAGAAAAAAAATTCGTTCGGCTCAAAATGTCATGGATGTGTCTTTTTTTTGTAGTGATACAACCTTCACACAAAATTCAACCGTTACACACATTTGACCCAACTCGGTCAGACCGAATAGATGAACTCGGTGAGACCGATTAGTTCAAAATGTGAACGTTAGGAATCTCGATGGAACCGACTGGAACAACTTGATGGGACCGATTGATATGCCCTTGCCTAATTTTCGCAATGATCGTTTGCAAGCTTCTTATGAAACATCAAAATATATTGTTCCAGCACTGTGCCAACGAAAAGAAACACAAAATATTCACCAGAGAGTCCGTTGGAATGGAAACACCCTTAATACGTTTGGGCGCCAGTTTAAAAATTCTTTCATGCTTCGGTTTGGAAAAATGGCGTTTGATATTTTTCCACAAGATGAGGTAAAGCCATGTTTCAGGACACCATGCACAGATATGATGATCCGGGCAACCAATGTCCAAGTTTGAGTTCTACTTGAGAAGCTACAAGGAAAGGTTGGACGTTTGTGATCAGCTTGCCGAATAATTAAATTAGTTAACGGAAAAGCTATTTTCCTGCCGACAGTTAGCGACAGACACGTACGATCTGGCGACCGCTCGATCCGCTCCTCGAACCTGTTGGTTGAGGCCATAGCACGCTACCAACTGAGCTAACTCTCTCTTCTGTTTTTTATGCAGATTACATGTGTTTTATACCTTATTAAATGAGTCGAAAGGAAAAACAACTCGATCCGTTTTTCTCACGCGACAAAACCGGAAACTTGTGTGTAAATAGCATGGTATTTGACGCATGCGGACCTAGTAAATTATGATGCAAAGACCGTGATAACTTATGGGTAAATAGCACGATTATGCATCATAGATCTGATAATTTACATACAAATACCATTGGTAATTTTGACCCGGAAAAAAATATTGAAACATATCCCGATAACTTATGTCTAAACAACAGGAGAATATACACATCAATTTTGTGTAAATAACACAGTAATTTACGCGCGACCTGACAATATAACAAACACCCGTGGTCACACAATAGAGCCGGTAACTTTTGACTGGGGAAAAATTTAGTGGAAAAACAAACCACGGTAACTTTTATGTAAATATGATAGTAATATACGCACAATAGAGCCGATAACTCACATACAAACACTACGGTTTTTCAGCGAAAATCTGGAAACTTCCTCGTGGGCGATCGGATCGACGAGGAACGGCATTGACCAGAGGTGGGATTTTACAGAGAACCCCCTCTTCTTTACCCACGATCGGAAAATCCGTTGGCGCTTCGACTCTGACTTCTTCGATCTGCTCAGCGATGGAGACGTGCTCTGTATCGGCCAGGAGGCGCCCCCCGCTGGCTGGGAGCCTAGTCTTCCGCCGCCCATGATGTGCCCTCGGCTGACCGGGATCTCTCGCCCTCCGCCGGCCAGGACGCTCCCTCGGCTGGCCGGGATCCCTCGCCCTCCGCCGGCCACGGCACGCCCTCGGCTGGCCGGGACCCCACGCGCTCTACCAGCCGGGAGCCCTCTCCCTCCGCGTGCCACGACGCGGCCTGCCAAGATGTCCCATGCAACGTTCAGATTTCTCTGAACCTGATTGTTGTGAAGTTTCTGAAGACGAACATGTACTGAAGCGACTATCTACAAACCTGAATGTCTGAATGTTTTGATATATGCGAATTGGTGGGACGATTTAACTGAATTGGTGGTATGGAATATACTGGGATTTCGGATTCTACTCAGTCTGTACTATCATGGGATTTTGGTTCATATATGGTCTCCGCCGCCTGAGAGTAGCACCACGGCAGCCGGGATGCGGTTGCGTGGTGGAGCGCCGCCATTGCGTGGGAAGCAGACGGCAGCCGGGACGCCGTCGTGCGCTAGGGATTAAGAATTACTCACCTGCATGGAGAATAAGTGAGGGGGTTATCTGCTAATAAGTGTTTAAGTGGCCGGTTACCATCCCACCTGCGATTTGTGCCGTTTCTGATCGATCTAATGGCACATGAGGGGTAGTTCTCAAATTTTCACTGAAAAGTCATTTTCACTGGATACTTCGCCATTCTTTTAACTCCAGAATGAAAGTTGTTGAAAACAATACCCCCAGTAATTTTTGTGCAAATATCATGGTAATATAAACAAAACAAAGATGATAACACGCGTACAAGCACCATGGTAACCTTTCTACCCAAAAAATGTTAAATAATCTAGTCCGGAAACTTGTATGTAAATAACATGATAATATAGACACAACAAAGTTGATAACTCACGTACAAACACTATGGTAACCATTTGACCCGAGGAAAAATATTGAAAAACAACCCTTGATAAATTCTGTGTAAATAGGATGGTAGTATACACACAACAAAGCTGATAACCCACGTACGAACACCGTGGTAACTCCTTTGACCCTAGGATAAAAGTTGTTGAAAATCATACTCCCGGTAATTTCTGTGCAAATAACATGATAATATACACACAACACAGCTGATAACTTTGACTTTGAAAATTTTCTCTTTAAAAAACATTACTCCGATAACTGTTATGTGAATGACATGATAATTTATGCACTGCAGCCCTGATAATTTAGATACAAATATGACGGTAATATTTCAATGCGAGGGGTGCTTGAAACGTACCCTGATAATTACTATGTAAATAGTATGATAATTTATGTACCGCTGTCATGATAACTTATGTACAAACACCACGATAACGTTGATCTAGGAAAAAGTTCTTAAAAACATCTCTTGATAACTTTTGTGTAAATATCATGATTTTTACAGACTGCAAAGTATAATAATTTTGTACAACACCCAGCCGTAACTCTGACCCAAGAAAAAATATTTAAAATATTCCCCGGTAACTTATGTATAAAAAGCATGATAAGTTACGTACCAGAAGGTTGATAACTTTTGTAACCTTGCAAAAAAAACTTGTGTACCCTGGCATGCTATTTACAACGAAGTTATCATGATATGTCAACAATTTTTACTACGTTAAAATTATCATGATGTTGTAAATATTAACAGAGCAGCCGGGCCATCAATATAGGATAAAAAATATAAAAGGAAAGAAAGAAAAATTGTTCGTTTCCGAGTCGCGCTAAGTAGCAGTACAAATACTATCTAACCTTAATCTAATCATTGGCTGTTCGTTTCCGAGTCGCGCTAAGTAGCAGTACAAATACTATCTAACCTTAATCTAATCATTGGCTCAATCTAGACTGGGTGGTTGCGAACTATTGTGTCTACCAAGAGGTGGTGGGTTTGATTCCCACTTCCGCCAATTCTTTTTATTGCGCTAGAAGAAAAAAAAGATGCGGTGGTTTAATTCCCACATCTAAAGAAGTGGATCGTACATGGGTAGAATCGTCCGGATCTGCCGCTACAGTCAACTGAAAGTTAGCACAATCCGTTAGTTAAATCTTGTTTAGTTAGATACGAAAGAGACTATAGTTTTTTTAGCGTACCTAGTTTGTTACGTGGTTGTTAGAGTCCAAGTCATCTTGGAAATTAGGAAACGAGTCGGGCTAGCCCGTGTGCCTGCCAGGTCGGCCGTGTACGAGGGTCAGTTTTTCTGGATAGGTTTATTTCCATCGATGGATAGATCAGCAACTCGGGGTATCTCCAAGCCGCCGCTGAATATTTGTTGATAGCTATTGAAGCTTTGTGATTTTGGTCTGAGATTGATTCTAGAGTTTCAATTTCTGCTGATCTGCCGAAGATCGTCCACGTACTTCCTCTCTCGGGTGTGCGTGTTGTTTTTGTGGCGATTGCATCTACAAGACCGCGAGCGGTACGCCGTTTCAGGTGACACTGTACCGTGAAAGATTGGGAAAATTATTCGCGCCATCGAGTTTCTGTCGACGTTTGCATCACCGATGTACTAGGGCTTAGGGCAAACCTCATCTCGGTGGCGCCGATTGCATCAACTCGGTGAGACCGAAGTGAAGCAATAGGGCAACAGGGAGTTGGTCAAACCATCTCGGTGAGACCGATCACAATTTCGGTGAGACCGGAATAATTGCAACAGACAACAGAGAGTTGGCAAGGCCATCTCGGTGAGACCGAGATCCGTATCGGTGTGACCGAACTGTTAGGGTTTCTAGCTGTGGCTATGTCATATGAACTCGGTGGTGTCGGATAGAAAGAACTGGTGGGGCGAGTTGAAGTTTGGGATTTTGACATATTTAGAAGGAGAAAGTGGTTGAGGGTATTTGGAGCAATATCACTAAGCATTTGAGCAAGCAAGCCATTAAGTAACACCTCATTCCCTTTTAATTTTAATAGTATTGACTTTCCTATGAACTCAGTGTGATCTTGGATCACTAAAACAAAGATGAAGAGTCTGGAGCTTTTGCCAATATGCGTTTTTAGCATTTTGAGGGGTCCACATTGCTAGTTCATGCCATGCCATTCATTGAATTACCTGAAATATTTATCTTGAAAGGATATTAGTTTAATAAGCTATATATTGTTATGAATTACCAAAATCATTCAGGAATTAGTTGCACTTTCAGGAGGCCAATGCCCCATGAAGCATCCGAATTTTTTTCCGTGATTTCTTCAAGTAGGCGTCCAATTTGCAACCTCAAGTGTTTCATATTTCTAGGGATATAAATGATATCGCTCATAATGTAGCTTACCAGGTTCTACGTTTGATATCGCTCCTAATGTAGCTCATCAGGTTCTACGTTCTAATGTTGAACCTGAAATATGTTGCTTTGCTTCAGCTCATAGACATATATCTTGCTCTATAGTTACTTTCCTAGCTACATTTCAGGTTCAGGGCTTTGTAATTCATGATGTAAGATGCTACTGAGCTGAATGAATTTGGCGCTTCATGTGCCTTTTGTTGTTAAAAAAAAGTGTGGGTAGCTCAAGTGTACATGCGTGAGCTAATTTTATGGGCTCTTGTGATGATTTTTCGCCTGGTTTGCCTGTGTTTTAAGAAAAAGGTGTTTTTGCTAGGAGGAAATTCCTCGTGGCTGTAGTGGAGCACCCACAGCCTGACGCGTGCGGTGTCGTGCCACCTCTGGCGCTAGCGGGCGACCCACTGGAATCCAATAAACACCGGCCGTGCCACGTTCCGTGGTCGGCGGGCAACCGGCGCTCCTCCGACCGACCAGACGCCACCGTCCTCCGATCCGACGGACGCCACGTGATCTCCAACCAGCGGCGCGGACGGCGATCTCACATGGCGCGCACACACTAGTCTAGCCACGCTACCGGACGAGGCACCTTATCTATCGTCTGACTCCGCCACGACGCCAGCGCCCGTCGAACCTTCTCCCGCTGCGAGAGTGCGCGCTCCAGCGCCATGGCCATGAGCGCGGCCACCGCCGCCACGCTCCTCCCGAGGTCCAGCACCGGCACGCACCGCCTCGCCTCCTCCTACCCCTCCTCGTCGGCAGCTCACGGGAGGAGCCGCCTCCTCCCCGTCAGGTACAGAAGGCATCCCCAGCCTCACACTCCACACCTCTCCACTTAGTCGGCCGTGTGCCCTGCCCACCAGGCGTTCGATCGATTGCCCCTGCACTGTGTGCCCTGCTAAGCCCCGTCAAATTATAGCTATTTGTTTGAAGTAACTGCCAATTTAACTCTGTAGCTGCCCACGATGAGCAGGCAGCTTAACTCTGCCCATACATCCTTCTTCATTTAGTACAGTACATTAATTAATAATGTTTGGTGGTCTATCAGCTCTCTGTTGGTTGACGCATTAATTGATTAAGATATATAATGCTTGGTGGTTTCCTTTATGTGAAACGTGGTACTCAAAGAATTTGGTAGTGCCGGCGCCTGCCAAATTACCAGGTTTTGTTTTTGCAGAGTACAATATGTGCCTAGCCCCTTACTGTTGGTGTTTATGCAGATGCCAGTTGCCCGGAGTTGACAAAACCACCAAGCCTAAGAGGAACTTGTTTGACAACGCCAGCAACCTTCTCACCAATTTGCTCGCTGGCAGCAACCTCAAGAATATGCCGGTTGCCGAAGGTGCTGTCACTGACCTGTTCGACCGGCCCCTTTTCTATTCGCTCTATGATTGGTTCCTCGAGGTGCTTATCCCGTTCTGTCTCGTGTTGCTTACTCTTTTTATTGCAGTGCCTTGTTCTGCTTACTGGAAGCATGTATTAGTTGCACTCTGCAAATAGTAGATAAGTGTGACGTGTGTACATGATGTTTGAGTGAATACTTACATGATATAATTCCACAAATTTGGTACTCTTGACCAGATGATCACCTGCATGGTAATAATCTGGTTACCATTTTCTAAATCCATGTTCAAACCATATTTATTTGAATCATGTCATCGATGTTTTTCTGCTTCAAGTATCCTTATATGCACTGTACATTGCTAATCATACCCTCTCAGAAAACCTTCTGTTTGTTAAGGTCTCAGCTTCAGGTTGAAAAACCGCCTAACGTCATTTAAGAGGGCCTTCATCAACATTAAAACGAACTAATCGATTTGGTATATCTGTATGCACCATGCAAGTCATATAACATGTGGCCTCTCACAGCCCCATTCAGAAATGCTTCACTTGCATATAAGAGTGAAACATTATTTTTGTATGAGCTGCATGCGAGCAGAAAAGTGGCAGTAGCAGGAGCATAACAAGGTCAATACTAATAGTTTATGTATGATCTTTTTGATCGAGTTGTGCTGCTGTGATATGATAGAATTTTCATTTGGTTGTAACTTCCTTTTTTTGCGAAAGATCGTGGTTCATAATCAAACAACCATGAGGAAAACTCATGCTTTGCTCACATATCCTGTTATCCTTGCAGCACGGTTCTGTCTACAAACTTGCTTTTGGACCCAAATCATTTGTTGTCGTCTCTGATCCAATTGTTGCTAGATACATCTTGCGAGAAAATGCTTTCTCTTATGATAAGGTATGTTTTCTAATGTGTGAACATATGTAAATGAATACACAGATCATCTGAAACTTTTTTTTAACATGATCATCTGAAACTCTAGATAAGCTCAGACCATAATAGGTGGCAATTTATTTGTAGCATATGCTGTTCTCCTGTGACTGTACTGTGCATATAACAATATTAAATACATGTAAGGAATAACTGCTGGATTAGCTTTCTTTCTTACATACTTTTCTACTTGAAATCAGGGAGTTCTCGCTGAAATTCTAGAACCAATAATGGGGAAGGGTCTTATACCTGCTGACCTTGATACCTGGAAGCAAAGGAGAAAAGGTTAGAAGGTCGGATATTGAATCATATTTGCATACTTCTAAGCCTTCGTTGAGTGCAGTCATACTTCATATTTCTGTACACCGGTATAAGTCCGTGTTAGTCAACAGAAGCAGATTGACTGTTGTCCATTGATATGAATCCATTATCCTGCTTTTTTTTTTACCTGACAATCAAAGGCTAACTTACTTTCAAAAATAGAGGTTACTTGTGTATGCTTTATGATAGTAGCTCCAGTCCTGCTAATTGGTCCTAGGGCTTATTTGGACTGTTGAGCCAACTAGCATGATTTATGAAACATTTTTAGATACAATCATAAATGGTAGTTACCTTATGGAGCAACTTTTCAACATAATCAAACTATTTCAGAGCCTACTTGAACCTTGTGATTGCATTCACAAAACATTAGTGGTGGTGCCAAGAAAACAAGAATGTGATGTCAATTTAAACTTGTGATATCAAATACATGCGTGTTTGCAACTTATATACTACCTTTTGCATATTTTTTACTTGTATCTAAGGGTTTTGCCAAAATCTTGTGTGGTCAGTTGACCACACAGCTTGATCATGGCTTCATCACTGCATTTTGTAATGGTGCACCTTATCCATTCTGTGTGTTCTGCAGTTATAACTCCTGGGTTCCATGCCTTATTCATAGAAGCTATGGTGAGAGTATTTACCAAATGTTCAGAGAGAACCATATTGAAACTTGAAGCACTTATTGAAAAGGGGGACCATGGTGACAAATCTACCATAGTGAACCTTGAAGAGGAATTCTCCAATTTGGCTCTCGACATAATTGGCTTGGGAGTGTTCAATTTTGATTTTGACTCTGTTAATAAGGAATCTCCTGTAATCAAGGTTGGTGTAATATCACATACGTAGTTATACTATCTGATGATAATTTGTTCATGAGAAGTGCATCTGTTCTGGTTTTTAAAATTGAGTAAATGTACAGAAGAATACCCATCTTGCATGTTTAGGATGAATAGACATGACTAATGCTCTTCTGCTTATTTTGTCGGCCCTTCTTTGGAGGGGTTTCTATGTGTATTGTGCAGGCAGTATATGGTACTCTTTTTGAAGCTGAGCATCGATCCACCTTTTACATCCCTTACTGGAATCTTCCTTTAACTCAATGGATAGTGCCAAGACAGCGGAAGTTCCGCAGTGACCTCAAGGTTATCAATGATTGCCTTGATGATCTTATTAAAAATGCAAAAGAAACAAGACAGGTTTGTGGCAACAGAAAATTTAGTCATGCGTCTTTTTCTGGATTTTGTAGTAAATTCAACATTGCTTTTTATAGGAAGCTGATGTGGAAAAACTTCAGCAGAGAGACTACTCATCGTTGAAGGTTGGCTCCTATTACTCCTGATTTTGTTGGGTCATGCTGGTCTTATCAGGTTGCTTTATAAAACATCTATGGTAGTTTGGCAGTTCATAATGTTGCCACTATTTTTGTAGGATGCCAGCTTGCTGAGGTTCCTTGTTGACATGCGGGGAGCTGATGTTGACGACCGCCAGGTAAATCGCCCATGTAATGTATAGTTTGGTAAGAATGGAACATCTATAACTTGTATGTTGTACCATTTATTTCTTCCAGCACAGGAAGTTTTCAATGTTTTAATACCCTTCGAAGTTTTACTTTGTATTGCTACTTGAATCAGGCAAATAAATTGACAAATTTCTTGGTTTGTGATAGCTTCGAGATGATCTTATGACAATGCTTATCGCCGGACATGAAACAACTGCAGCTGTTCTCACATGGTCTATTTTTCTGCTGGCCCAGGTACACATTTTAACTCACATGAACAAGTAGTTTTCTTTCGGTTGTGAATATCATACAATCTACTGTGTGTTGATGCAGAATCCCACGAAGATGAGAAAAGCCCAGGCAGAGATTGATTCTGTCCTAATCGATGGGGCAATCACTGCAGAAAAGCTCAAGAAATTGGAGTATGTTACTAATGTTACCATTTGTTGTAAATTGAACTATGTTTGATTCTTATATTCACTATTTTTTTCAGGTCTTAATTTTTTTTAAATCATCATATATTTTGCATATTATATGCTTTGCAAAATCGCTAGCGCTTTCTTACCATGTGTTAGTTTAGAGTTTACTGTATTAATGCGCCATAAATGTTTCTAAATTTCACATACTGCATTTATGTGCTCTAGGTACATAAGATTAATCATTGTTGAAGCTCTTCGCTTGTATCCTCAACCACCATTGTTAATCAGGCGTTCTCTCCGGCCTGATAAATTGCCAGGTTCCATCTTCTCTTTAATACACACAGCTTTCTCCCAACAATCAGAAAAACATGTGCCAGATATCAAAGGGCATGACATGTGATACCGACTCGTGTTATGAAAATTAATGCATACAAATTTATAGGTGGGTACAATGGAGCGAAAGAGGGATACGAAATACCAGCAGGAACCGATATATTTCTTTCGGTAAGATGGGGATTTGGCAGATTTAAGCTGGTTGTTTGTTTCAGATATTCATAGTTTTGGTACCAATATAAGTTACCTTCATGATAAGTTTGCTCTAGGTTGAAAGGTCTGTGGAACATAGACGACTCCAAACTTTATTCTGTTCTCCTTGAGAAGTTTGTCTTATGTGAAAATGCTGGCACTGCAGATATACAATCTCCATAGGTCCCCATACTTTTGGGATAGTCCAAATGAGTTTGAACCCGAGAGGTTTACAGTTCCAAAGAAGGATGAGAACATAGAAGGGTGGGCTGGGTTTGATCCTGACCGGAGTCCTGGCGCGATGTATCCCAACGAGGTATGCCTGAACATTGGTCTCGTCATTCTATCATACTGAGACCTCTTTCTTTCTTGAAGAAATTAAGACCTTATCAAACTTCATTTACCAGATTATAGCAGACTTTGCTTTCCTCCCCTTCGGCGGAGGACCACGCAAATGCGTGGGAGACCAATTCGCGCTCCTGGAGTCAACAGTGGCCTTGGCCCTGTTATTGCAAAAGTTTGACGTAGAGCTGCGAGGCTCGCCCGATGAAGTAGAGATGGTGACGGGCGCGACGATTCACACAAAGAACGGGTTGTGGTGCAGGCTGAGGAAAAGGACTTGATCAGCGGGCATAACTTTGCACCAAAAAGCTTTGCTTATTGTTGACTTCTCGCGTCGTCTGCATGCTTTAGCTGGGTAAAGCAGGTTCATGTACATGGTTATATCTCTTGGGAGCTTTAGGGGCATCGATTCTGTGCACAACCATCATCTGAAACATATGGCTGCAAATGCTGGGTTCTGTGTGCATGCATGCATCTAAACAGAATCACAGTAGCACACTCCATGCCAAATTGACCAGATTATTGTGATGGAGATGCCTCACCCAGGTGTCCGGTTTCTTGTGAACCCAGATCACCTGATCTGTGCCATGGCGACATGCGATTGGATGCCTCTTGGCATGGAAGCAGAGGTAGGTATCAGTCATCGCTGTTGTGCCGTGTTGCGGTGGGATGCATACTGTGCAGGAAACAAGAAGCCCACAGAATTAAATTCAAAACAAAATCGATGCAGATAGCGATTGGGGCAAGTAAGCTACTCCCTACTTCTTTTCATCCATTGATGCCTTGATGTTTTGTACTATTCCACATTTTTTAATCATTATTATATATACGATATTCCATATATGTGTGTGGTTCTTGTGATGGTGAAAAATCTGTGGTTGGGGTGGAATTTTTATGGGTTTTTTTTAGTTGAAATTTTTGCTGTTGATGTTGCATTAGTTGGAGCCAAGACAGCACGTTTCAGCGACCTTTTGCGGTCAGCGAATTCGCTGTCTGGCGAGCTGTATACATGGTAAACAGATCTTCTCAGACAACGAAAGCCTAATCTACCTCTGGTTCTTGCTTGTTTTCTTGAATCACCTCCAGTCGACTTGATACGATTGCTACACTAGGCCTGTGAGAAAACATCAAGGCCACGTCTTTTTATATGTATGGAATTACATTTCGTGATGAATGTAGCAACAGCGAAGATGGTAAAGATTCAGAAGCAGATGTAAGAAACATTATCTTCTCTAGTCTGCGATTTCCAGATGTTGCAGATTTCAGTTTGAGGATTGATTTGGGTTCTGTGAACTTGATTTCTGTAGAACATAAGTCAAGTGGGTTTTCAACCTCAGCGTGACGTCTGTCTACCGTGTTACTCGCACATCATGGGATGCTTGCACCCTAAGTCTGTATGGAACTCAAATTCTACTCTAGTAATTAAGCAAAGTTTGCCCCTTTGACAGTTTGACTACGTATGCAAAAGTTGCGTGGTATCGTACTTAAGAAAGACTATATGTTTCTTTTCTTTTTTCTGAAGATACGTTGTTCATTCGGATTTCCATGCATCTTTTTTTCCCTAGAATTTTGAGCCAAAAGTTTCGAAGAATCCAAATACACAGAACACAGTTTCGAAGAATGATACCACACGACTTTTCACCGGTGCCCTTTTATAGTAAATTTACGTTTCTACCGCGCGGCAACCGTGGCCAGCAAGTCGTCAAAACATTCAAAAGGAAAATGTTCCTCCTTTGCCGGCTGCCTAGTTAAGAAGACCCCATTCAGAAACGTCCAGGCACGGGCTTAGACCTGTCGATCAACACACGACATTATATATACGCACATGCACGAATGGAATTGTTGAAAATTCACGCGGCCGCACAACTGCGACTTGAACTTTCAACGGGACCCGATCGTAGGGCGCGTAGCCTTTCAACGTGTACGCTTAGCAACCACCCTACTACTCTTTTACTTGCTTGGATGCTCTAGCCTCAGACTCCGGCAGACTGCACTGAGCACGCAGAGACTGAAGAAGTTGGGGGCGGTTAAGTTAGCTGGCCAGTGAGCCATCCTGACCGGTTCCTTGCCTCCTTCCTCCCCGCCAATCAAGGGTTGAAAGGTCAACCAAGTTCCTGGTGGGGGCCCGCCCCGCACCAAATCCTAACCTAACCAAGCCCTTATCCTTTCACCATCCTCTGGATTTTCTTGTGTTTGTCCGACCCACATGTGGTAAAACGGCAATGCGACGGGTCGTTTTCTCCGAGGAACCGGACAGGCGGGCGCGAGATGGCGCGATCTTCACTCGACTTCGACATACAGCTTTTTCGTGCTAGTGGGATATACATACCGGAATATGTACTCGCAAAATCCAAATCATACAAACGGAAAAGAGGGTTTGACTGATGTGGATTAAAAGTGTCGGTCTTGTGTTATGTAGATTAAGCTTGTTCCTTTTGTTATTAGGCCAATAAAGTTTGAACTGAAACAGTGGTGGTCGTGTATTTCATTCTGGAGTAGAGCCAGTAGACTGCAAACCCCAATGCCATAACCATGTACTCAGAAGTATAAGTGATGCTGTTTTAGTTTAAATTTAAACTAAAACAACGTTACTAATTAACCACAGTAATCAAAGTGTTGATTGAGAACGCTAGTAGTACAGTCTTCTGCGCTAGCAGTAGAATATGGCGAGGAAAGAATATCGAGTCAACTCCTTGACTCGTGCCATCACGTCAGCTCATACGTATACGTCGCCGGTCCGTCGGCTTATATGGGCCCAGCCGCCACCGAAGCCGTGCCGCTCCTTTCCGGTGCCTTGAGCCGAGCCGAGCCGAGCCAGGACATGCAGAGCTGCATCCTGTAGATTATTTCTCTCCCTCTCTCGACGCCTGTATATTCCTAAAAAAAATAATTAGAGGATCGTACCCAAAAACATGACAACATGTACATGTGGCCAGGTAGTAGGATGTTTTATACACGTTGCCAATTAACTATTTTTTTGTAAATGCATCCATATGTGCTGGGCAGTCACGATCGCGTTGAACCAACTGAAACCACCAACCACTAGAGAGGGTCTAATTTCCTTTGACCTTCAACTAGTCAGAGCCGTGCAAACCCAGGCGATCAAAAATAAAAAATACTCCTAAAGACGGCAAAGCCTGTCGTTTTTGGCCGCACCCAATCTTGTTGACCGGCCAGTGCAACCAAGTAGGCTTCTATGCACTGTTGTCTTTACACAAACATGTTGGGAGTTTGGGATCTGTCCGCAAACTCATGTTTGGCGTCGTATACAAGCTCGCGTCTGTTATTTGTAAGGGGTCTCAAACTTGAATTGGTGTAAGTCACCATAAAAAAACATTTGATATAAAGCTGATTTTCAGGCAGAAGGAAAGGAGGCAAGGCGGAACTTCGAGGCCGGGCAGGGAATGAGTCGTAAATGGAGACGGCGTGGGGCGGTGACTTGACCGTTGCGGGTGGAGGAGGAGGGCTTTTAGTTGTTTATCCCCGCTCGGATTATGCGGACCTCGTCGGAGGTAGGGACAGTGCATCGAGTGGTAGCAAGGCGCGACCTTGCAGCCGAAGAAGAGGCATGGAGGCAAGCCGCTGGAAGAGGAAGAAGAAAATGAGGGTCTTTAGGGAAAACAATGGCCCATCCAACAAGTGACAAAATTGACTTGCACAGGAAAAATAAATAAATCAGCTGGCTTATATAGTCACATCGATATAAGATTACAAGTTCAAGACGTTTTAAAATTGGCTTATACCTAGCAAGGGTCATATGCCGGTTAAATGTGCACTTTTAACTCTCACTTTTTGCATAAGATTTTTCTTTGAGTAAATTTCATCTTTCACCATCAACTCATCAAGTCACGGCTTATGCCAACAGGTATCTCATTTAAAAGCTCTTGTCATATTTTACCACTTAGTTCTAATCTTGTGATGTCTTTTGCCACATTCTTTTCTCAAACTAACAAGACAAAATGTATGTGTGAGGATGATAGGTGCATGGCCATTGTGTCTTATGTGCTTCCTCGGAAGCCTGTTGGGATCTTCACCTCCCTCCTTGGGATGGCCACGCCGGATCTGGCTCACTCAATGAAGGGTGTGAGGATGCCATGACGCGTGTGGGGACTATTTCGTTGTCATTCATTGGCGTGTCAATGTGCTTGGTGAGTTGACGGTGCATTTGTTTGCTTGTTTCACCGTTTATTAATAGTCAGTGGGTAGAGATCATGCCCTTGGCCTATGGTTTAGCCTGTTTCCTCTAATTATAGCCGATCATTGTTATGGACATGGAGTTTTTGTTCCCGGTGCACATGCATCCGAATGTCCTGTGAAATGTCCGGTGGACATGGAGTTGTTGTTCCCGGTGCATTTGAACCACCGAGGCGGAGTAAAAGACATACAATAGCAATCCTCCCCGCGATCCACCGGCCGCCCGTGTAGTGTAGACATGCACATTCGTCGTCGTCCAAGTGGGATCCGATCAAAGGGGCACGTGCCGACGAACGTCACAGCGCGCGCGCACACAGTGGTGCTAGCTTCAGCGCACGTCCCGCCATGCACGTCGCCGTCCGTCGGCTTTGGCCTTTAGCTGGTGGAAGCTTCGCGGCGGCCCCGGTCGACCGTTCTCGCTTTGCCTGCGTGCCACGATATTCCCTCGTTTACTCTCTTCTTCCTTCGCCCCCCGGCCGGTTCACACACGTAAAAAAAGAGAAGATGAAAAGAACGCATGTTGTGTAAAGCGCGGACAGCCCATCGACGGAGCGTGAAAAGCGACCACTGTTTGCCGGCTAAATCTTTGCGTCTCCCGGATCTCGTTCACAAGAGACAGAGGTCGTCCACGCGCGTGCTCGATTTGGCACGCCACAAGTGGACGTGCGCTTCGCACGGAGGCGCCGCGCGTGCTTGCAGTGCACCGGCTGACCGGCGGCCATGAAGCGTTAGCTTGCGGCGAGCCCGACAGGACGGTCGTGCTTCCGGCGGCCGGCGCCACCAACAGCGACGCCACTCCGTCACGCAAGCCGGCGCAGGCGACCCAATTCAAACATCTTTTTTTCCTTTTAGAGAGAGAGAGAGAGAGTAGGGGAGGTAGGAATCGGCTCAGCTGCCTCGAGTTAACGGCGCCATCGCCGGGGGCTCGCTGGTGCGGGCAGGCGGGCCCCGCGCCAACGACCCGTTCGCTAGTGGGCCGCCACCTCGGGCGCGACGCTTCGCGGAACCCGCGCGGGTCAGCCACGTTCCAGAAGGCGACCCCACGCCCGCGCCCGCGTCCGATCACCCGTCCTCTCCATCCAACGGTGGGCTGTCTCCCCGAGCACCCCCTTTGACTCGTCGCGGGTCTCCTATAAGTAGACGCCTTCCCCGTCCGCCTCGAGAACTCTACTCCTCCCTCCTACTGCGGTCAGTGCTACTGCGTGCCATGGGCGACACCGGCGCGAACATGGGCCACTGGGCGGGCATCTACGGCGTCGGCGGCAATGGGGCCGCGGCGGCGGAGGGCAGCGTGGTGACGGTGTCGAGCCCGACGTCCGGGGGCTCAGGCGGCGGGAGCCCCATGAGGTCGGCGCCCGGGGTCGAGGGGGGCCGCGTCGGCAAGCCGGCGCGGCGAAGGTCCCGCGCCTCGCGCCGGGCGCCCGTCACGCTGCTCAACACCGACACCACCAACTTTCGCGCCATGGTGCAGCAGTTCACCGGCATCCCCTCCGGCCCCTACGGCCCGGCCGGCGCGGGCGGCGGGCCCGTGATCAGCTTCGGCGCGGGCGGCGGCGACTACGGCCTCGGCGGCGGCATGCCGGTGCGCCCGTCGCCGACCTCGGCCGTGATGTCGTTCGACCACCTCGGCCACCACCGCCCGTCCGCCGCCACGTCGTCCCTGCAGCAGCAGCAGCAGAGCCAGCTCTTCCGGCCGCAGCAGTACGGCGACTACGGCGGCATGCACGCCGGGGGCGGCGGCGCGGACATGTCGTTCCTGCACGGGTTCGAGTCGTCGGCGGAGGACAGGCTGCTGCTGCAGAGCATACAGGCGGCGCAGATGCTGCCCCGGCCGGCCTCCACTAACACCCCCAATGGCTACAACTTCGGATGATCACATCACCACTCCACCCCATACCCCGTTGATCAATTAAGGTACACTTAATCAGAGAGCTAGAGAGAACAGCAAGCTTAGCTTTCTCCGCTCTGGGAAGACGACGATTGCTGTTTCGAAGGTTAATTTTTGCTGGCCTTGCTGTAGAGAGGGATGGGATGAAGCAAAGGCTAGCTGATTAAGACAGTAATAACTAGTTGTAATAGTAGCCACCACACACTTTACAGGTTCAGCTACAGTTGATTAGGTGCATGTGAAACGGAAGGCATGTAAATAGTTTTAGCTTTCGGTGTGTCGTGTAGTGCAGCGGCAACAACTTGATAGCGAGGAATCTTCTCCTCCTTCTAGATTGGACGCCTTAGCTTGTCTCGGAAGCAAAGTTGGGAACTGCAACCACCACCATGCATGCATCTACTGTACTATAGTACCACCACTGCTGGTCAAGTCGCCGCTCCTAATTGATCACATGTTGTTTTCTCAAATAAATGTGTCTCTTTCTTTAGCCGTGCCTGCCGCCTGTAACTGTTCATCTTTTAAAAGATAAGATATCAGCTCCTTAATTTGTTCTCTGACTAACATATTCGAGTGCCCATGTACCGTGTTCCTTACCGTGATTAATTAACTGATGACTACATTCTGTGAAAAAAAAAACTGATGGCTGACCTGCGGGCTATCGATCTCAGCCGTTGAGCCTGTACAGAATGTAGATATGTGGGGTCCACTGGGAGCTCGATTGACACATGTGCCATGACGACCCGCTGACGGCAGGTCAAAGTCACAACCGTCGTCTAAACCGACACTGGGAAAAGTCCAACCCAACTCGAGTTAGCTTAGTTAATCAGCTAAAATAAATTAACCATGCTTAATGTTTTGCCTCCTTGCACACGCAAGTCTTTCAGTGGGGTCAAGCTTTCACGCGTAGAGGGGTGGATCGGTAAATGCATGTGTGATATCGTTATCTACTTATTAAATTTTTTGGAGCAGATAATGAACGTCGTCGTATCCAGCCGCCCGGGCTTTGCTTGTGGAGTACTGGAACGTGAGGTGTTGCGGAAGCCACAAAACATGTATTTAACTTTAGTTCTGATGGACCGAAGATATCACTATCCTTCTAGTCGTTTAACCATAAGTTGATCTGCAACTCCTTTTAGTTGTGTATACCTGTTTTTGGTTTTTGATTAAGCAGCTATATGTGCGGTGACTTGCGTCATGCCCAAATGTTTGTGTCTCAGCCAGCGCTTGCTGGCGACCTGGCATGGTGTGGCCTGCCCGTTTTACATTGACCGCGAGATACATATGTATGTGCCCTGCCATCTGTATAGCGGTGCGTACAAAATACTGTTTGATTTTTCCTTCAAAATAATACCCCTCTATCTGAAAATACTTATCAGAGAAATATATAAAAACTGATGTATCTAGAATTCAAATACATTTAGATACATTTATTTGGCCGACAAGTATTTTTGAACGGAGGGCGTAAGTAATAATTACAGCTTGAGTGATGAACTGCCGATGAAGCCGGGGAAGCATGGCAATTCAAGTGTTTGTATCGTAGCAACCTACGCACATGTTGGCGCGTTTCGGTGTATACCGATATCTGATGGTCATAAATTTACTAGCTCGGATCGATATATGTTGGCACGTTTCGGCCTTTGCTCTTACGGGACTAATTCAAGAGGACGTTAGGTGCTTCAGGGAAGCCTGGAGGGAGAGAGTGTGAGAGTTTTGTTTTAATTTGTCTGAGTGATTATCAGTTCACTGATGTAGGAGTGTTTGAACTCGGATCTTCCCCGAAGGGGAATCCATTCTATACCCTTTTTCTTCCCCTACTATAAAGCAAAGCACACGACTTCGATGGCTTCAGGAAGGAGATGCTAGTACCAAGCTGTTTCACCTCATGGCAAATGGCAGGAAGACAAAAAAATTTATACCGGCGATCATGCATGATGGTAACCTTATCACGGATCAGCACGGCAAGGAGGAAATCTTTTTTCCAAACTTACAAACACTTGCTTGGCTCGGCAAGAGGGCGCGAGAACACCATTGATCTAGAGTTTCTAGGGATCCAGCCGGTGGATTTACTGGATCAGGACGTGTACTTTACGGAGGAGGAGGTTTGGGCCACGATCAAGGACATGCCAGCGGATCGCGCGCCGGGCCCGGACGGGTTTATTGGCCTCTTTTTTCAGAAGGCTTGGAGCACTATCAAAGGAGACTTGCTTGCCGCCATCCACCATCTCTTTCTTGGTAACGGCCGCGGCTTTGGAAGACTAAACCAAGCCCTGATCACTCTTATCCCTAAGAAGGCCGGCGCATGTCGTGTGGGAGATTTTCCGTCCCATCAGTTTGGTTCATAGCTTGCCCAAGATCGGCTCCAAGTTACTCGCAAATCGATTGCGGCCGCGCATGAATGAGCTCGTCCACGCCAACCAATCGGCATTCATCAAGGGGAGGAATCTACACGACAATTTCTTGCTAGTGAGACAGGTGGCTAGATCCCTACATCGTCGGAGAGCAAAAGGTGTCTTACTCAAGTTGGATATCTCGCGAGCGTTCGACACCTTATCTTGGCCATTCTTATTTGAGGTTCTTCGTGCCAAGGGGTTTTCAGACACTTGGATGTCCTGGATTGCGATCTTGCTTTCTACGGCCAGCTCACGCGTGGTGGTTAACGGACATGCGGGGCAAAAATTCTCTCATGCTCAAGGGCTTCGGCAAGGAGATCCGGTCTCGCCGTTGCTTTTTGTTATTGCCATGGATGTCCTCACATCCCTAATCACGAGAGCACAGGAGAGTGGAGTCTTGAGCAAGATGCCGGGTTGCACCCCCATGCAAAGACTCTCCATCTATGCGGATGATGTCGTATTATTTGTTAGACCAACCATTCCGGATCTTAGATTTGTCAAGGAGGCTTTGCACATATTCGGGATCGCTTCGGGCATGAACATAAATTACTCTAAGTCCACGGCCATCATGATTAGAGATGAGGATGGTGACAAGGAGCTGGTCGAGGGTGCCATGCCCTGGAGCATGGAGTCTTTCCCCTGCAAGTACTTGGGGCTGCAGCTATCCATATGGCAATTGACGTGCTCGGAGTGCAGCCGATTGTGGACAATGTGCTTAATTTCATGCCAGGCTAGCAAAAAGGGCTGATCACTAGGGCAGGGAGGTTAGTGCTGGTGCATGACGTAGTTATGGCGCGCCCCACTCACCATCTTATCATAGCAGATGCTCCTAAATGGGCAATTGAGCAAGTCAATAAACGGTGCAGAGCATTTTTTTGGGAAGGGTCGGAAGTGATTCATGGAGGAAAATACCTTGTGGCTTGGCAAAGAGTTTGCAGGCCTAAAGACCTAGGTGGCCTTGGGCTGCTTGATTTATACCGTCAAGGCCTGGCATTAAGATTGCGTTGGGAGTGGCTCAGGCGTACTGACTCGAACCGACCCTGGCATGGGCTACCGATGGCGAGCGATCCTCAGGTTCAGAGGGCTTTTGACAGCCTAGTGCATTGGAAACTTGGTGATGGCAACAAGGTGTTGTTTTGGAAGGATAGATGGATGGATGGTGGAACTGCTAAGGAGATTGCTCCGGGCATATGGAGCAAGGTTCGCACTCAGACGGTGAACAAGCGGACAGTGTATGATGGACTGTTGAACCACCGCTGGACCGCGGACATCTCAGGAGAGCTTACCACCGACGATTTAGTTCAGTTAATCAAGCTCTGGGAGATTGCCATTACAACACATCTTGATCCTACTCAAAGGTACGAGGCGATATGGCCCTGGAACTCCAAGCAAGTTTACACCTCGGCCTCAGCTTATCAAATGCTATTCAAAGGTGCAATCAGGGTGGCCTACGCGCGATGGATTTGGAAATGCTGGGCACCCCTCACTTGCAAAATCTTCTTGTGGCTCGCGATACAACATAGAATCTGGACATCTGACCGGAGGCTACGACATGGGTTACAGGATGACCCCTCCCCTTGCTATCTGTGTGACCAGGAGGAACACAACATGGAACATCTACTCATCCAGTGCGTCTATTCACGACAGGTATGGCACATGATCTTGACCAGCGTTAGGGCTGCGCCAACCTTAGCGCCAGTGGCGAACGATAACTTGGAATCTTGGTGGGGTAGCACCCGAAAGCTGATTCGCAAGGAGACCCGTAAAGCTTTTGATAGCCTGGTGATTCTGGTGTGTTGGCAATTATGGAAGCAACGAAATGCTCGAGTCTTCCACCCGGCGACTCCATCTATTTCCGCCTCTGAGTTAGTATCTAGGATTCTTGATGAGCTGCGCATGTGGGCGACAACGGGTGGGTGGGGAGTTGACAACATTGTGTGAGGAGTTATCATAGTGTGTGGAGTTGGAGTTTGCCATGGCCTCTGTCGGCTTGTGACTGGTGGCTAGGATTGTAACACTCTTGTACATTATTTTCTCTCTTCTATAAAGCTAAGGTACGCAATTTGCGTACTCTTGAAAAAAAAACTATAAAGCAAAGACAGAGCTCCTGCCATTCACGTCAATTTTTTTTACTAGCTTGCGATTTCAAACACACGCTGAAAGGAATCTATTGTGGACATATGTTTGTGTATGCACGTATGTGTACAGTGATGCGCACATCATGGTTGTCAGCTTGTGTGTCTTCTTTTGGTTCTTTGCAACTGATAAAGGAACGGAAATGTTATTTAATGACAATTCACTAGAGGGAGACTCCAACGAACGTCATGTTCACGCGGCATAGATTTTTCCCATATTTATTAGCAGCTGTATTAATTGGAGCCCCCGAGCGTATGCATCGAAGCCGTCTGATGCATGCATGTGCTAACGCATGTGATTATTTAAGACAGCGAACGGTGACAGAGTGTGGGGACCGCGCCCACATGCATGTGAATAACCAGCGCCAGTGTGCATGTATGTGTTGCAATCACCTATTTATTCCGTTTCATTTTTTTCAAAAAGCTACAACTTTTGAACCGAGTGTCAGACTGAAGAACCGTTTTCACTGTTGGGTGTGTCATGACGAGCTCATCAAAACTAGATCTCATATGGATATGTTTTGATGTGTTTTTCTCAAAAGCAACTTTGATGCTGGATGAGGCAACTTTAGTGCTAAACATGAGCAACTTTGATGCTATATGAATTGAATTGTGTGTATAAGTGAATTCGCCTAGTACCCTCCTAATTAGCTGTGTGCAGTAGTGTAATAGGTGGTTACCATGGTGGCTAAGTTGCATACATCACATAGTGCAAATGTTGCTTACCATAGAGTGCAAATGTTTCTAACATGGCTTCTAAGTTGCCTACCTCAAAAACCAAGTTGTCAAGTTTTCTGCGAGTGATCCTCGATTGCCTACAATACTATAAAGGTTGTCCATCAAGGGATCTAAGTTGGCTACAATGTTGAAAAGTTTTTGTGGGATTTAAGTTGTCTATCATGATTCGAAAGTTTAAAACTATGTTGAGATGGATGTTATGAGAACCTTGTGCCTTCCTTTTTCGGGGGAGTTTGCGCCCCCCAACTGTACTGAGCGCTAGTGTTGGCTAGCCAGGTCGCGACGAGCTCTTTAAAACTAAATCCCGCATGGATATGTTTTGATGATTTTTTTTCCAAAAACAACTTTAATGCGAGATGAGGCGAGTTTAACAGAAGCAACCTCGATCCGTTAAAAGTAACTAATTAACAACAATAAGCAACTAACTAGTAATAGAGAACAAGTTCAAAAGGAGGTAGATAAAATCACATTGCCTTTGTAAGCAACTTTTCTTATAATAGAGGCAACTTTACTGCAAAAAATAGGCAACTTCACTGCATTTTGGGTCCTAATTAAATTTATCTAACATTCTTCTAACTTCCTCACCAGTACTGAAGTTGCATATTATTCATGCTCATATGTCATTGTTTCTAAATTGCGTATACTACTATGAAGTCGTCTAGCTGATACTCTTGTGTCTGCTATTGCTAGTTATGGTAGGCAACTTGGTGGTCAATCTAGGCAACTTCAGACTGTTTGTAGGCAACTTAAAAAACAACGGTAAACAACTTCACACTATTGCAGGCAACTATGTTCATAAAGTTAGGCAATTGAGCAGCAATAGTAGGCAACTAATTACCAACAGCTGGCAACTGGGCATCAATGGTAGGCAATTTAGTATTTATAGATAACTGGGCATCAACAATCGGCAACTGATCATCAACAATAGGCAACTGAGCAGTCATGATAGGCAAGTTGGGATAATGTAGCAAAATTTACAGGTACACATAATGCAGTGAAGTTGCTTTGTATGTAGCACTAAAGGTGCCTTATGTTTTGTGTGATTTTCTTATTTTTTTACGCAAACCAACCTAATAGGCAGTCCTACTAGGCCAAAAATATGAAGCTGCTTCCCTATAGCACTATAGTTGCCTCCATCGCACCCAAAGTTTGACGAAATCTATCCATATCACTACAATATCTAAGGTCCCTCGATTGTATGCGCTATGAGTGCTCCGGGGCTGGGAAGGGTCAAGTGACCACGTTTCTTATTTTTATGGAACAATCACTTAGTTTTTCTTTGGAAAACCACAGTCTCTTACTATGTGAGTAGATATTTTTTTAACACGGTACAATCGAAGTCACTCACATATACGAGCATAGACTCATACATATGAATACATGCACGCACACCCTATCCCTATGAGCATCTCTTAAAGACTGAGTCGGCACATTATCTTGAGATTGATGAAGTCGCCACAGACGCCTTCATAGTCGACGAGAACGTCTCCTCCCGCCAAACGCAAATCATCAAAAGGCCTGGAATAAATCCAGAAAAATGCGAGCACCAATGTCAAGTCTGGGACTTGAACTCTGATGGGCAGGGGATACCAATGTCGTCCTAACCATCCAATAGTAGGTATTCTTTACTGTTTGGGTCAACCATCCAACTATGTTTGTCCAACACTTGATGAGTTACGTGTCACTTACTCTCTGAACTAAAACCACGACAATTATTTTAGATCAGAGGGACTACTTTTTCGCAAGAAATAAAGGGTTGCATGCCGCTCATGTACAACTGGTACGAGGGAAATTAATGATGCGGCCAACTATATTCACGCGTATCAAAGTGATGTACCATCGCACACCTACACATTTAGCGTCAGCTTGGCCCATCACCGCCTCCTTGCGTCACATGGCTGCATGGGCGCCGTCAGTCCACCACCACGCCACATGCCCCGCCCATCTCTCCATCTTTCTCCCATTCTCGCATGATGATACACGCAAGCCATCACCTCCTCCTCCGCACCACATAGTTGCACAGGCACCCAGACCACCACCTGCTCCTCCGCATCATATTGTTACACGGGCACCAGTCCATCAACGCCTTCTCCACACCACACGGTTGCACAGGCGGCCAATGCCGGTGTCAAAACCGGCGGATCTCGGGTAGGGGGTCCCGAATTGTGCGTCTAGGATCGATGGTAACATGAGACGAGGGACACGATGTTTACCCAGGTTCAGGCCCTCTCTATGGAGATAATACCCTACTTCCTGCTTGATTGATCTTGATGAATATGAGTGTTACAAGAGTTGATCTACCACGAGATCGTAATGGCTAAACCCTAGAAGTCTAGCTATGAGTATATGGTAATGAATCTGTCCTATCCGGACTATCCTCTCCGGTTTATATAGACACCGGAGAGATCTAGGGTTACATGAGGTCGGTTACATAAGAGGGAATCTTCATAATCGGTCACCTAGCTTGCCTTCCACGCCAAGTAGAGTCCAATCCGGACACGGGTATAGTCTTTGGTCTTCGTGTCTTCACAGCCCATCAGTCCGGCCCATGGATAACAGGCCGGACGCCCGAGGACCCCTTAGTCTAGGACTCCCTCAGTAGCCCCTGAACCTGGCTTCAATGACGAGGAGTCCGGCACGCAGATTGTCTTCGGCATTGCAAGGCGGGTTCCCCTTCTTCCGAACTTCCAAGATAGTCTTCGGACGCGATGATTGTATCCGGACCTGTTACACACCATGCACAACCGCAGAGAGAATATATATATTCCACATGAGTTCCATCCGCTAACAACTTTCTGCATTACGTCCGTTCGGTCATAATTTCGAACCGTTTGTCCCATGTTTCAAGACGCGGTCGCTAGCACGTCTTGTCAAAGCACAGATCGTGTCCCCTTATTGCGGGATTCTCATCAATGCGGGCATGGGTAACCCAACCGTGCAGTTTGCACAACCTTTGGGAATAGGCGAATCTTAAGGCGAGCGAGGAGGCGTTTAATGTTTGCTGCCTTTATAAGAGGATAAGGATCCCCTCTTCCTCTTCTCACGCTTTCTCTCCGTCTCCGCCTTCCCGATCTCGAGCTCCAGCACCCAAGTTTTCACCTCCTTTCCACTCAAGCAACCATGTCCGGATCCGGTGGTCAGGGCAAGTGGATGGTCTCCTCCGTCAAGGAGGAGGACATTACTGAGCTCCGGGCGGCCGGATATTTGGCAAAGTGAATGGCCCATCGCTTGCCGGCCGAGGGACAAATTGTCCCCACGCCGGAGCCCTAGAGGCAATAATAAATGGTTATTATTATATTTCTGCTACGTTCTATGGAGTAATCTAGCAACGAGGGGAAGGGGAGTGCATCTACATACCATTGTAGATCGCGATGCGGAAGCGTTGCAAGAACGCGGATGAGGGAGTCGTACTCGTAGCGATTCAGATCGCGGTTGATTCTGATCTAAGCGCCGAACCACGGCGCCTCCGCGTTCAACACACGTGCAGCCCGGTGACGTCTCCCACGCCTTGATCCAGCAAGGAGAGAGGGAGAGGTAGAGGAAGACTCCATCCAGCAGCAGCACGACGGCGTGGTGGTGATGGAGGAGCGTGGCAATCCCGCAGGGCCTCGCCAAGCACCGCAGGAGAGGAGGAGGAGGAGAGATAGGGCTGTGCCAAGAGAGAGAGGTTCTCGTGTGTATGGCAGCCCCAAATACCTCAAGTATATATAGGGGAAGGGGAGGGGCTGCGCCTGAAGGAAATATGCCCTAGAGGCAATAATAAAGTATTATTTATTTCCTTGTATCATGATAAATGTTTATTATTCATGCTAGAATTGTATTAACCGGAAACATAATACATGTGTGAATATATAGACAAACAGAGTGTCACTAGTATGCCTCTACTTGACTAGCTTGTTAATCAAAGATGGTTATGTTTCCTAGCCATAGACATAAGTTGTCATTTGATTAACGAGATCACCTCATTAGGAGAATGACGTGATTGACTTGACCCATTCCGTTAGCTTAGCACTCGATCGTTTAGTATGTTGCTATTGCTTTCTTCATGACTTATACATGTTCCTATGACTATGAGATTATGCAACTCCCGTTTACCGGAGGAACACTTTGTGTGCTACCAAACGTCACAACGTAAATGGGTGATTATAAAGGTGCTCTACAGGTGTCTCCAAAGGTACTTGTTGGGTTGGCGTATTTCGAGATTAGGATTTGTCACTCCAATTGTCGGAGAGGTATCTCTGGGCCCACTCGATAATGCACATCACTATAAGCCTTGCAAGCATTGTGACTAATGAGTTAGTTGCGGGATGATGTGTTATGGAACGAGTAAAGAGACTTGCCGGTAACGAGATTGAACTAGGTATCGAGATACCGACGATCAAATCTCGGGCAAGTAACATACCGGTGACAAAGGGAACAACGTATGTTGTTATGCGGTCTGACCGATAAAGATCTTCGTAGAATATGTGGGAGACAATATGGGCATCCAGGTCCCGCTATTGGTTATTGACCGGAGACGTGTCTCGGTCATGTCTACATAGTTCTCGAACCCGTAGGGTCCACACGCTTAACGTTACGATGACAGTTTTATTGAGTTTTGATGTACCGAAGGAGTTCGGAGTCCCGGATGAGATCGGGGATATGATGAGGAGTCTCGAAATGGTCGAGACGTAAAAATCGATATATTGGACGACTATATTCGGACTTCGGAAAGGTTCCGAGTGATTCGGGTATTTTTCGGAGTACCGGAGAGTTACGGGAATACGTATTGGGCCTTATTGGGCCATACGAGAAAGAAGAAAAAGGGCCTCAAGGGTGGCCGCACCCCTCCCCTTGGTCTAGTCCGAATTGGACTAGGGAAGGGGGGCGCCCCCTTCCTTCCTTCTCTTTTTCCCTTCCTCTTTTCCTATTCCATATGGGAGGTGGAATCCTACTAGGACTAGGGAGTCCTAGTAGGACTCCACACTTGGTGCGCCCCCTCCTAGGGCCGGCCTCCTCCTCCCTTGCTCCTTTATATATGGGGGCAGGGGGCACCCCAGAGACAACAATTGATCCTTGAGACTCTTAGCCGTGTGCGGTGCCCCCCTCCACCATATTACACCTCGATAATACCGTTGCGGAGCTTAGGCGAAGCCCTGTGTCGGTGGAACATCATCATCGTCACCACGCCGTCGTGCTGACGAAACTCTCCCTCAACACTCGGCTGGATCGAAGTTCGAGGGACGTCATCGAGCTGAACGTGTGTAGAACTCGGAGGTGCCGTACGTTCGGTACTTGATCGGTCGGATCGTGAAGACGTACGACTACATCAACCGCGTTGTGATAACGCTTCCGCTGTCGGTCTACGAGGGTACGTGGACAACACTCTCCCCTCTCGTTGCTATGCATCACCATGATCTTGCGTGTGCGTAGGATTTTTTTTGAAATTACTACGTTCCCCAACAGTGGCATCCGAGCCTGGTTTTATGCGTTGATGCTATGAACGAGTAGAACACAAGTGAGTTGTGGGCGATATAAGTCATACTGCTTACCAGCATGTCATACTTTGGTTCAGCGGTATTGTGAGATGAAGCGGCCCGGACCGACATTACGCGTACGCTTACGCGAGACTGGTTTCACCGTTCGGAGCACTCGTTGCTTAAAGGTGACTGGCGGGTGTCTGTCTCTCTCACTTTAGTTGAACCAAGTGTGGCTACGCCCGGTCCTTGCGAAGGTTAAAATAGCACCAACTTGACAAACTATCGTTGTGGTTTTGATGCGTAGGTAAGAACGGTTCTTGCTAAGCCCGTAGCAGCCACGTAAAACTTGCAACAACAAAGTAGAAGACGTCTAACTTGTTTTTGCAGGGCATGTTGTGATGTGATATGGTCAAGACATGATGTGATTTGTTTTGTAACCGAGTTATCGGCAACTGGCAGGAGTCATATGGTTGTCGCTTTATTGTATGAAATGCAATCGCCATGTAATGCTTTACTTTATCACTAAGCGGTAGCGATAGTCGTAGAAGCATAAGATTGACGAGACGACAACGATGCTACGATGGAGATCAAGGTGTCGCGCCGGTGACGATGGTGATCATGACGGTGCTTCGGAGATGGAGATCAAAAGCACAAGATAATGATGGCCATATCATATCACTTATATTGATTGCATGTGATGTTAATCCTTTATGCATCTTATCTTGCTTTGTTTGACGGTAGCATTATAAGATGATCCTTCACTAAATTATCAAAGTATAAGTGTTCTCCCTGAGTATGCACCATTGCGAAAGTTCTTCGTGCTGAGACACCACGTGATGATCGGGTGTGATAGGCTCTACGTTCAAATACAACGGGTGCAAAACAGTTGCACACGCGGAATACTCAGGTTAAACTTGACGAGCCTAGCATATAACAGATATGGCCTCGGAACACGGAGACCGAAAGGTCGAGCGTGAATCATATAGTAGATATGATCAACATAGTGATGTTCACCGTTGAAACTACTCCATCTCACGTGATGATCGGACATGGTTTAGTTGATATGGATCACGTGATCACTTAGAGGATTAGAGGGATGTCTATCTAAGTGGGAGTTCTTAAGTAATATGATTAATTGAACTTAAATTTATCATGAACTTAGTCCTGATAGTATTTTGCAAATTATGTTGTAGATCAATAGCTCGTGTTGTTGCTTCCCTGTTTTATTTTTGATATGTTCCTAGAGAAAATTATGTTGAAATATGTTAGTAGCAAAGATGCGGATTGGATCCGTGATCTGAGGATTATCCTCATTGCTGCACAGAAAAATTATGTCCTTGATGCACCGCTAGGTGACAGACCTATTGCAGGAGCAGATGCAGACGTTATGAACGTTTGGCTAGCTCAATATGATGACTACTTGATAGTTTAGTGCACCATGCTTAACGGCTTAGAATCGGGACTTCAAAGAGGTTTTGAACGTCATGGACCATATAAGATGTTCCAGGAGTTGAAGTTAATATTTCAAGAAAATACACGAGTTGAGAGATATGAAGTCTCCAACAAGTTCTATAGCTAAAAGATGGAGGATAATCGCTCAACTAGTGAGCATGTGCTCAGATTGTCTGGGTACTACAATCGCTTTAATCAAGTGGGAGTTAATCTTCCAGATAAAATAGTGATTGACAGAATTCTCTAGTCACCATCACCAAGTTAGTAGAACTTCGTGATGAACTATAGTATGCAAGGGATGACGAAAGTAATTCCCGAGCTCTTGCTTTGTGACTACCACTGATTGGAGGATCAAGAAGCCTACTAGTTCACTCTTCCTGCAGTCACCCTTACTGTCCCTTTACAGAACCGTACATGAGATTTTCACCTCATACGGCTCCTCGGTCAATTCTTTCGAAGGTATGCTGAAATCGACGAAGGTAGAAATCAAGAAAAACATCAAGTGTTGATGGTTGACGAGACCACTAGTTTCAAGAAAAGGGCAAAGGGAAGAAGGGGAACTTCAAAAAGAACGGCAAGCAAGTTGCTACTCAAGTGAAGAAGCCCAAGTCTGTACCTAAGCCTGAGACTAAGTGCTTCTACTGCAAAGGGACTGGTCACTGGAGGCGAAACTGCCCCAAGTATTTGGTGGATAAGAAGGATGGCAAAGTGAACAAAGGTATATTGGATATACATGTTATTGATGTGTACTTACTAGTGTTTATAGCAACCCCTCAGTATTTGATACTGGTTCAGTTGCTAAAGAGTAGTAACTCGAAAACAGGAGTTGCAGAATAAACAGAGACTAGTAAAAGGCGAGGTGACGATGTGTGTTGGAAGTAGTTCCAAAATTGATATGATCATCATCGCACACTCCCTATACTTTCGGGATTAGTGTTGAAACTAAATAAGTGTTATTTGGTGTTTGCGTTGAGCAGGAATATGATTTGATCATGTTTATTGCAATACGGTTATTCATTTAAGTTAGAGAACAATTGTTGTTCTGTTTACATGAATAAAAACCTTCTATGGTCATACACACCAACGAAAATGGTTTGTTGGATATCGATCGTAGTGATACACATATTCATAATATTGAAGCCAAAAGATGCAAAGTTAATAATGATAGTGCAACTTATTTGTGGCACTGCCGTTTAGGTCATATTGGTGTAAAGCACATGAAGAAACTCCATACTGATGGGATTTTGGAATCAATTGATTATGAATCACTTGATGCTTGCGAACCATGCCTCATGGGCAAGATGACTAAAACGCCGTTCTCCGGAACTATGGAGAGAGCAACAGATTTGTTGGAAATCATACATACAGATGTATGTGGTCCGATGAATATTGAGGCTCGTAGCAGGTATCATTATTTTCTGACCTTCACAGATGATTTGAGCAGATATGGGTATATCTACTTAATGAAACAGAAGTCTGAAACATTTGAAAAGTTCATATAATTTCAGAATGAAGCGGAAAATCATCGTAACAAGAAAATAAAGTTTCTATGATCTGATCGTAGAGAAGAGTATTTGAGTTACGAGTTTGGCCTTTAGTCAAAACAATGTGAAATAGTTTCACTACTCACGCCACCTGGAACACCACAGTGTAATGGTGTGTCCGAACATCGTAACCGTACTTTATTAGATATGGTGCAATATATGATGTCTCTTACCAATCTACCACTATCGTTTTGGGGTTATGCATTAGAGACAGCTGCATTCACGTAAAAAAAGGGCACCATCTAAATCCGTTTGAGACGACACCGTATGAACTATGGTTTGGCAAGAAACCAAAGTTGTCGTTTCTTAAAATTTTGGGGTTGCGATGCTTATGTGAAAAAGTTTCATCCTGATAAGCTCAAACCCAAATCGGAGAAATGTGTCTTCATAGGATACCCAAAGGAGACAGTTGGGTACACCTTCTATCACAGATCCGAAGGCAAGACATTTGTTGCTTAGTATGGATCCTTTCTAGAGAAGGAGTTTCTCTCGAAAGAAGTGAGTGGGAGGAAAGTAGAACTTGATGAGTTAACTGTACCTACTCCCTTATTGGAAAGTAGTTCATCACAGAAATCTGTTCCTGTGACTCCTGCACCAATTAGTGAGGAAGTTAATGATGATGATCATGGAACTTCAGATCAAGTTATTACTAAATCTCGTAGGTCAACCAGAGTAAGATCCGCACCAAAGTGGTACGGTAATCCTGTTCTGAAGGTTATGTTACTAGACCATGACAAACCTACGAACTATGAAGAAGCGATGGTGAGCCCAGATTCCGCAAAATGGCTTGAGGCCATGAAATCTGAGATGAGATCCATGTATGAGAACAAAGTATGGACTTTGATTGACTTGCCCAATGATCGGCGAGCCATTGAGATTAAATGGATCTTCAAGAGGAAGACAAACAGTGATAGTAGTGTTACTATCTACAAAGCTAGAATTGTCGCAAAAAGGTTTTCGACAAGTTCAAGGTGTTGACTACGATGAGAGTTTCTCACTCGTATCTATGCTTAAATCTGTCTGAATCATGTTAGCAATTGCCGCATTTTATGAAATATGGCAAAGGGATAAACAAAACTGCATTCCTTAATGGATTTATTAAAGAAGAGTTGTATATGATGCAACCAGAAGGTTTTGTCAACCCTAAAGGTGCTAACAAATATGCAAGCTCCAGCGATCCATCAATGGACTGGTGCAAGCATCTCGGAGTTGGAATATACGCTTTGATAAGTTGATCAAAGCATATAGTTGTATACAGACTTGCGGTGAAGCCTGTATTTACAAGAAAGTGAGTGGGAGCACTACAACATTTCTGATAAGTATACGTGAATGACATATTGTTAATCAGAAATAATGTAGAATTATTCTGCAAAGCATAAAGGAGTGTTTGAAAGGAGTTTTTCAAAGATAGACCTCAGTGAAGCTGCTTACATATTGAGCATCAAGATCTATAGAGATAGATGAAGACGCTTGATAAGTTTTTCAATGAGTACATACCTTAACAAGATTTTGAAGTAGTTCAAAATAGAACAGTCAAAGAAAGAGTTCTTGCCTGTGTTACAAGGTATGAAATTGAGTAAGACTCAAAGCCCGACCACGACAGAAGATAGAAAGAGAATGAAAGTCATTCCCTATGCCTTGGCCATAGGTTCTGTAAAGTATGCCATGCTGTGTACCAGATCTATTGTATACCCTACACTGATTTTTGCAAGGGAGTACAATAGTGATCTAGGAGTAGATCACTGGACAGCGGTCAAAATTATCCTTAGTGGAATAAGGATATGTTTCTCGATTATGGAAGTGACAAAAGGTTCGTCGTAAAGGGTTACGTCGATGCAAGTTTTGACACTAATCTAGATGACTCTAAGTCTCGGTCTAGATACATATTGAAAGTGGGAGCAATTAGCTAGAGTAGCTCCGTGCAGAGCATTGTAGACATTGAAATTTACAAAATACTTACGGATCTGAATGTGACAAACCCGTTGACTAAAATTATCTCACAAGCAAAACATGATCACACCTTAGTACTCTTTGGGTGTTAATCACATAGCGATGTGAACTAGATTACTGACTCTAGTAAACCCTTTGGGTGTTGGTCACATGACGATGTGAACTATGGGTGTTAATCACATGGTGATGTGAATTATTGATGTTAAATCACATGGCGATGTGAACTAGATTATTGACTCTAGTGCAAGTGGGAGACTGAAGGAAATATGCCCTAGAGGCAATAATAAAGTATTATTTATTTCCTTGTATCATGATAAATGTTTATTATTCATGCTAGAATTGTATTAACTGGAAACATAATACATGTGTGAATATATAGACAAACAGAGTGTCACTAGTATGCCTCTACTTGACTAGCTCGTTAATCAAAGATGGTTATGTTTCCTAGCCATAGACATAAGTTGTCATTTGATTAACGAGATCACCTCATTAGGAGAATGACGTGATTGACTTGACCCATTCCGTTAGCTTAGCACTCGATCGTTTAGTATGTTGCTATTGCTTTCTTCATGACTTATACATGTTCCTATGACTATGAGATTATGCAACTCCCGTTTACCGGAGGAACACTTTGTGTGCTACCAAACGTCACAACGTAAATGGGTGATTATAAAGGTGCTCTACAGGTGTCTCCAAAGGTACTTGTTGGGTTGGCGTATTTCGAGATTAGGATTTGTCACTCCAATTGTCGGAGAGGTATCTCTGGGCCCACTCGATAATGCACATCACTATAAGCCTTGCAAGCATTGTGACTAATGAGTTAGTTGCGGGATGATGTGTTACGGAACGAGTAAAGAGACTTGCCGGTAACGAGATTGAACTAGGTATCGAGATACCGACGATCGAATCTCGGGCAAGTAACATACCGGTGACAAAGGGAACAACGTATGTTGTTATGCGGTCTGACCGATAAAGATCTTCGTAGAATATGTGGGAGACAATATGGGCATCCAGGTCCCGCTATTGGTTATTGACCGGAGACGTGTCTCGGTCATGTCTACATAGTTCTCGAACCCGTAGGGTCCGCACGCTTAACGTTACGATGACAGTTTTATTGAGTTTTGATGTACCGAAGGAGTTCGGAGTCCCGGATGAGACCGTTGTCATGTGATCCATCACCGTTGTCAAGGATAAGTTCATGTGATGACAACGGTCGAACTTATCCTTAGTATCCAGTGGACTAAGGATTTTCTCGATTATGGAGGTGAAAAGGAGTTCGTCGTAAAGGGTTACGTCGATGTGAACTTTGACACTAATCCGGATGACTATGAGTAGTAAACCGGATTCGTATAGTAGAGCAATTACTTGAAATGGCTCCAAGTAGCGCGTGGTAGCATCCACAAGATGACATAGATATTCGTAAAGCACACACGGATCTGAAAGGTTCAGACCCGTTGACTAATAACCTCTCTCACAAGCATAACATGATCAAACCAGAACTCATTGAGTGTTAATCACATAGTGATGTGAACTAGATTGTTGACTCTAGTAAACTCTTTGGATGTTGGTCACATGGTGATGTGACCTATGAGTGTTAATCACATGGTGATGTGGACTAGATTATTGACTCTAGTGCAAGTGGGAGACTGTTGGAAATATGCCCTAGAGGCAATAATAAATAGGTTATTATTATATTTCCTTGTTCATGATAATCGATTATTATCCATGCTAGAATTGTATTGATAGGAAACTCAGATACATGTGTGGATACATAGACAACACCATGTCCCTAGTAAGCCTCTAGTTGACTAGCTCGTTGATCAATAGATGGTTATGGTTTCCTGGCCATGGACATTGGATGTCGTTGATAACGGGATCACATCATTAGGAGAATGATGTGATGGACCAGACCCAATCCTAAGCCTAGCACAAGATCGTGTAGTTCGTTTGCTCAGAGCTTTTCTAATGTCAAGTATCATTTCCTTAGACCATGAGATTGTGCAACTCCCGGATACCGTAGGAATGCTTTGGGTGCACCAAACGTCACAACGTAACTGGGTGGCTATAAAGGTGCACTACAGGTATCTCCGAAAGTGTCTGTTGGGTTGGCACGAATCGAGACTGGGATTTGTCACTCCGTGTAAACGGAGAGGTATCTCTGGGCCCACTCGGTAGGACATCATCATAATGTGCACAATGTGACCAAGGAGTTGATCACGGGATGATGTGAGTCACAGAACGAGTAAAGAGACTTGCCGGTAACGAGATTGAACAAGGTATCGGGATACCGACGATCGAATCTCGGGCAAGTAGCATACCGATAGACAAAGGGAATTGTATACGGGATTGATTGAATCCCCGACATCGTGGTTCATCCGATGAGATCATCGTGGAACATGTGGGAGCCAACATGGGTATCCAGATCCCGCTGTTGGTTATTGACCGGAGAACGTCTCGGTCATGTCTGCATGGTTCCCGAACCCGTAGGGTCTACACACTTAAGGTTCGATGACACTAGGGTTATAGGGAAAGTATGTACGTGGTTACCGAATGTTGTTCAGAGTCCCGGATGAGATCCCGGACGTCACGAGGAGTTCCGGAATGGTCCGGAGGTAAAGATTTATATATGGGAAGTCCTGTTTTGGTCACCGGAAAAGTTTCGGGTGCTATCGGTAATGTACCGGGACCACCGGGAGGGTCCTGGGGGTCCACCAAGTGGGGCCACCAGCCCCAGAAGGCTGCGTGGGCCAAGTGTGGGAGGGGACCAGCCCCAGGTGGGCTGGTGCGCCCCCCACCAAGGCCCAAGGCGCATGGGAGAGTGGGAGGGGGCAAACCCTAGGTCCAGATGGGCCTTAAGGCCCACCCTAGTGGCGCCCCCCCCTCTCCTCCCCTTGGCCGCACCCTAGATGGGTTTGGGGGCTGCCGCCACCCCTGGGGAGGGAACCCTAGATGGGGGCGCAGCCCCTCCCCTTCCCCTATATATACTTGAGGTATTTGGGGCTGCCATACACACGAGAACCTCTCTCTCTTGGCATAGCCCTATCTCTCCTCCTCCTCTCTCCCGCGGTGCTTGGCGAAGCCCTGCGGGATTGCCACGCTCCTCCATCACCACCACGCCGTCGTGCTGCTGCTGGATGGAGTCTTCCTCTACCTCTCCCTCTCTCCTTGCTGGATCAAGGCGTGGGAGACGTCACCGGGCTGCACGTGTGTTGAACGCGGAGGCGCCGTGGTTCGGCGCTTAGATCGGAATCAACCGCGATCTGAATCGCTACGAGTACGACTCCCTCATCCGCGTTCTTGCAACGCTTCCGCATCGCGATCTACAATGGTATGTAGATGCACTCCCCTTCCCCTCGTTGCTAGATTACTGTTGGAATATGCCCTAGAGGCAATAATAAATGGTTATTATTATATTTCTTTCTTCATGATAATTGTCTATTGTTCATGCTATAATTGTGTTATCCGGAAATCATAATACATGTGCGAATACATAGAACACAACGTGTCCCTAGTAAGCCTCTAGTTGACTAGCTCGTTGATCAACAGATAGTCATGGTTTCCTGACTATGGACATTGGATGTCATTGATAACGGGATCACATCATTAGAAGAATGACGTGATGGACAAGACCCAATCCTAAGCATAGCTCAAAGATCATGTAGTTCGTTTGCTAGAGCTTTTCCAATGTCAAGTATCTTTTCCTTAGACCATGAGATCGTGCAACTCTCGGATACCGTAGGAGTGCTTTGGGTGTGCCAAACGTCACAACGTAACTGGGTGACTATAAAGGTACACTACGGGTATCTCCGAAAGTGTCTGTTGAGTTGGCACGGATCGAGACTGGGATTTGTCACTCCGTATGACGGAGAGGTATCTCTGGGCCCACTCGGTAATGCATCATCATAATGAGCTCAATGTGACTAAGGCGTTAGTCACGGGATCATGCATTACAGCACGAGTAAAGAGACTTGCCGGTAACGAGATTGAACAAGGTATTGGGATACCGACGATCGAATCTCGGGCAAGTAACGTACCGATTGACAAAGGGAATTGTATACGGGATTGATTGAATCCTCGACATCGTGGTTCATCCGATGAGATCATCGTGGAACATGTGGGAGACAACATGGGTATCCAGATCCCGCTGTTGGTTATTGACCGGAGAGGCGTCTCGGTCATGTCTGCATGTCTCCCGAACCCGTAGGGTCTACACACTTAAGGTTCGGTGACGCTAGGGTTGTAGAGATATTAGTATGCGGAAACCCGAAAGTTGTTCGGAGTCCCGGATGAGATCCCGAATGTCACGAGGAGTTCCGGAATGGTTCGGAGGTGAAGAATTATATATAGGAAGTCCAGTTTTGGCCACCGGGAAAGTTTCGGGGGTTATCGGTATTGTACCGGGACTACCGGAAGGGTCCCGGGGGTCCACCGGGTGGGGCCACCTATCCCGTAGGGCCCCATGGGCTGAAGTGGGAAGGGAACCAGCCCTTAGTGGGCTGGGGCGCCCCCCTTGGGCCTCCCCCTGCGCCTAGGGTTGGAAACCCTAGGGGTGGGGGGCGCCCCACTTGGCTTGGGGGGGGGGGAGCCACCCCCCTTCCCCCTTGGCCGCCGCCCCCCTTGGAGATCTGATCTCCCAGGGCCGGCGCCCCCCCAGGGGTCCCTATATATAGTGGGGGGGAGGGAGGGCAGCAACACAACAGCCTTGGGCGCCTCCCTCCTCCCCTGCAACACCTGTCCCTCTCGCAGAAGCTCGGCGAAGCCCTGCCGAGATCCCGCTACATCCACCACCACGCCGTCGTGCTGCTGCATCTCCATCAACCTCTCCTTCCCCCTTGCTGTATCAAGAAGGAGGAGACGTCGCTGCACCGTACGTGTGTTGAACGCGGAGGTGCCGTCCGTTCGGCACTCGGTCATCGGTGATTTGAATCACGGCGAGTACGACTCCGTCAACCTCGTTCATTGGAACGCTTCCGCTCGCGATCTACAAGGGTATGTAGATGCACTCCTTTCCCCTCGTTGCTAGTATACTCCATAGATGGATCTTGGTGAGCATAGGAAAATTTTAAAATTCTGCTACGATCCCCAACAGTGGCATCATGAGCCAGGCCTATGCGTAGTTACTATGCACGAGTAGAACACAAAGCAGTTGTGGGCGTTGATGTTGCCAATTCTTCTTGCCGCTACTAGTCATATCTTGTTTCGGCGGCATTGTGTGATGAAGCGGCCCGGACCGACCTTACACGTACGCTTACGTGAGACAGGTTCCACCGACTGACATGCACTAGTTGCATAAGGTGGCTAGCGGGTGTCTGTCTCTCCTACTTTAGTCAGAACGGATTCGATGAAAAGGGTCCTTATGAAGGGTAAATAGAAATTGGCAAATCACGTTGTGGTTGTACGTAGGTAAGAAACGTTCTTGCTAGAAACCTATACAAGCCACGTAAAAACATGCAACAACAATTAGAGGACGTCTAACTTGTTTTTGCAGCATGTGCTATGTGATGTGATATGGCCAGAAGATGTGATGAATGATATATGTGATGTATGAGATTGATCATATTCTTGTAATAGGAATCACGACTTGAATGTCGATGAGCATGACAACCGGCAGGAGCCATAGGAGTTGTCTTTATTATTTTGTATGACCTGCGTGTCATTGAATAACGCCATGTAAATTACTTTACTTTGTTGCTAAACGCGTTAGCCATAGAAGTAGAAGTAATCGTTGGCGTGACAACTTCATGAAGACACAATGATGGAGATCATGATGATGGAGATCATGGTGTCATGCCGGTGACGAAGATGATCATGGTGCCCCGAAGATGGAGATCAAAGGAGCAAATGATATTGGCCATATCATGTCACTATTTGATTGCATGTGATGTTTATCATGTTTTGCATCTTATTTGCTTAGAACGACGGTAGTAAGTAAGATGATCCCTTATAATAATTTCAAGAAAGTGTTCACCCTAACTGTGCACCGTTGTGAAGGTTCGTTGTTTCGAAGCACCACGTGATGATCGGGTGTGATAGATTCTAACGTTCGCATACAACGGGTGTTGACGAGCCTAGCATGTACAGACATGGCCTCGGAACACACGCAATACACTTAGGTTGACTTGACGAGCCTAGCATGTACAGACATGGCCTCGGAACACGGAGGACCGAAAGGTCGAGCATGAGTCGTATAGAAGATACGATCAACATGGAGATGTTCACCGATCTTGACTAGTCCGTCTCACGTGATGATCGGACACGGCCTAGTTAACTCGGATCATGTTTCACTTAGATGACTAGAGGGATGTCTGTCTGAGTGGGAGTTCATTGAGTAATTTGATTAGATGAACTTAATTATCATGAACTTAGTCTAAAATCTTTACAATATGTCTTGTAGATCAAATGGCCCACGTTGTCCTCAACTTCAACGCGTTCCTAGAGAAAACCAAGCTGAAAGATGATGGCAGCAACTATACGGACTGGGTCCGGAACCTGAGGATCATCCTCATAGCTGGCAAGAAAGATTATGTCCTAGAAGCACCGCTAGGTGAAGCACCAATCCCAGAGAACCAAGACGTTATGAACGCTTGGCAATCACGTGCTGATGATTACTCCCTCGTTCAGTGCGGCATGCTTTACAGCTTAGAACCGGGTCTCCAAAAGCGTTTTGAGAAACATGGAGCATATGAGATGTTCAAAGAGCTGAAAATGGTTTTCCAAGCTCATGCCCGGGTCGAGAGATATGAAGTCTCTGACAAGTTCTTCAGCTATAAAATGGAGGAAAATAGTTCTGTTAGTGAGCACATACTCAGAATGTCTGGGTTACACAACCGCTTGTCTTAGCTGGGAGTTAATCTCCCGGATGACGCAGTCATTGACAGAATCCTTCAGTCGCTTCCACCGAGCTACAAGAGCTTTGTGATGAACTTCAATATGCAGGGGATGGAAAAGACCATTCCTGAGGTATATTCAATGCTGAAATCAGCGGAGGTGGAGATCAGAAAGGAACATCAAGTGTTGATGGTGAATAAAACCACTAAGTTCAAGAAAGGCAAGGGTAAGAAGAACTTCAAGAAGGACGGCAAGGGAGTTGCCGCGCCCGGTAAGCCAGTTGCCGGGAAGAAGTCGAAGAATGGACCCAAGCCTGAGACTGAGTGCTTTTATTGCAAGGGAAGTAGTCACTGGAAGCGGAACTGCCCCAAATACTTAGCGGACAAGAAGGCCGGCAACACCAAAGGTATATGTGATATACATGTAATTGATGTGTACCTTACCAGTACTTGTAGTAGCTCCTGGGTATTTGATACCGGTGCGGTTGCTCATATTTGTAACTCAAAACAGGAATTGCGGAATAAGCGGAGACTGGCGAAGGACGAGGTGACGATGCGCGTCGGGAATGGTTCCAAGGTCGATATGATCGCCGTCGGCACGCTACCTCTGCATCTACCTACTTGATTAGTTTTAAACCTCAATAATTGTTATTTAGTGCCAGCTTTGAGCATGAACATTGTATCTGGATCTCGTTTAATTCGAGATGGCTACTCATTTAAATCCAAGAATAATGGTTGTTCTATTTATATGAGAGATATGTTTTATGGTCATGCCCCGCTGGTCAATGGTTTATTCTTGATGAATCTCGAATGTGATGTTACACATATTCATAGTGTGAATACCAAAAGATGTAAAGTTGATAACGATAGTCCCACATACTTGTGGCACTGCCGCCTTGGTCACATTGGTGTCAAACGCATGAAGAAGCTCCATGAAGATGGACTTTTGGAGTCTCTTGATTATGAATCATTTGACACGTGCGAACCATGCCTCATGGGTAAGATGACCAAGACTCCGTTCTCCGGAACAATGGAGCGAGCAACCAATTTATTGGAAATCATACATACCGATGTGTGCGGTCCAATGAGTGTTGAGGCTCGCGGAGGATATAGTTATGTTCTCACTCTCACTGATGACTTAAGTAGATATGGGTATGTCTACCTAATGAAACACAAGTCTGAAACCTTTGAAAAAATTCAAGGAATTTCAGAGTGAGGTTGAGAATCAACGTGACAGGAAAATAAAGTTCTTACGATCAGATCGTGGTGGAGAATATTGAAGTCACGAATTTGGTACGCACTTAAGGAAATGTGGAATCGTTTCACAACTCACGCCGCCTGGAACACCTCAGCGAAACGGTGTGTCCGAACGTCGTAATCGCACTCTATTGGATATGGTGCGATCTATGATGTCTCTTACCGATCTACCGCTCTCATTTTGGGGCTATGCTTTAGAGACTGCCGCATTCACTTTAAATAGGGCTCCGTCGAAATCCGTTGAGACGACACCGTATGAATTATGGTTTGGGAAGAAACCTAAGCTGTCGTTTCTAAAAGTTTGGGGATGCGATGCTTATGTCAAGAAACTTCAACCTGAAAAGCTCGAACCCGAGTCGAAAAAATGCGTCTTCATAGGATACCCTAAGGAAACCATTGGGTATACCTTCTACCTCAGATCCGAAGGCAAGATCTTTGTTGCCAAGAATGGGTCCTTTCTGGAGAAAGAGTTTCTCTCGAAAGAATTAAGTGGGAGGAAAGTGGAACTTGATGAGGTGATAGTCACCCCTTCCGAACCAGAAAGTAGCGCAGCGCGAGAAGATGTTCCTGTGGTGCCTACACCGACTGGGGAGGAAGTTAATGATGATGATCATGAAGCTTCAGATCAAGTTACTGCTGAACTTTGTAGGTCCACAAGGACACGTTCCGCACCAGAGTGGTACGACAACCCTGTCATGGAAATCATGTTGTTAGACAACGGTGAACCTTCGAACTATGAAGAAGAGATGGCAGGCCCGGATTCCGACAAATGGCTAGAAGCCATGAAATCCGAGATAGGATCCATGTATGAAAGCGAAGTATGGACTTTGACTGACTTGCCCGATGATCGGCGAGCCATAGAAAATAAATGGATCTTTAAGAAGAAGACGGACGCGGATGGTAATGTTACCATCTATAAGGCTCGACTTGTCGCTAAGGGTTATCGACAAGTTCAAGGGGTTGACTACGATGAGACTTTCTCACCCGTAGCAAAGCTGAAGTCTCCGAATCATGTTAGCAATTGCCGCATACTATGATTATGAGATATGGCAGATGGACGTCAAAACGGCATTCCTTAACGGCTTTCTTAAGGAAGAATTGTATATGATGCAACTGGAAGGTTTTGTCGACCTAAGAATGCTAACAAGGTATGCAAGCTCCAGCGCTCCATCTATGGACTGGTGCAAGCATCTCGGAGTTGGAACATTCGTTTTGATGAGATGATCAAAGCGTTTGGGTTTACACAGACTTATGGAGAAGCCTGTGTTTACAAGAAAGTGAGTGGGAGCTCTGTAGCATTTCTCTTATTATATGTGGATGACATACTATTGATGGGAAATGATATAGAATTCTTGGAAAGTATAAAGGCCTACTTGAATAAGTGTTTTTCAATGAAGGACCTTGGAGAAGCTGCTTATATATTAGGCATCAAGATCTATAGAGATAGATCAAGACGCCTCATTGGTCTTTCACAGAGTACGTACCTTGACAAGATATTGAAGAAGTTCAATATGGATCAGTCCAAGAAGGGGTTCTTGCCTGTGTTGCAAGGTGTGCAATTGAGCACGGCTCAATGTCCGACCACGATAGAAGATAGAGAAAAGATGAGTGTCATCCCCTATGCCTCGGCCATAGGGTCTATTATGTATGCCATGCTGTGTACCAGACCTGATGTAAACCTTGCCGTAAGTTTGGTAGGAAGGTACCAAAGTAATCCCGACATGGAACACTGGACAGCGGTCAAGAATATCCTGAAGTACCTGAAGAGGACTAAGGATATGTTTCTCGTTTATGGAGGTGACGAAGAGCTCGTCGTAAAGGGTTACGTCGACGCTAGCTTCGACACAGATCTGGATGACTCGAAGTCACAAACCGAATACGTGTATATTTTGAATGGAGGGGCAGTAAGCTGGTGCAGTTGCAAGCAAAGCGTCGTGGCGGGATCTACATGTGAAGCGGAGTACATGGCAGCCTCAGAGGCAGCACAAGAAGCAGTCTGGATGAAGGAGTTCATTACCGACCTAGGGGTGATTCCCAATGCGTCAGGCCCGATGACTCTCTTCTATGACAACACTGGAGCTATTGCCCTTGCCAAGGAGCCCAGGTTTCACAGGAAGACCAGGCATATCAAGCGTCGCTTCAACTCTATTTGTGAAAGTGTTCAAAATGGAGACACAGATATTTGTAAAGTACATACGGACCTGAATGTAGCAGATCCGTTGACTAAACCTCTCCCTAGAGCAAAACATGATCAACACCAGAACGCTATGGGTGTTCGATTCATCACAATGTAACTAGATTATTGACTCTAGTGCAAGTGGGAGACTATTGGAAATATGCCCTAGAGGCAATAATAAATGGTTATTATAATATTTCTTTGTTCATGATAATTGTCTATTGTTCATGCTATAATTGTGTTATCCGGAAATCTTAATACATGTGTGAATACATAGACCACAACGTGTCCCTAGTAAGCCTCTAGTTGACTAGCTCGTTGATCAACAGATAGTCATGGTTTCCTGACTATGGACATTGGATGTCATTGATAACGGGATCACATCATTAGGAGAATGATGTGATGGACAAGACCCAATCCTAAGCATAGCTCAAAGATCGTGTAGTTCGTTTGCTAGAGCTTTTCCAATGTCAAGTATCTTTTCCTTAGACCATGAGATCGTGCAACTCTCGGATACCGTAGGAGTGCTTTGGGTGTGCCAAACGCCACAACGTAACTGGGTGACTATAAAGGTACACTACGGGTATCTCCGAAAGTGTCTGTTGAGTTGGCACGGATCGAGACTGGGATTTGTCACTCCGTATGACGGAGAGGTATCTCTGGGCCCACTCGGTAATGCATCATCATAATGAGCTCAATGTGACTAAGGCGTTAGTCACGGGATCATGCATTACGGTACGAGTAAAGAGACTTGCCGGTAACGAGATTGAACAAGGTATTGGGATACCGACGATCGAATCTCGGGCAAGTAACGTACCGATTGACAAAGGGAATTGTATACGGGATTGATTGAATCCTCGACATCGTGGTTCATCCGATGAGATCATCGTGGAACATGTGGGAGCCAACATGGGTATCCAGATCCCGCTGTTGGTTATTGACCGGAGAGGCGTCTCGGTCATGTCTGCATGTCTCCCGAACCCGTAGGGTCTACACACTTAAGGGTCGGTGACGCTAGGGTTGTAGAGATATTAGTATGCGGAAACCCGAAAGTTGTTCGGAGTCCCGGATGAGATCCCGAACGTCACGAGGAGTTCCGGAATGGTCCGGAGGTGAAGAATTATATATAGGAAGTCCAGTTTCGGCCACCGGGAAAGTTTCGGGGGTTATCGGTATTGTACCGGGACCACCGGAAGGGTCCCGGGGGTCCACCGGGTGGGGCCACCTATCCCGGACGGCCCCATGGGCTGAAGTGGGAAGGGAACCAGCCCTTAGTGGGCTGGGGCGCCCCCCTTGGGCCTCCCCCTGCGCCTAGGGTTGGAAACCCTAGGGGTGGGGGCGCCCCACTTGGCTTGGGGGGGGGGGGGGGGGGGAAGCCACCCCCTTCCCCCTTGGCCGCCGCCCCCCTTGGAGATCTGATCTCCCAAGGCCGGCGCCCCCCAGGGGTCCCTATATATAGTGGGGGGGAGGGAGGGCAGCAACACAACAGCCTTGGGCGCCTCCCTCCTCCCCTGCAACACCTCTCCCTCTCGCAGAAGCTCGATGAAGCCCTGCCGAGATCCCGCTACATCCACCACCACGCCGTCGTGCTGCTGGATCTCCATCAACCTCTCCTTCCCCATTGCTGGATCAAGAAGGAGGAGACGTCGCTGCACCGTATGTGTGTTGAACGCGGAGGTGCCGTCCGTTCGGCACTCGGTCATCGGTGATTTGAATCACGGCGAGTACGACTCCGTCAACCTCGTTCATTGGAACGCTTCCGCTCGCGATCTACATGGGTATGTAGATGCACTCCCTTCCCCTCATTGCTAGTATACTCCATAGATGGATCTTGGTGAGCGTAGGAAAATTTTAAAATTCTGCTACGATCCCCAACAGTTTTCACCTCCTTTCCACTCAAGCAACCATGTCCGGATCCGGTGGTCAGGGCAAGTGGATGGTCTCCTCCGTCAAGGAGGAGGACATTACTGAGCTCCGGGCGGCCGGATATTTGGCGAAGTGAATTGCCCATCGCTTGCCGGCCGAGGGACAAATTGTCCCCACGCCGGAGCCCAACGAGAGGGTAGTATTCCTCCCTCATTTCTTCCGCGGGCTTGGGTTTCCACTCCACCCTTTCGTCCGCGGGCTGATGTATTACTACGGGGTAGATTTCCATCATCTATCCCCGAAATCCTTCCTAAACATCTCGGCGTTTATCGTCGTGTGCGAGGCCTTCCTCCGCATCCAACCCCACTTTGGGCTGTGGCTCAAAGTCTTCAACGTGAAGCCGAAGGTAGTGGATGGCCAGCACACGGAGTGTGGAGGGGAAATGGTGAGTAAATTGTCCAAGGTCTCCTGGCCCAAAGGCACCTTTGTGGATACGGTAAAGGAGTGGCAGAAGCAGTGGTTCTACATCACCGAACCACGCGGCACCACCTGGGCCGCAGCTGCCGAATTCCGCTCCGGCGCTCCTATTCGACTCACCTCTTGGGCCGAGAAGAGTCCGGACTGGTGCTCCCCTGACGAGCTGATAGCACTGCAGATGCGTGTTCAGAGCATGGTAACCAAGAGCGTCAAGCTCGTTGATGTGATCCATGTGATGTTAGTTCGTCGGATCCTTCCGTGCCAGCACCGAAGCCGCCCGCTGTGGGAGTTTAATCCGAAGAAGCACCAGCCCTGGTGAGGCTCTTCGAGACTACGCACGAAGGCGCATGGAAATTGCTCTTCATGGGCAATGAGAAACCACCGGCCACGGATTCAGACCGTGGTCACGATTGTACACACCCCGCTAGCAAGGTATGTTATTTCGAATGAGTCCTCAACCAAATTGTTTCGAGGGTGATGTCTGAGCTTTTATTACTGCTCTTTCAGGACTGGATGGAGAGGGCGAAGCAGATCCAGTGTCCGGCTCCGCTGCCTGAAGAACCAGTCATCCCGCGTTTGGCGAAGATGCTGGTGCCGGTGCCATATAAGGCGCCAGAGAAGAAGGCCAAGAAGAAGGCAAAGGGAGCCAAGAGTGGCCTCCGTCGTAAGGGTACTTCGGACGCAGCGTCTGAAGACGATGAAACTCATTCCTCTGTCCCTAAGGACAATGACGGGGAAGAGGAGGAGGAGGAAGAAAACAATCCTCCCCCTGAGGAGAGGAAGAAGAAGAGGGCGGCTCCGGTGCATCTGGAGGCGGAGGCGCCCAAAAAGGGGAAGGGCGCTCCGGCGGCCAACACCGCGTGGGACGTGGACAGTAGTCCGGAACGACGTCCCCGCACTAAGCCTCGGGACGCCTCGTGAGTGACACGACTTTATTGATGCACACATCAGCTCTTTCCTCTTTATTATTTTAACTTAGTTAACTAAACCATTGCAGTCTGGCCCGTGATCTTATCCAGCAATCCTCCTCTGGAGGTTCATTGGCTTCGTCGGAGATGGCGAGCAGGTCACCACCGCCTGCTTACTCCCCCGGGGCCGGGGACGACACCGAAGTGCTGTCCCAAAGGATCGCTCCGAAGGGAGGAGCCCAGGACGTTGTTCGGGAGGCGCCACAAAGCGAGACCTCCACTGCCGGACACGTGGGGGATCCAATCCCCATGACTGGCGAAGAGGGCCGTATCCAGATCGGCCCTCAGCCGAATACGGTTCCGGAGCCCCCTATGGCTCCGGAGTCGGGCGAGCAGCTCCCTTTGAAGGGGGGTGTGCCGCCTCCACCGGTGGCTCCTGTGGATGATCTGATGGGGGCGCTGCGAAGCGCCTCTGTCGTGGACGAGCACCGCGTCCTTATGGGTGCGGTGATCGAGAAAGTTCAGTCTGCCAAGAGCGGACTGAATGAGGCCTGCGGCAGCCTGTTAACAGGTTTTGAGGTAAGTGACATAGAAAGGGAAAGAATCCCCGTGTAGTCAGTAGCCCCTGATGCACTGTCCGGTGTTCGGATAGAAGAACCAGACAGAGGATCAATCCTCTGTTGTAGGAGGCTAATCGTAACATGTGTTCATAAGCAGGCGTCGCTGTTGGCCGCAACCTCGTATGCTGCCGAAGTCTCTGGATTAAAGCAGAGGCTGGAGCGGACCGAGAACGAGCTCGGCAAGGTTACAATGCGGCTTCAGGAGAAGCAAGGTAGGTAACGTCTTACTGTGTGTTCGGAAAGAACAAGCGTTGCATGCTGACCGTAATGTCGAAATATGTACAGGAGCCGCAACCGAGGTGGAGGCCCTAAAAAAGGCTCTGGCCGAAGCCGAGGGGAAGGCCGTCGAGCAGCAAGCCGCTCGAAAAAAGCTCGAGGCCCGAGTCAAGGAGGTCCAACAGGAGCTTCAAGACACGGTGAAAAAATGTGAGATCTTGGAGAATGATGCGTCTGCTCAAAAGGCCGAACTCTCCAAGGCTCGTCAGAGCACGGAGACCGCACAGAATGAGGCCCGGGCCGCCCTCCAGGAGATCCAGGAGGGTAGGAAGATCACGGCGGGTAAGGCTTTTAAGATGCAAAGAAAGTATGTGGAGAAGCAATACCTTTTACTAACCCGGGTTCGGAGTTCCCCAGGGGCTTTTGCGTATTTACCACGTAGCGTATGAGACGCTCCAGAGTTCTACCAAGCCGGAGGAGGTTCGACAGAGAAGTTATTCTGGACGCGGTATGCGACGCCAGAACATCCCGTGTCCTTCACCGATCAGCTAAAGCAGCTGGTGGAGCTGCACAGGGTGGCCGAACTAGCCATGAAGGATTTAACAATCTGGCTATGGCCAGCCGAAGCTATGCCCAGCAGCTACTTCGGACTTGTGAGGCGGCTAGTGGAAGCCTGTCCACGGCTGGACGTCATCAAGCGCTCTGTATGTATTGAAGGCGCCCGTATGGCCTTCGCTCGCTGCAAGATGTGGTGGGCGAAGATGAACGTTGTTGAAGTGGCCAACGGGCCGCCGGAGGGCAAGGAGCACCGCACACCCGAGAAATATTTTGCGGATGTCATAGAAGGGTCTCGACTGGTGGCAGCTGAATGTTCGCAGGACATTATTTTCGAATGAATACATTCGTGTTGTCCTTTGCCTTGTATTATAAAGACAAAGCTTTGTTTTGTAATGTAATTTCGTTATGCTTTAAATTGTTTCCTCCTGTGCGGCCGTGTTATATGCAATCTGAAGGTTGGCCAATCGTCGGCTTCTGCCCTCACATAATTAGTACGGAGGTGTTCGGGATGGGATCTAAACAATCTTGATCCAATTATATGGTCCTTGAAGGAGTTGTTTAGCGCAACGAATGAGGCAATCAGACTATACGGCTTAAACGCCCTCACTTAGCCATAGGAGTTTTATAATTAAGCAAGTGCGCAGCCCCTGGTCCAAGCCAGGGTGCTGTCAGCATCTGATCGGGAAGTGCCGACCCTTCGCGTGACGCGGAAAAAATCTCCAACGATTTTGTAACCCTCGAACAGCTGACCGGCTCTCGCCGTATCATGACAGTCAGTTTTCGGCTTTCTCTACCGAGGTGCTCATCCGGTCAGGGCCAGGGCACAATCACAATAGTTCTCCCTTTACTACCCTAGCCGATAGAGCGGAACGTAGGGTAGCAAGAACAGGAGCCGGGCAACCCAACTATTTACCAAAGACATGATTCGGAGCCAATGCATATAATGCTAAATTCGGGGTGCCGAACTTCTATACAAGAAGTGTTCGAACTTTGTTGCCGTGTTATGGGGCGATAAGCAGCCCCTGGCGAATATGAAATGTACAAAAGAGTACCGATGTAGCTGATAAGCAGATCAAAATAAAATGAAGTAAGAAGCAAAAACCACAGAAACTGGGCCGCAGATCATTTTTATTATAACTGAATGGATACGTCAAGGCGTATCTTATGCAAATAGTGCGATAAGCACCCGGACTATTTAACATGCCGGGATCAGGAAGGAGCAGCGTGCGGGTCCTGGGAAGTAAGTAAAAATACCGTTAAGAAGAACGTATGGAGGTTACCCTACGCACCTATGCTGCATGCCCCCTTTGTATGCCGATCCTTCGAAGGGGCTGGTGATCAGGCTCGCGGGAAAAGGAACCTCAAACAGAAAGGAAAAAGTGTGTCCGGGGTCGGTCTAGCCGAACTGTAGATCCCAGATTAGCTTGTGCCTCCGCCGATGTCCATGGAATTTTGAGTGCGTAATTATGTGCGCGTGGTACGAATGCCACTACTTCATTGGGACTGGGATGGAGGCCAAATTGCTAGTCAAGCTCTTGATGAGCCTTGCCGTCCTGCTGCAGTGTAGTTCGGAACTTCTTGATGGTGTCGAGGGGCTCGGCAGCCGTACTATGGTGCTACTTGAGAAGGCCGCTCTGTACCTCTGCTGCTAGGGCGGCGGGGTGCTCCTTTGTCCGGAGGGAGCGTTCCGTGTTGCCATTGACTGTTATGACGCTGCGTGGGCCGGGCATCTTGAGCTTGAGATAAGCGTAGTGTGGCACTGCGTTGAATCTAGCAAACGTTGTTCGTCCGAGCAGTGTGTGGTAGCCACTGTGGAATGGGACGATATCGAAGATTAACTCCTCGCTTTGGAAATTGTCCGGAGAGCCGAAGACCACTTCCAGCGTGATTGAGCCCGTACAGCGAGCCTCGACGCCTGGTATGACTCCTTTGAAGGTAGTCTTTGTTAGTTTGATTCGTGAGGGGTCAATGCCCATCTTCCGCACCGTGTCTTGATAGAGCAGGTTGAGGCTGCTACCACCGTCCATCAGGACTCGTGTTAGGTGAAATCCGTCGATGATTGGGTCGAGGACCAATGCGGCCGAACTGCCATGACAGATACTGGTTGGGTGTCTCGACGATCAAAGGTGATTGGAAATGACGACCATGGATTGAATTTTGGGGCGACTGGCTCTACCGCGTAGACGTCCCTGAGTGCACGCTTACGCTCCCTTTTGGGGATGTGTGTGGCGTATATCATGTTCACCATTTTGACTTGAGGGGGAAATTTCTTCTGCCCCCCAGTGTTCGGCTGCCGGGGCTCTTCGTCCTCGTCCTCACTTTGTGATCCCTTTTCTTTGTTTTCGGCATTTAACTTGCCAGCCTGCTTGAAAACCCAACAATCCCTGTTGGTATGATTGGCTTGCTTGTCCGGGGTGCCGTGTATCTAGCACGGATGGTCGAGTATGCGTTCCAGGCTGGAAGGTCCTTCATTATTTCTTTTATAGGGCTTCTTCCGCTGGCCGGATTTGGAGCCACTGAATCCGACGTTGACTGTGGTGTCATCGGTGTTGTTATCATTGCTTCGGCGTTTGTGCCTGTTGCACCGGAGTTTGCCAGTGCTATTCTTGGCCTCCGAGGGGCCTGTCTCGCTGGCTGTGTTGTTACTACGAGCCAGCCAACTGTCCTCTCCCGCGCAAAAGCGGGTCATGAGTGCCGTGAGGGCTGCCATGGACTTCGACTTTTCTTGGCCGAGGTGGCGTGCTAGCCATTCGTCATGGATGCTGTGTTTGAAGGCTGCTAAGGCCTCGGTGTCCGGACAGTCAACGATCTGGTTCTTTTTGGTTAGGAACCTAGTCCAGAATTTTCTGGCTGATTCTCCAGGTTGTTGAACTATGTGGCTTAAGTCATCGGCGTATGGTAGCCGGACATAAGTTCCTTGGAAGTTGTCCAGGAAAGCCTCCTCCAAGTCCTCCCAGCTGCTGATAGAATTTTCAGGCAGGCTGTTAAGCCAGTGCCGAGCTGGCCCTTTGAGCTTTAGTGGGAGGTATTTAATGGCGTGGAGGTCGTCTCCTCGAGCCATATGTATATGGAGAATGAAATCCTCAATCCATACTATGGGATCGGTTGTGCCGTCATATGATTCGATGTTGACGGGCTTGAACCCCTCGGGGAATTCATGGTCGAGTACTTCATCTGTGAAGCAGAGAGGGTGTGCGGCGCCTCTATATCGGGCCGCATCGTGGCGTAGTTCTGATGGAGTCCGTCTGCGGTGTTCGGCCCGGGCGTGGTTAGATTTATCACGTCTGAATAGGTAGCCTTCCTCGTGCCTCGAGGCACGCCCTCGCGATCCGTAGATCGATCTTGTGGGTCCTGTTTTATCGTCCAGGATTTGCCGGAGGTCGTATGTGTGACCCCGAACTCTTCCATCTCTATTTTTGCGAGGCGGTGGGGCAGGCTATTGTTCGGCCTGAGTTGCCGCTTTGTCCCGGCCGCGGGGTGGCCGGTCGGCCGCCCTGTCTCGGCCACGCGGTGGTCGTTCCACATTACACGAGGGAGATGTGTGCCCCGGTGCCTCCTCATCGAATTGAGGTAGCAGTCTATGTTTTGGGTAGCTCTTGGTTGGGCGCTTGAGGCCGTATTCTTCCGCTGTCGACGAGCAGATCTTGTTCAGCTTGAAGCTGCTGCTGCTGCTTCTTCTTCAGGCCCCTTGCAGTGGCTATGAGTTGAAGCTTAAAGCGCTCTTGCTCCAGAGGATCCTCAGGCACGATGAAATCTTTGTTGCCGAGGCTTGACTCCTCTTTGGAGGGTGGACGGTAACTATCGTCCCCCGAGTCATCTTATATGGCCTGCTCATCAGGGTTGTCCTGCCTGTTGTCATGTTCCTCCTGCTCAGATGCAGCTCCGACAGGGTCTTCATTGTTTTTGGCGTCGCCCGGAGTGCTATTTTCTCCGGTACCAGTATTGCTATCCTTTGAGCGGCGAGGCTTAGAACGGCGTTTGGGGCGCCGGCGCTTGGACTGCGTCTCGGAAGTTTTATTCTTATCTGGCTCTTCTTTGTCGTCGCCAGATCCCTTGGGTGTATCAACCATGTATACGTCGTATGAAGAGGTGGCCGTCCAACGTCAAGTGAATGGTGGGTCTTGGCCTTGCTCATTGTCGGCATCGTCGTCCATACCGGTGATGTCTTCGGAGCCATAGTCAAGCACGTCGGTTAAGTCGTCGACGGTGGCTATGAAGTGGGTGGCGGGTGGGAAGCAAAATTCCTCATCGTCCGCCTCTAGCTCGAACCGAACATAGTTCGGCTGTGAGTCTTCCTCCAAGGACAAGTTCTTCAAAGAATTTAGTACGTCACCCAGAGGCGAATGCTGGAAGACGTCTGCGGTGCTAAATTCGAAAATCGACAACCGATCCAGCTCGGTGTCCGCAGGTGCATCCGGTCCGGAACGTGCAGCCGGAAACGAGTCCGGAGTTCCGTCAACGCAAGCATTGCAGGATGTTGAGTCCATGTGCGGCTCCAACGCCGCATACTTTATGGCCTCGGAGGGGATGATCTACTTCGATACTGAGGCCGTTGCAGCAACAGGATCCATCTCCTAGGTGTGCTCCGATGACAGATTTAAGTCATGTTCATCGGAGAGAAGGGGAGCGATCTCCGCGGTCTCGAATCCATCAAAGATCAAGCTCCACGGATATCCGCGACGTAGTTCAAGCTTCCAAATCTGACCTGATGGCCAGGAGCGTAGCTATCGACCTGCTCCAGACGGCCAAGAGAGTTGGCCCGCAGTACGAAGCCGCCGAACACAAAGATTTGTCCAGGGGAAAAGTTTCTCCCTGGACGGCGTCATTACTGACGATCGAAGGGGCCATCGAATCCTTTCGTCGACGGCATAGTGGAACTCTCAATGAAAGCACCAATGTCGGTGTCAAAACTGGCGGATCTCGGGTAGGGGGTCCCGAATTGTGCGTCTAGGATCGATGGTAACAGGAGACGGGGGACACGATGTTTACCCAGGTTCGGGCCCTCTCTATGTAGGTAATACGCTACTTCCTGCTTGATTGATCTTGATGAATATGAGTGTTACAAGAGTTGATCTACCACAAGATCGTAATGGCTAAACCCTAGAAGTCTAGCCTATGAGTATATGGTAATGAATCTGTCCTATCCGGACTATTCTCTCCGGTTTATATAGACACCGGAGAGATCTAGGGTTACATGAGGTCGGTTACATAAGAGGGAATCTTCATAATCGGTCACCTAGCTTGCCTTCCACGCCAAGTAGAGTCCAATCCGGACACGGGTATAGTCTTCGGTCTTCGTGTCTTCACAGCCCATCAGTCCGGCCCATGGATAACAGGCCGGACGCCCGAGGACCCCTTAGTCCAGGACTCCCTCAGCCAACACCGCCTCCTCAGCACCACACGGTTGCACAGGCACCCAGACCATCACCCGCTCGTCCGTGTCACATGGTTACACGGGCGCCACTGCATCAACGCCTTCTCCACACCACACGGTTGCACAGGCATCCGGCCAACACTGCCTCCTCCGCACACAAGGCTGCATGGGATTTGCCTGTCCACCACCACGTCGCACACCCCGCCCATCTCTCCACCTTTCTCTCCTTCTTTTGTGTGGTAATTAACGTCCAACGACGATTGCGCTTGGGGCCTAGAGGAGCAGGCGACAAACTAGGCTACCACGACTAGCAATGGCGCTGGATATGGACGGTTGTCGTCTTCGGAACTTGGTCGCCTTCATCACCACGCCATGGTCCACAAGGTCTGCAGTACAACTCCCGATATCTCCTTCCCCACCCTCTGCCATCCTTTCTTTGGCAGCCTGATCCAAATTCAGTCTCGTTCGCTTCAGGGCTAAACAAGTAGTACATTATACTAGGATTTTATCTCACTAAGTAAGGTTTCAATAAGAAATCCCCATGCTTCACTGCTTGAGTACCATGTCCGTGCTTGTGGATTAGCAACCTCAGGCAGTTTATACATGGCATGCTTTATGCTACCTCTGTTCCACAATGCAGTGCATATTAGTTTTTTGAAAAGACAAAGATGTCCATGTTTGATGAAGTGCCTAGAATAAACTATCAATATCCTAAGTACTAAATAAATAAACTATAAAAGTACATGTGTATGTTAATTTTTTAAAACTTGGTCAAACATTGATATGCTTGACTTTTCAAAATAAAGTATGTACTATATGTTAGAACAGAGGAAGTATTAATTAGCATATGGTTCCACGCCTAAGGAGCACAATCTCTAACAGAACTTCATTGGCACTAAAACAATAAGACAAGATGATATATATGTTTCTATTTGGAGATAATTTGGTTAATTGTCATGGGGTCACTTATGTACACAGGTGACCGGACCTTATTAATGTATCAGTAATGCTATATTCGAGTGAAAACTGAGATCAATCACTTGTACTATTATTTATCTATCCTCCCATTTCTGTCTCTTCCTCATAGAGGCTGCTATAAATATGCTTCATTCCCTTTCCTGTCGTTAGTCAATGCAAAGCATTGCTTTTATTTCAAATATGTTCTTTCTATTTTGATTCTAACTACGCAGCTGAATGATTGATATTGAAACCTAGAATCCATATACTTTGGTGCAGTGTTGCAACTTCCCAGATTTCACAATTCCACTACGCGTTTACCGTTATTGCTGTTGGGGAACGTAGTATTTCAAAACTTCCTATGATCACACAAGATCTATCTCGGAGAAGCATAGCAACGAGCGGGGAGAGTGTGTCCACGTACCCTCGTAGACCAAAAGTGGAAGCGTTTAATAACGCGGTTGATGTAGTTGAACGTCTTCGCGATCCAACTGATCCAAGCACCGAACGTACGACACCTCCGCGTTTAGCACACGTTCAGCTCGATGACGTCCCTCGAGCTCTTGATCCAGTTGAGGCCGAGGGAGAGTTCCGTCAGCACGACGGCGTGGCGACGGTGATGATGAACTTACCGGCGCAGGGCTTCTCCTAAGCACTACGACGATATGATCGAGGTGTGTTACTGTGGAGGGGGGCACCGCACACGGTTAAGAGAAACTTGTGTGTTCTAAGGTGACCCCTGCCCCCGTATATAAAGGAGGGAGAGCGAGAGGCAGCCGGCCCTAGGGGGGCGCGCCAATGTGTGGAGTCCTACTAGGACTCCCTAGTCCTAGTAGGATTCCACCTCCCACACGGAGTAGGAAAGGGGGAAGGGAGAAGGAGAAGGAAAGGGGGGCGGCCCCCTTCTCCTAGTCCTAACCGGCCTCCTGCCCAAGGGGGGGCGCACTAGCCCCTTGTGGGCTGGTGTGCTTCCCTCTTATGGCACATAAGGCCCATAACTTCTCCCGGGGGTTCCGGTAACCTCCTGGTAATCCGGAAAAGTGCCCGAACCACTCGGAACCATTCCGATGTCCAAATGCAACCTTCCAATATATGAATCTTTACCTCTAGACCATTTTGAGACTCCTCATCATGTTAGTGATCTCATTCGGGACTCCGAACAAGCTTCGGTTCATCAAATCACATAACTCATAATACAAATCGTCATCGAACGTTAAGTGTGCGGACCCTACGGGTTTGAGAACTATGTAGACATGACCGAGACACATCTTTGGTCAATAACCAATAGCGGAACCTGGATGCTCATATTGGCTCCTACATATTCTATGAAGATCTTTATCGGTCAAATCGCATAACAACATACGTCACTCCCTTTGTCATCGGTATGTTCCATACCCGAGATTCGATCATCGGTATCATCATACCTAGTTTAATCTTGTTACCGGGAAATCTCTTTACTCGTTCCGTAATGCATCATCTCGCAACTAACTCATTAGTCACATTGCTTGCAAGGCTTATAGTGATGTGCATTATCGAGAGGGCCCAGAGATACCTTTCCTATACACGGAGCGACAAATCCTAATCTCGATCTATGCCAACCCAACAAACACCTTCAGAGACACCTGTAGAACATCTTTATAATCACCCAGTTACGTTGTGACGTTTGATAGCACACAAGGTGTTCCTCAGGTATTCGGGAGTTGCATAATCTCATAGTCAGAGGAACATGTATAAGTCATGAACAAAGCAATAGCAATAAAACTCAACGATCATAATGCTAAGCTAACGGATGGGTCTTGTCCATCACATCATTCTCTAATGATGTGATCTCGTTCATCAAATGACAATACATGTCTATGGTCAGGAAACTTAACCATCTTTGATTAACAAGGTAGTCTAGTAGAGGCATACCAGGGACACTTTGTTTTGTCTATGTATTTTCACATTTATCAAGTTTCCGGTTAATACAATTCTAGCATGAATAATAAACATTTATCATGATATAAGGAAATAAAATAATAACTTTATTGTTGCCTCTAGGGCATATTTCCTTCAGTCTCCCACTTGCACTAGAGTCAATAATCTAGTTCACATTGCCATGTGATTTAACACCAATAGTTCACATCTTACCCATAGTTCACATCGCCATGTGACCAATACTGAAAAAGGGTTCTACTAGAGTCAATAATCTAGTTCACATCGGTATGTGATTAACACCCAAGAGTAATAAGGTGTGATCATGTTTTGCTTGTGAGAGAAGTTTTAGTCTACGGGTCTACCACATTCAGATCCGTATGTATTTTGCAAATTTCTATGTCTACAATGCTCTGCACGGAGCTACTCTTGCTAATTGCTCCTATTTTCAATATGTATCCAGATCGAGACTCAGAGTCATCCAGATTGGTGTCAAAGCTTGCATCGACGTAACTCTCTATGACGAACTCTTTTATCATCTCCATAACCGAGAAATATTTCCTTAGTCCTCTAAGGATAATTTTGACCGCTGTCCAGTGATCTACTCCTAGATCACTATTGTACTCCCTTGCCAAAATTATGCTAAGATATACAATAGGTATGGTACACAGCATAGCATACTTATAGAACCGATGACTTAGGCATAGGGAATGACTTTTCATTCTCTTTCTATCTTCTGCTGTGGTCGGGCTTTGAGTCTTACTCAATTTCACACCTTGCAGCACAGGCAAGAACTCCTTCTTTAACTGTTCCATTTTGAACTACTTCAAAACTTGTCAAGGTATGTACTCATTGAAAAAACTTAGCAAGCGTCGTGATCTATCTCTATAGATCTTAGATGCTCAATATGTAAGCAGCTTCACCGAAGTTTTCCTTAGAAAAAATCCTTTCCAACATTCCTTTATGCTTTCCAGAAAATTCTACATCATTTCCGATCAACAATATGTCATTCACATATACTTATCTGACAGGCTGTAGTGCTCCCACTCACTTTCTTGTAAATACAGGCTTCACCGCAAGTCTGTATAAAACTATATGCTTTGATCAACTCATCAAAGCGTATATTCCAACTCCGAGATGCTTGCAACAGTCCACAGATGGATCGCTGGAGCTTTGCACACTTTGTTAGCACCTTTAGGATTGACAAAACCTTCTTGTTGCATCATATACAACTCTTCTTTAAGAAATCCATTAAGGAATGCAGTTTTGACATCCATTTGCCAGATTTCATAAAATGTGGCAATTGCTAACATGATTTGGACAGACTTAAGCATCGCTACGAGTGACAAAATCTTATCGTAGTCAACACCTTGAACTTGTCGAAAACTTTTTGCGACAATTCGAGCTTTGTAGATAGTAACACTACTATCAGCGTCTGTCTTCCTATTGAAGATCCATTTATTTTCAATGGCTTGTCGATCATCGTGCAAGTCAATCAAAGTCCACACTTTGTTCTCATACATGGATCCCATCTCAGAATTCATGGCCTCAAGCCATTTATCGGAATCTGGGCTCATCATCGCTTCCTCATAGTTCGTAGGTTCGTCATCACTTCCAAAATAGGATTACCGTACCACTTTGGTGCGGAACGTATTCTGGTTGACCTACGAGGTTTGGTAGTAACTTGATCTGAAGTTTCATGATCATCATCGTTGACTTCCTCACTAATTGGTCTAGGCATCACTGAAACTGATTTCTATGATGAACTACTTTCCAATTCGGGAGAAGCTACAATTACCTCATCAAGTTCTACTTTCGCCCCACTCACTTCTTTCGAGAGAAACTCCTTTTCTAGAAAGGATCCATTCTTAGCAACGAATATCTTGCCTTCGGATCTGTGATAGAAGGTGTACCCAACAGTTTCCTTTTGGGTATCCTACGAAGACGCATTTCTCCGATTTTGGGTTCGAGCTTATCAGGTTGAAGCTTTTTCACATAAGCATCGCAGCCCCAAACTTTAAGAAACGACGGCTTAGGTTTCTTACCAAACCACAGTTCATATGGTGTCGTCTCAACTGATTTCGATGGTGCCCTATTAACGTGAATGTAGCTGTCTCTAATGCACAACCCCAAAACGATAGTGGTAAATCGGTAAGAGACATCATAGATCGCACTATATCTAATAAAGTACGGTTACGATGTTCGGAGCCATTATGCTGTGGTGTTCCACATGGCATGAGTTTGTGAAACTATTCCACATTGTTTTAATTGAAGACCAAACTCGTAACTCAAATATTCGCCTGTGCGATCAGATCGTAGAAACTTTATTTTCTTGTTACGATGATTCTCCACTTGACTCTGAAATTCTTGGAACTTTTCAAATGTTTCAGACCTATGTTTCATCAAGTAGATATATCCATATCTTCTCAAATCATCTGTGGAGGTTAGAAAATAACGATACCCACCGCGAGCCTCAATACTCATTGGACCGCATACATCAGTATGTATTATTTCCAATAAGTCAGTGGCTTGCTCCATTGTCCCGGAGAACGGAGTCTTAGTCATCTTGCCCATGAGGCATGGTTCGCAAGCATCAGGTGATTCATAATCAAATGATTCCAAAAGTCCATTTGCATGGAGTTTCTTCATGCGCTTTACACCAATATGACCTAAACGGCAGTGCCACAAGTAAGTTGCACTATCATTATCAACTTTGCATCTTTTGGCATCAATATTATGAATATGTGTATCACTACGATCAAGATTCAATAAACCATTTATATTAAGTGTATGACCATAGAAGGTTTTATTCATGTAAACAGAACAACAATTATTCTTTGACTTAAATGAATAACTGTACTACAACAAACATGATCCAATCATATTCATGCTCAACGCAAACACCAAATAACATTTATTTTAGGTTCAACACTAATCCCGAAGGTAAAGGGAGCGTGCGATGGTGATCTTATCAACCTTGGAATCACTTCCGACACACATCGTCACCTTGTCCTTAACTAGTCTCTGTTTATTTTGCAACTCCTATTTCGAGTTCTTACTCTTAGCAACTAAACCAGTATCAAATACCGAGGGGTTGCTATAAACACTAGTAAAGTACACATCAATAACATGTATATCAAATATACCTTTGTTCACTTTGCCATCCTTCTTATCCGCCAAGTACCTAGGGCAGTTCCACTTCCAGTGACCATTTCCTTTGCAGTAGAAGCACTCAGTTTCAGGCTTCGGTCTAGCTTTGGGCTTCTTCATGGGAGTGGCAACTTGCTTGCCATTCTTCTTGAAGTTCCTTTCTTTCCCTTGCCCTTTTACTTGAAACTAGTGGTTTTGTCAACCATCAACACTTGATGCTTTTCTTGATTTCTACCTTTGCTGATTTTAGCATCGCGAAGAGCTCGGGAATCGTTTTCGTCATCCCTTACATATTATAGTTCATCACGAAGTTCTAGTAACTTTGTGATAGTGACTAGAGAACTCTGTCAATCACTATCTTATTTGGAAGATTAACTCCCACTTGATTCAAGCGATTGTAGTACTCAGACATTCTGAGCACATGCTCACTGGTTGAGCTATTCTCATCTTGTAGGCAAAATACTTGTCAGAGGTCTCATACCTCTCGACTCGGGCATGAGTCTAAAATACAAATTTCAGCTCTTGGAACATCTTATATGCTCTGTGGCGTTCAAAACGTTTTTTGAAGTCCCGGTTCTAAGCCGTAAAGCATGGTGCACTAAACTATCAAGTAGTCATCATACCGAGCTTGGCCAAACATTCATAACATCTGCATCTGCTCCTGCAATAGGTCCATCACCTAGCGGTGCATCAATGACATAATTCTTCTATGCAGCAATGAGGATAATCCTCGGATTAGGGACCAATTCCGCATCATTGCTACTATCATCGTTCAAATTAGTTTTCTCTAGGAACATAATAAATAAAACGGGGAAGCTATTGTTGGGGAACGTAGTATTTCAAAAAAATTCCTACGATCACGCAAGATCTATCTAGGAGAAGCATAGCAACGAGCGGGGAGAGTGTGTCCACGTACCCTCGTAGACCGAAAGCGGAAGCGTTAAGTGATGTCTACTACTCAACCTTCTTCTTCTAGACGTTGTTGGGCCTCCAAGTGCAGAGGTTTGCAGGACAGTAGCAAATTTCCCTCAAGTGGATGACCTAAGGTTTATCAATCAGTGGGAGGCGTAGGATGAAGATGGTCTCTCTCAAGCAACCCTGCAACCAAATAACAAAGAGTCTCTTGTGTCCCCAACACACCCAATACAACGGTAAATTGTATAGGTGCACTAGTTCGGTGAAGAGATGGTGATACAAGTGCAATATGGATGGTAGATATGAGTATTTGTAATCTGAAAGTATAAAAACAGCAAGGTAACTAATGATAAAAGTGAGCACAAACGGTATTGCAATGCGTTGAAACAAGGCCTAGGGTTCATACTTCCACTAGTGCAAGTTCTCTCAACAATAATAACATAATTGGATCATATAACTATCCCTCAACAGGCAACAAAGAGTCACTCCAAAGTCACTAATAGCGGAGAACAAACAAAGAGATTATGGTAGGGTACGAAACCACCTCAAAGTTATTCTTTCCGATCAATCCATTGGGCTATTCCTATAAGTGTCACAAACAGCCCTAGAGTTCGTAGTAAAATAACACCTTAAGACACACATCAACCAAAACCCTAATGTCACCTAGATACTCCAATGTCACCTCAAGTATCCGTGGGTATGATTATACGATATGCATCACACAATCTCAGATTCATCTATTCAACCAACACATAGAACTTCAAAGAGTGCCCCAAAGTTTCTACCGGAGAGTCAAGATGAAAACGTGTGCCAACCCCTATGCATAGGTTCACGGGCGGAACCCGCAAGTTGATCACCAAAACATACATCAAATGAATCAATAGAATAACCCATTGTCACCACGGTTATCCCACGCAAGACATACATCAAGTGTTCTCAAATTAAAGACTTAATCCGATAAGATCACTTCAAAGGGAAAACTCAATCCATTACAAGAGAGTAGAGGGGCAGAAACATCATAAGATCCAACTATAATAGCAAAGCTCGCGATACATCAAGATCGTATCACCTCAAGAACACGAGAGAGAGAGATCAAACACATAGCTACTGGTACATACCCTCAGCCCCGAGGGTGAACTACTCCCTCCTCGTCATGGAGAGTGCCGGGATGATGAAGATGGCCACCGGTGAGGGTTCCCCTCTCCGGCAGGGTGCCGGAACAGGGTCCCGATTGGTTTTTGGTGGCTATAGGGGCTTGCGGCGGCGGAACTCCCGGTCTATTCTGTTCCCTGATGGTTTTAGGGTATATTGGTATATATAGGAGGAAGAAATATGTCAGGGGAGCCACGAGGGGCCCACAAGGGTGGCGGGCGCGCCCAGGGGGGTGGGCCCCCCTGCCTCGTGCCTTCCTCATTGATTCCCTGACATGCACTCCAAGTCCCCTGGATTGCTTCCGTTCCAAAAATAACTTTCCCGTAGGTTTCATTCCGTTTGGACTCCGTTTGATATTCCTTTTCTGCGAAACACTGAAACAAGGGAAAATCAGAAACTGGCACTGGGCTCTGGGTTAATAGGTTAGTCCCAAAAATAATATAAAAGTGCATAATAAAGCCCATAAACATCCAAAACAAATAATATAATAGCATGGAACAATAAAAAATTATAGATACGTTGGAGACGTATCAGCATCCCCAAGCTTAATTCCTGCTCGTCCTCGAGTAGGTAAATGATAAAAACAAATTTTTTGATGTGGAATGCTACTTGGCATAATTTCAATGTAATTCTTCTTACTTGTGGTATGAATATTCAGATCCGAAAGATTCAAGATAAAAGTTCATATTGACATAAAAGTAATAATACTTCAAACATACTAACTAAGCAATTATGTCCTTTCAAAATAACATGGACAAAGAAAGTTCATCCCTACAAAATCATATAGTTTAGTCATGCTCCATTTTCGTCACACAAGAATGCTCTCATCATGCACAACCCTGATGACAAGCCAAGCAATTGTTTCATACTTTAGTAATCTCAAACTTTTTCAACCTTCACGCAATACATGAGCGTGAGCCATGGACATAGCACTATGGGTGGAATAGAATATAATGATGGGGGTTATGTGGAGAAGACAAAAAAGGAGAAAGTCTCACATCAACGCGGCTAATCAATGAGCTATGGAGATGCCCATCGATTGATGTTAATGCAAGGAGTAGGGATTGCCATGCAACGGATGCACTAGAGCTATACATGTATGAAAGCTCAACAAAAGAAACTAAGTGGGTGTGCATCCAACTTGCTTGCTCACGAAGACCTAGGGCATTTGAGGAAGCCCATTGTTGGAATATACAAGCCAAGTTCTATAATGAAAAATTCCCACTAGTATATGAAAGTGACAAAACAAGAGACTCTCTATCATGAATATTATGGTGCTACTTTGAAGCACAAGTGTGGTAAAAGGATATTAACATTGTCCCTTCTATCTTTTTCTCTTTTTTTGGGGCCTCCCTTTTTTATGGCCTTTCTCTCTTTTTTTTATTCCTCACTTGGGACAATGCTCTAGAAAATGATGATCATCACACTTCTATTTATTTACAACTCAATGATTACAACTCGATACTAGAACAAAGTATGACTCTATATGAATGCCTCCGGCGGTGTACCGGGATATGAAATGAACCAAAAGTGACATGTGAAAGAATTAGGAATGGTGGCTTTGCCACAAATACTATGTCAACTACATGATCATGCAAATCAACATGACAATGATGAACGTGTCATGATAAACGGAACGGTGGAAATTTGCATGGAAATATATCTCGGAATGGCTATGGAAATGCCATAATAGGTAGGTATGGTGGCTGTTTTGAGGAAGATATAAGGAGGTTTATGTGTGAAAGAGCGTATCATATCACAGGGTTTGGATGCACCGGCGAAGTTTGCACCAACTCTCAATGTGAGAAAGGGCAATTCACGGTACTGAAGAGGCTAGCAATGATGGAAAGGTGAGAGTGCGTATAATCCATGGACTCAACATTAGTCATAAAGAACTCACATACTTATTGCAAAAATCTACAAGTCATCAAAAACCAAGCACTACGCGCATGCTCCTAGGGGGATAGATTGGTAGGAAAATACCATCGCTCGTCCCCGACCGCCACTCATAAGGAGGACAATCAAAGAACACCTCATGTTTCAAATTTGTTACATAACGTTTACCATACGTGCATGCTACGGGACTTGCAAACTTCAACACAAGTATTTCTCAAATTCACAACTACTCAACTAGCACAACTTTGATATCACTACCTCCATATCTCAAAACAATCATTAAGCATCAAACTTCTCTTAGTATTCAACACACTCATAAGAAAGTTTTTACTAGTCTTGAATACCTAGCATATTAGGATTAAGCAAATTACCATGCTGTTTAATACTCTCAAAATAATATAGGTGAAGCATGAGAGTTCATCTATTTCTTCAAAATAAAACCACCATTGTGCTCTAAAAGATATAAGTGAAGCACTAGAGCAAACAACAAACTACTCCAAAAGATATGAGTGAAGATCAATGAGTGGTTGTATAATTATGTAACTATGTGAAGACTCTCTAACATTTAAGAATTTCAGATCTTGCTATTTTATTCAAACAGCAAGCAACACAAAAGAAAATAAAATGATTCTCCAAGCAAAACACATATCATGTGGTGAATAAAAATATAGCTCCAAGTAAAGTTACCGATGGAAGTAGACGAAACAGGGGATGCCATCCGGGGCATCCCCAAGCTTAGGCTCTTGGTTGTCCTTGAATATTACCTTGGGGTGCCTTGGGAATCCCCAAGCTTAGGCTCTTTCCACTCCTTATTCCATAGTCCATCGAATCTTTACCCAAAACTTGAAAACTTCACAACACAAAACTCAACAGAAAACTCGTAAGCTCCGTTAGCGAAAGAAAACAAAACACCACTTCAAGGTACTGTAATGAACTCATTCTTTATTTATATTGGTGTTAAACCTACTGTATTACAACTTCTGTATGGTTTATAAACTATTTTACTAGCCATAGAGTCATCAAAATAAGCAAACAACACACGAAAAACAGAATCTGTCAAAAACAGAACAGTCTGTAGTAATCTGTATCAAACGTATACTTATGGAACTCCAAAAATTCTAAAATAAATTGGTGGACCTGAGGAATTTTTCTAGTAAGCATCTTCAAAAAGAATCAACTAAATATCACTCTCCAGTAAAAAGTGTTAGCTAATCTCGTGAGCGCTAAAGTTTCTGTTTTTTTACAGCATGATCATAAAGACTTCACCCAAGTCTTTCCAAAGGTTCTACTTGGCACAAACACTAATTAAAACATAAAACCACATCTAAAAATAAGCTAGATGGATTATTTATTCCTAAACAGAACCAAAAAGCAAGAAACTAAAATAAAATTGGGTTGCCTCCCAACAAGCGCCAACGTTTAACGCCCCTAGCTAGGCATGATGATTTCAATGATGCTCGCATAAAAGATAAGAATTGAAACATAAAGAGAGCATCATGAAGAATATGACTAGCACATTTAAGTCTAACCCACTTCCTATGCATAGGGATTTTGTGAGCAAACAACTTATGGGAACAATAATCAACTAGCATAGGAAGGCAAAACAAGCATAACTTTAAAACTTTAAGCACATAGAGAGGAAACTTGATATTATTGCAATTCCTACAAGCATAAATTCCTCCCTCATAACAATTTTCAGTAGCATCATGAATGAATTCAACAATATAACCAGCACCTAAAGCATTCTTTTCATGATCTACTTGCATAGAAATTTTACTACTCTCCACATAAGCAAATTTCTTCTCATGAATAATAGTGGGAGCAAACTCAACAAAATGACTATCATGTGATTGAAAATTAAGATCAAGATGAAAAGTTTCATGGTTATCATTATTCTTTAAAGCATACGTGTCATCACAATAATCATCATAAATAGGAGGCATACTTTCATCATAGTAAATTTGCTCATCAAAGCTTGGGGAACAAAAAATATCATCTTCATCAAATATAGCTTCCCCAAGCTTGTGGCTTTGCATATCATTAGCATCATGGATATTCAAGGAATTCATACTAACAACATTGCAATCATGCTCATCATATAAATATTTAGTGCCAAACATTCTAATGCATTCTTCTTCTAACACTTTGGCACAATTTTCCTTTCCATCATACTCACGAAAGATATTAAAAAGATGAAGCGTATGAGGCAAACTCAATTCCATTTTTTGTAGTTTTCTTTTATAAACTAAACTAGTGCTAAAACAAGAAACAAAAAGATTCGATTGCAAGATCTAAAGATATACCTTCAAGCACTACCTCCCCGGCAACGGCGCCAGAAACTGCTTGATGTCTACTACTCAACCTTCTTCTTGTAGATGTTGTTGGGCCTCCAAGTGCAGAGGTTTGTAGGACAGTAGAAAATTTCCCTCAAGTGGATGACCTAAGGTTTATCAATCGGTGGGAGGCGTAGGATGAAGGTGGTCTCTCTCAAGCAACCCTGCAACAGAATAACAAAGAGTCTCTTGTGTCCCCAACACACCCAATACAACGGTAAATTGTATAGGTGCACTAGTTCGGCGAAGAGATGGTGATACAAGTGCAATATGGATGGTAGATATGAGTATTTGTAATCTGAAAATATAAAAACAGCAAGGTAACTAATGATAAAAGTGAGCACAAACGATATTGCAATGCGTTGAAACAAGGCCTAGGGCTCATACTTTCACTAGTGCAAGTTCTCTCAACAATAATAACATAATTGGATCATATAACTATCCCTCAACAGGCAACAAAGAGTCACTCCAAAGTCACTAATAGCGGAGAACAAACAAAGAGATTATGGTAGGGTACGAAACCACCTCAAAGTTATTCTTTCCGATCAATCCATTGGGCTATTCCTATAAGTGTCACAAACATCCCTAGAGTTCGTAGTAAAATAACACCTTAAGACACACATCAACCAAAACCCTAATGTCACCTAGATACTCCAATGTCACCTCAAGTATCCGTGGGTATGATTATATGATATGCATCACACAATCTCAGATTCATCTATTCAACCAACACATAGAACTTCAAAGAGTGCCCCAAAGTTTCTACCGGGGAGTCAAGATGAAAACGTGTGCCAACCCCTATGCATAGGTTCATGGGCGGAACCCGCAAGTTGATCACCAGAACATACATCAAGTGAATCAATAGAATAACCCATTGTCAGCACGGTTATCCCACGCAAGACATACATCAAGTGTTCTCAAATTAAAGACTCAATCCGATAAGATCACTTCAAAGGGAAAACTCAATCCATTACAAGAGAGTAGAGGGGGAGAAACATCATAAGATCCAACTATAATAGCAAAGCTCGCGATACATCAAGATCGTATCACCTCAAGAACACGAGAGAGAGAGAGATCAAACACATAGCTGCTGGTACATACCCTCAGCCCCGAGGGTGAACTACTCCCTCCTCGTCATGGAGAGTGCCGGGATGATGAAGATGGCCACCGGTGAGGGTTCCCCTCTCCGGCAGGGTGCCGGAACAGGGTCCCGATTGGTTTTTGGTGGCTACAGGGGCTTGCGGCGGCGGAACTCCCGATCTATTCTGTTCCCTGATGGTTTTAGGGTATATTGGTATATATAGGAGGAAGAAATATGTCAGGGGAGCCACGAGGGGCCCACAATGGTGGCGGGCGCGCCCAGGGGGGTGGGCGCCCCCCTGCCTCGTGCCTTCCTCGTTGACTCCCTGACATGCACTCCAAGTCCCCTGGATTGCTTCCGTTCCAAAAATAACTTTCCTGTAGGTTTCATTCCGTTTGGACTCCGTTTGATATTCCTTTTCTGCGAAACACTGAAACAAGGGAAAAACAGAAACTGGCACTGGGCTCTGGGTTAATAGGTTAGTCCCAAAAATAATATAAAAGTGCATAATAAAGCCCATAAACAACCAAAACAGATAATATAATAGCATGGAACAATAAAAAATTATAGATACGTTGGAGACGTATCATTAAGTAACGTGGTTGATGTAGTCGAACGTCTTCGCGATCCAACCGATCAAGTACCAAATGCAAGGCACCTCCGTAATCTGCACACGTTCAGCTCAGTGACGTCCCTCGAACTCTAGATCCAGCTGAGGCCGAGGGAGAGTTTCGTCAGCACGATGGCGTGGTGATGGTGATGATGAAGTTACCGACGCAGGGCTTCGCCTAAGCACTACGACAACATGAGCGAGGTGGAAAACTGTGGAGGGGGGCACCGCACACGGCTAACGATCAACTTGTGTGTCTATGGGGTGCCCCTCCCCCATATATAAAGGAGGGGAGGAGGGGCGGCCGGCCACAAGGGGCGCGCCCAATGGGGGGAATCCTACTCCTAGTAGGAGCAGGTTACCCCCTTTCCTAGTCCAACAAGGAGACGAAGGAAGGAGAGGGAGAGGGAGAGGGAAAGAGGGGCCGCGCCCCCTTGTCCTATTCGGACTCCCCTTGGGGGGGGGGGGTGTGCCACCTCTTGGCTGCCGCCCTCTCTCTCCCTAAGGCCCATATCTTCCTGGGGGGGGGGGTTCCGGTAATCCTGCGGCACTCCGGTTTTATTCGAAACTATCCGGAACACTTCCGGTGTCCGAATAACATGGTCCAATATATCAATCTCTATGTATCGACCATTTCGAGACTCCTCGTCATGTCCGTGATCACATCCGGGACTCCGAACAACCTTCGGTACATCAAAACACACAACTCATAATACAAATCGTCATCGAACGTTAAGCGTGCGGACCCTACAGGTTCGATAACTATGTAGACATGACCGAGACACATCTCCGGTCAATAACCAATAGCGGAACCTGGATGCTCATATTGGCTCCTACATATTCTATGAAGATCTTTATTGGTCAAACCGCATAACAACATACGTTGTTCCCTTTGTAATCGGTATGTTACTTGCCCAAGATTCGATCGTCGGTATCATCATACCTAGTTCAATATCATTACCGGCAAGTCTATTTACTCGTTCTGTAATGCATCTTCCCGAAACTAACTCATTAGTCACATTGCTTGCAACGCTTATAGTGATGCGCATTACCGAGAGGGCCCAGAGATACCTCTCCGACTATTGGAGTGACAAATCCTAATCTCGACCTATGCCAACTCAACAAACACCATCGGAGACACCTGTAGAGCATCTTTATAATCACCCAGCTACATTGTGACGTTTGATAGCACACTAATTGTTCCTCCGGTATTCAGGAGTTACATAATCTCATAGTCATAGGAACATGTATAAGTCATGAAGAAAGCAATAGCAATAAACTAAACGATCATAGTGCTAAGCTAACGGATGGGTCTTGTCCATCACATCATTCTCTAATGATATGATCATGTTCATCAAATGACAACACATGTCTATGGCTAGGAAACTTAACCATCTTTGATTAACGAGCTAGTCTAGTAGAGGCATACTAGGGACACTCTGTTTTTCTACGTATTCACACATGTACTAAGTTTTCGGTTAATACAATTCTAGCATGAATAATAAACATTTATCATGATATAAGGAAATATAAATAACAACTTTATTATTGCCTCTAGGGCATATTTCCTTTAGTCTCCCACTTGCACTAGAGTCAATAATCTAGATTACATTGTAATGATTCTAACACCCATGGAGTCTTGGCGCTGATCATGTTTTGCTCGTGAGAGAGGCTTAGTCAACGGGTCTGCAACATTAAGATCCGTATGTATTTTGCAAATCTCTATGTCTCCCTCCTTGACTTGATCGCGGATGGAATTGAAGCGTCTCTTGATGTGCTTGGTTCTCTTGTGAAATCTGGATTCCTTTGCCAAGGCAATTGCACCAGTATTGTCACAAAAGATTTTCATTGGACCCGATGCACTAGGTATGACACCTAGATCGGATATGAACTCCTTCATTTGCTGCTTCCGAAGCAGCTATGTACTCCGCTTCACACGTAGATCCCGCCACGACGCTCTTCTTGGAACTGCACCAACTTACAGCTCCTCCATTTAATACAAATATGTATCCGGTTTGTTACTTAGAGTCCTTCAGATCAGTGTCAAAGCTTGCATCAACGTGACCATTTACGACGAGCTCTTTGTCACCTCCATAAAAGAGAAACATATCATTAGTCCTTTTCAGGTATTTCAGGATGTTCTTGACCGCTGTCCAGTGATCCACTCCTGGATCACTTTGGTACCTCCCTGCTAAACTAATAGCAAGGCACACATCAGGTCTGGTATGCAGCATTGCATACATGATAGAACCTATGGCTGAAGCATAGGGAATGACTTTCATTTTCTCTCTATCTTCTGCAGTTGTCGGGCATTGAGTTTGACTCAACTTCACACCTTGTAACACAGGCAAGAACCCTTTCTTTGCTTGATCCATTTTGAACTTCTTCAAAACTTTATCAAGGTATGTGCTTTGTGAAAGTCCAATTAAGCATCTTGATCTATCTCTATAGATCTTGATGCCCAATATATAAGCAGCTTCACCGAGGTCTTTCATTGAAAAACTCTTATTCAAGTATCCTTTTATGCTATCCAGAAATCTATATCATTTCCAATCAACAATATGTCATCCACATATAATATTAGAAATGCTACAGAGCTCCCACTCACTTTCTTGTAAATACAGGCTTCTCCAAAATTCTGTATAAAACCATATGCTATGATCACACTATCAAAATGTTTATTCCAACTCCGAGATGCTTGCACTAGTCCATAAATGGATCGCTGGAGCTTGCACACTTTGTTAGCATCCTTTGGATTGACAAAACCTTCTGGTTGCATCATATACAACTCTTCTTCCAGAAATCCATTCGGGAATGCAGTTTTAACATCCATTTGCCAAATTTCATAATCATAAAATGCGGCAATTGCTAACATGATTCAGACGGATTAAGCATCGCTACGGGTGAGAAGGTCTCATCGTAGTCAACTCCTTGAACTTGTCGAAAACCTTTCGTAACAAGTCGAGCTTTGTAGACAGTAACATTACCATCATCGTCAGTCTTCTTCTTGAAGATCCATTTATTCTCTATGGCTTGCCGATCGTTGGGCAAGTCAACCAAAGTCCACACTTTCTTCTCATACATGGATCCCATCTCAGATTTCATGGCCTCAAGCCATTTCGCGGAATCTAGGCTCATCATCGCTTCCTCATAGTCCGTAGGTTCGTCATGGTCAAGTAACATGACCTCCAGAATAGGATTACCGTACTACTCTGGTGCGGATCTTACTCTGGTTGACCTACGAGGTTCGGTAGTAACTTGATCAGAAGTTTCATGATCATCATCATTAGCTTCCTCACTAACTAGTGTAGGAATCACTGGAACTGATTTCTGTGATGAACTACTTTCCAATTAGGGAGCAGGTACAGTTACCTCATCAAGTTCTACTTTCCTCCCACTCACTTCTTTCGAGAGAAACTACTTCTCTAGAAAGGATCCATTCTTAGCAACGAATATCTTGCCTTCGGATCTGTGATAGAAGGTGTACCCAACAGTATCCTTTGGGTATCCTATGAAGACACATTTCTCCGATTTGGGTTTGAGCTTATCAGGTAGAAGCTTTTTCACATAAGCATCGCAGCCCCAAACTTTAAGAAACGACAACTTGGGTTTCTTGCCAAACCACAGTTCATATGGTGTCGTCTGAACGGATTTAGATGGTGCCCTATTTAACGTGAATGTAGCCGTCTCTAAAGCATAACCCCAAAACGATAGCGGTAAATCAGTAAGAGACATCATAGATCGCACCATATCTAATAAAGTGCAGTTACGACGTTCGGACACACCATTACGCTGTGGTGTTCCAGGTGGCGTGAGTTGCAAAACTATTCCGCATTGTTTCAAATGAAGACCAAACTCGTAACTCAAATATTCACCTCCACGATCAGATCGTAGAAACTTTATTTTCTTGTTACGATGATTTTCCACTTCACTCTGAAATTCTTTGAACTTTTCAAATGTTTCAGACTTATGTTTCATCAAGTAGATATACCGATATCTGCTCAAATCATCTGTGAAGGTCAGAAAATAATGATACCCGACGCGAGCATCGACATTCATCGGACCGCATACATCAGTATGTATTATTTCCAACAAGTCTGTTGCTCGCTCTATTGTTCCGGAGAATGGTGTCTTAGTTATCTTGCCCATGAGTCATGGTTCGCAAGCATCAAGTGATTCATAATCAAGTGATTCCAAAAGCCCATCAGCAGGAGTTTCTTCATGCACTTTACACCAATATGACCTAAATGGCGGTGCCACAAATAAGTTGCACTATCATTATTAAACTTATATCTTTTGGCTTCAATACTATGAATATGTGTATCACTACTATCGAGATTCAATAAAAATAGACAACTCATCAAGGGTGCATGACCATAAAAGATATTACTCATATAAATCGAACAACCATTATTCTCTGATTTAAATGAAGAACCGTCTCGCATCAAACAAGATACAGATATAATGTTCATGCTTAACGCTGGCACCAAATAAAAATTATTCAGGTCTAAAACTAATCCCGAAGGTCGATGTTGAGGTAGCGTGCCGACGGCGATCACATCAACTTTGGAACCATTTCCCACGCACATCGTCACCTCGTCCTTAGCCAATCTTCGCTTAATCCGTAGCCCCTGTTTCGAGTTGCAAATATGAGCAACAGAACCAGTATCAAATACCCAGGCGCTACTACGAGCATTAGTAAGGTACACATCAATAACATGTATATCAAAATATACCTTTCACTTTGCCATCCTTCTTATCCGCCAAATACTTGGGGCAGTTTCGCTTCCAGTGACCAGTCCCTTTGCAGTAGAAGCACTCAGTCTCAGGCTTAGGTCCAGACTTGGGCTTCTTGACTTGAGCAGCAACTTGCTTGCCATTCTTCTTGAAGTTCCCCTTCTTCCCTTTGCTCTTCTTCTTGAAACTAGTGGTCTTGTTGACCATCAAGACTTGATGTTCCTTCTTGATTTCTACCTCCGCAGCCTTTAGCATCACGAAGAGCTCGGGAATTGTCTTATCCACCCCTTGCATATTATAGTTCATCACAAAGCTTTTGTAGCTTGGTGGCAGTGATTGAAGAACTCTGTCAATGACACTATCAACCGGAAGATTAACTCCCAGCTGAGTCAAGTGATTGTGGTACCTAGACATTCTGAGTATATGCTCACTGACAGAACTATTCTCCTCCATTTTGCAGCTGTAGAACTTATTGGAGACTTCATATCTCTCAATCCGGGCATTTGCTTGAAATATTAACTTCAACTCCTGGAACATCTCATATGCTCCATCGCGTTCAAAACATCGTTGAAGTCCCGGTTCTAAGCCGTAAAGCATGGCACACTGAACTATCGAGTAGTCATCAGCTTTGCTCTGCCAGACGTTCATAACATCTGGAGTTGCTCCTGCAGCGGGTTTGGCACCTAGCGGTGCTCCCAGGACGTAATTCTTCTGTGCAACAATGAGGATAATCCTCGAGTTACGGACCTAGTCCGTGTAGTTGCTACCATCATCTAGGAACGCATTAAGATTCAATGGAACAGTAGCACAGGCCATTTATCTACAACAACATAGACATGCAAAATACTATCAGGTACTAAGTTCATGATAAATTAAAGTTCAATTAATCATATTACTTAAGAACTCCCACTTAGATAGACATCCCTCTAATCATCTAAGTGATCACGTGATCCACATCAACTAAACCATGTCCGATCATCACGTGAGATGGAGTAGTTTTCAATGGTGAACATCACTATGTTGATCATATCTACTATATGATTCACGCTCGACTTTTCGGTCTTAGTGTTCCGAGGCCATATTTGCATATGCTAGGCTCGTCAAGTTTAACCCGAGTATTCTGCGTGTGCAAAACTGGCTTGCACCCGTTGTATGTGAACGTAGAGCTTATCACACCCAATCATCACGTGGTGTCTCGGCACGACGAACTGTCGCAACGGTGCATACTGAGGGAGAACACTTGTACCTTGAAATTTAGTGAGAGATCATCTTATAATGCTACCACCGTACTAAGCAAAATAAGATGCATAAAGGATAAATATCACATGCAATCAATATAAGTGATATGATAAGGCCATCATGATCTTGTGCCTTTGATCTCCATATCCAAAGCACCGTCATGATCACCATCGTCACCGGCTTGACACCTTGATCTCCATCGAAGCATCGTTGTCGTCTCGCCAACTATTCCTTCTATGACTATCGCTATCGCTTAGTGATGAAGTAAAGCAATTACATGGCGATTGCATTTCATACAATAAAGCGACAACCATATGGCTCCTGCTAATTGCCGATAACTATTAAAAAACATGATCATCTCATACAACAATTTATATATCATCACGTCTTGACCATATCACATCACAGCAAGCCCTGCAAAAACAGGTTAGACGTCCTCTACTTTGTTGGTGCAAGTTTTACGTGGCTGCTCCGGGCTTCTAGCAAGAACCGTTCTTACCTACGCATCAAAACCACAACGATTCGTCAAGTGTGTTGTTTTAACCTTCAACAAGGACCGGCCGTAGTCAAACTCGATTTAACTAAAGTTGGAGAAACAGACACCCGCTAGCCACCTGTGTGCGAAGCACGTCGGTAGAACCAGTCTCATGAACGCAGCCATGTAATGTCGGTCCGGGCCGCTTCATCCAACAATACCGCTGAATCAAAGTAAGACGTTGGTGGTAAGCAGTATGACTATTATCGCCCACAACTCTTTGTGTTCTACTCGTGCATATAACATCTACGCATAGACCTGGCTCGTATGCCACTGTTGGGGAATGTAGTATTTCAAAAAAAATCCTACGATCACGCAAGATCTATCTAGGAGAAGCATAGCAACGAGTGGGGAGAGTGTGTCCACGTACCCTCGTAGACCGAAAGCGGAAGCGTTAAGTAACACGGTTGATGTAGTCGAATGTCTTCGCGATCCAACCGATCAAGTATCGAACGCACGACACCTCCGCGATATGCACATGTTCAGCTCGGTGACGTCCCTCGAACTCTAGATCCAGCTGAGGCCGAGGGAGAGTTTCATCAGCACGACGGCGTGGTGACGGTGATGATGAAGTTACCGACGCAGGGCTTCGCCTAAGCACTACGACAATATGACCGAGGTGGAAAACTGTGGAGGGGGGCACCGCACACGGCTAAAGATCAACTTGTGTGTCGACCATTTCAATACTCCTCGCCATGTCCGTGATCACATCCGGGACTCCGAACAACCTTCTGTACATCAAAACACATAACTCATAATACAAATCGTCATCGAACGTTAAGCGTGCAGACCCTACAGGTTCGAGAACTATGTAGACATGACCGAGACACATCTCCGGTGAATAACCAATAGCGAAACCTGGATGCTCATATTGGCTCCTACATATTCTACGAAGATCTTTATCGGTCAAACCGCATAACAACATACGTTGTTCCCTTTGTCATTGGTATGTTACTTGCCCGAGATTCGATCGTCGGTATCATCATACCTAGTTCAATCTTGTTACCGGCAAGTCTCTTTACTCATTCCGTAATGCATCATCCCGGAACTAACTCATTAATCACATTGCTTGCAAGGCTTATAGTGATGTGCATTAACGAGAGGGCCCAGAGATACATCTCCGACTGTCGGAGTGACAAATCCTAATCTCGATCTATGCCAACTCAAAAACACCATCGGAGACACGTGTAGAGCATCTTTATAATCACCCAGTTACGTTGTGACGTTTGATAGCACACTAAGTGTTCCTACGGTATTCGGGAGTTGCATAATCTCATAGTCATAGGAAGATGTATAAGTCACGAAGAAAGCAATAGCAATAAACTAAACGATCATAGTGCTAAGATAATGGATGGGTCTTGTCCATCACATCATTCTCTAATGATATGATCCTGTTCATCAAATGACGACACATGTCTATGGCTAGGAAACTTAACCATCTTTGATTAACGAGCTAGTCTAGTAGAGGCATACTAGGGACACTCTGTTTGTCTATATATTCACACATGTACTAAGTTTCTGGTTAATACAATTCTAGCATGAATAATAAACATTTATCATGATATAAGGAAATATAAATAACAACTTTATTATTGCCTCTAGGGCATATTTCCTTCAGCTATACGCGAGCTATTGATCTACAACATAGATATGCAAATACTATCAGGACTAAGTTCATGATAAATTTAAGTTCAATTAATCATATTACTTAAGAACTCTCACTTAGATAGACATCCCTCGAGTCATCTAAATGATCACGTGATCCATATCAACTAAACCATATCCGATCATCATGTGAGATGGAGTAGTTTTCAATGGTGAACATCACTATGTTGATCATATCTACTATATGATTCACGTTCGATATTTCTGTAGCGACCCGACCCGAATGGATCGAAGTCTCTGTGCTTAAGTGTCATCCCTGGATCGGTATACTGACACACACAGTACTCGAGGATTTATAACAGAGGTAAATCACATGTATAAAGTAATGTAAATACTATTACCTCAATCCATATAGTGGAAGTAACAACAAAGTTGTGGAGTTCCCAACAACGCCAACGGCAAAGTTGAGTGTAGACATCGTAACCCTAACGTATCAGTTACTCGTCGTAAGATTCCTACATCATGAGACGTTGCAGCCATGTAGGTCAGTACATATAATGTACTGGCAAATTCACACCGTAGAGCAATGAGGAATAATAGCTATCACTACATGCATATTTGGCTGGTGGAGGCTCTAAGTTTAGTTTTGCATAATTGTTGGGGATATGATTATCGGATATGACCTGCCCAGGAGGGGCCAGGTTATCCTAATGGCGGTTCATCTAAATGAAGCCCAAGAGTATATTGAAGATGGCGGTTAACAAGACAGGCTTGTTAAAGGGCCCAAACCCAAAGGCAGCTTAAGGCCCGTAAGTGTAAACCGCCATGTATATGTAAACTTGTATTGTAAGGCATGTAAGATAAGTCACCGAGTCGGACACGTTTGTATGAGCCGGCCGGGACTCTGTAGGCCGCAGGGTGTCAACCCATGTATATAAGGGGACGACCCAACAACGGCTTAGGGGAAGAGACAACAGATCAAAAGCCAGGCAAAGTGTATTCGCTCCCTGGTAATCGAAACCCTAGCAATACCACCTCAAACTGGATTAGGCGTTTACCTTCACCGCAAGGGGCCGAACCAATATAAACTCCTCGTGTCCTTTGTCCCGTTTAACCCCTTTAAGCTAACCTCGTCGCCATTGTTCCACAACTAAGTCCTTTCACTAGAACATCTGCCGT